>NC_081293.1:35993928-36304642 GCF_030435805.1 Mustela lutreola
CAGGCAATATTTTCTGTTCTCTTATTCCCATCCTAAAACCTCATTTCTTCTTAAAGGATTGGACGGTGCTAAGGCAGTGCTGAAGAAAGTCATTTAAGGAGAATCTGGGAGCATCAGGGAAGGATTCTTTGGAAAAAAATGTAACTAAGCTGAGGTCTTGAGGGTGGACAGGAATTCAGTAAAGCCGGGGGGAAGGTATATGCTGTGGGATGTCAGAAAATAGTGGAACAAATGCAGAGCCAGGAGAGGGGATCCTACTTTAAAAAAAGCCAAAGTTGTTCAGCTTGTCTGGAATCTGGTGTGAGAAAACGGGAATCCTGAGCTGACCCTTGCAAAGGTAGACTGCTACTAAAACAGAAAGAACTTCTTATATTGAAATGGACTTGACTTTTACCCCGAGGCAGTGGGGAATCATCCCAGTTCTTAAAGGCTGACTTCCTTTATCCCAGGAATGCTTCTTGAATTTATTTGTTTTTGCTCAAGGCTGTTAGTGATTTTATACAACAACAAAATTCTCCTGTAATTTTGAGCAAAGGGACTACTGGGGGGTGGGGTGTAAGGCAGCCTGAGGAAACCCATTATTGGGGCCAAGGAGCTCCCTGGAGCTAGGACTCAATAATTGAACTCACTTAAACTCAAAGTGTCTGGAGACCCTGTTGCATGAAATGCAAAAAGCTCTTCCTTTCAAGCAAAAACTCTTTTAGGCATATAAGTTTTCCTGCTATTCCCGAGGGCCATGAGTGTCTGCACAAGGAATGTGAAATCTGTAATGACATCCATGGTTTGGTAATTCATGTTTGATGTGGCTCAAAAGACCCACATGTATATTTACTGTAACGCTGAGAAAGGGCTGGTGCATGTTAACATTTCTGACCTGTTTCCTAAGGCAAAGGAGAGTGTCTTCAAGCCTTTGTCTTGAAAAAACATCTAGGAAAAAAAGGAAGAAGGAACTAGCAAATTGGAAGACGGTTGGAAACATGTAGAACCAGGTCAAGCAGTTGTTTGGTCATGTAAAAGTAGGTCATCCTATTAATAGAAAACTTAGGTCATTTTACCATTTCAGGATGCATTGTGTATAACAATAATCTAATGGCTGTTTTCTAGGGAGTCTTCCCATCATTTTCCTAGACTGAGATTGTTAGAAAAATAATACCAAGCGAGTAAGATATTGCCTGTATCATTAGACAAGCCAACTAGCTAGCTGCTCTTTTTCATAATTGAGAAACATTGGGTGTAAATTTGTTTGAAATTAGCATAATTTTCTATGTTTTTATTTTCAATATGCAAAAAATAGTATACCAGACTCCCTTATGAGTTACAGAATGATTTCAATTAGCATAATTGAAGCAGATGCTATTTCTTGAGATAATAGGTAAATGTGTGAAAACCTATTAGGTTACTGTCTCTGGGTTTTTCTCATGTTGTGATGTGTTTGTGAGCAGACACCTTTAACGCTGAAGTCCAGGAGCATAAAATCAACAGAATAATAAAACCAATTTCAAAAACTGAAGCCAAGTTAGACCTCTCTTGGGAAGTACCAGGTTGGATAAATAGTCATTTTTCTTGGCAAATTAGCAAGATATAATTGGAATAAATTGTTGCCTTGAATATCTTAGTATAGTAACTACACATCTGTAAATATCTAGAATTTATTCCAACACTGTATGTACTTACATATGTATTCTCATACACATATGAAAAGATATATATTTCTCCAAAATGACATGGAATCCTTTGTCATAAATATTTAAACTTGTCTTTAGGCACTTATCTAAATTTGATTCCTTACCCTAATTTCCGCTGTTTTTTCTAAATGACTCCTCTCATCATATATATGAGGCTAAAGAATCTTATCTCCCTTTCATTTCCAGAAAAATCTCTTTGAAAAAGCAAATTGATTACTTGAAAGTATCCCTCAGTGATTTGCTCATTTAATGTAACTGCTGATTTCGATCCCTTTTATGGGCAGGTGTTATCCACATCTTCTCTCCTTACAACACTGAAAAAGGGTTTTTTGTTTTATGAATGGAGAATATAGACTTAGTTTTATAAATATGTTCAAGGTCCTTATAGCAAAGTACCAGTGCCAGGGTTTGAGCTAATGTCACACCAAAGTCTGGGCTCTTCATCTCAATGCTACATAGTCTCCACTAGAATTTCCCTAGTCTTAGCTTTCGGGATTTCATCTTTAAGGGGCAACTAAGCTCCAACCTTTTCAAGATTGTCTTTTCTGTAGAAATCAATGAATACCCTTTAACCTTTCAGAGTGTCAGTGACTGTGGATCTCAAACTTGTCGTCCTAGAAGGACACTTTGGAGGTTCCCAAGCCCATTGTTAACACCAGGAATGTTACTATGTTAATTCTAATGTAGCAGTTAGCACCTTTGTAAATTGTAATCCTACAACTAAGGATTCTCTTAGTTGTAGTATGCTGATAGGGGTCTTTATTATACAAAAATCTCCAGCAAACTGATCTAGACTTTAGAAATCACACCTCCAGGGGCGCCTGGGTGGCTCAGTGGTTTAGGCCTCTGCCTTCGGCTCAGGTCATGATCTCAGGGTCCTGGGATTGAGCCCCACATTGGGCTTTCCGCTCAGCGGGGAGCCTGCAGCCCCACATTGGGCTTTCCGCTCAGCGGGGAGCCTGCTTCCCCCTCTCTCGCTTCCTGCCTCTGCCTACTTGTGATCTCTCTCTGTCTATCAAATAAATAAAAATTTAAAAAAAAGAAGAAATCACACTTCCAAATATTCCCATTAATATTTGCTGGAGTCTGGCTTTATTGTGATATTTGTTAGCACATCCCAGCAAGCTGTTAAAAGCAAGTATATATGTTTTTTAAAATGTATTGGAGAATAAACTAAATTTGAGAAAATTTTATCACCTTATTTCCATATCTTTGACTTGGGACAAAGCCATCATGTTGCATTTTCTTGACAGACTACCTTAGTGTTGCTTAATGTTAAATAGAGAACCAAATTAGAAATTTGCTAGTGTATTATATGAATTAAGACAGTGATTATAATACAGTGATCATATAATTAAATTTTTTACATTTTGGGCATGTGTATTGGGCATGTGTATACACCTTTTTCTATGAAGTTGTGTTTTACTTCCAGTATTTTTGCTCCTAGCTTTCCTTAAACTCCATGGACAGTGAAATGTACAAATCATACATGTGCAACTGAATTTTTCCAAGTACATAACCAGCCCCATTGAGAGATAGAACTTACCTGTCATTCCAGAAAACTCCTTGTCTGTGACCCTGTTCCCAGGGGACCCTTTTTCTGTTTTTTTTTTTCTTTTGTCCCCCTACCATAAATTAGTCTTGCTTGTTCTAGAACTTCATATAAATAGAATTCTAAAATCTGTGAGCTGATCTTCAGCATCTAGGGTTTTTTTTTTTTTTAATGTTTATGTTTTTGTTTTTGCTCAGTAATAACATCTGTGTAATTTGTGCATGTTACATGCATCAGTAATACTTTTTATTGGTGAATTGGATCCCTTTTATAAAAGAACCACAATTTGTGTCCATGCAGTTGTAGGAGGTCATTGAGACGTGTAGACCCAAGCTAGATCCAGGCAGTTGGGAGGGGTTTCTCAGCCCTTCCCCTGATCTTAGAATGTGTGGAATTTTTGGCTGAATCCAGGCAAAGCTGCTCTCTAAACATGTACGATGCTAGCATGTGGTACGGGGATCTCCTTTTGGTGCGAAAAGATCTCCTTTTGGTGCGGGGACAGATGTACCATGTTCTCCCATTCTGAGCCTTACCTATTCTTTTTTTTAATGGTGCCTTTTGATAAGCAGACACTTTTCATTTTGATGAGTCTAAAGTATCAATTTTTTCCTTTATGATTATTGCTTTGTTACTTGTTTAAGAAATGTTTGCCTAACTCTGGCCCACAAATTGTGTTCTGTGCTTTATTCTAAAAGCTTTACTATTTTCGCTTTTGTAATTAGGTTTATGGTCCATTTCAAAATAATTCTTATTTGTGTAATAGAGTTTAGTTTATTTTTTATGTGGATATTTCATTATTATAGCATCGTTTTATTAGAAATACCTTCTTTTCTCTAAGTTATTTAGTAACATTGTTGCCTTTGTGGGTAATGAACTGACCCTATTAAGAATTGGTCTATTTCTGTGCTTATTAGTTTCCATTGGTCTATTTGCCTGTTATTAGGACAGTATCAACTTGATTACTGTAGTTTTATGCAAAGATTTAAAATCATGTGATGGAAATCCTTCAGTTTTGTTCTTCCAAGACTGTTGGGGCTACTCTGTGTCCTTTGAATTTTCATATAAAATCAGCTCTTCAGTTTCTATAACATGCCTGTCTTTGACGTGTTCTATAAATGCTTATCGATGGCCATCTCCATTTGATACCACTTTCTTCCTGTATCCAATGCTATCTCTGAATTTCACCTTTTATAAGAATACCAATTCTGGGGTGCCTGGGTGGCTCAGTGGGTTAAGCCGCTGCCTTCGGCTCAGGTCATGATCCCAGGGTCCTGGGATCAAGTCCCACATCGGGCTCTCTGCTCGGCAGGGAGCCTGCTTCTTCCTCTCTCTCTCTCTGCCTGCCTCTCTGCCTACTTGTGATCTCTGTCAAATAAATAAATAAAATCTTAAAAAAATAATAAAATATAAGAATACCAATTCTGTTGGATTTAGGGCCATTTCAGTCTCCTTTTAAATTGATTATAGCCCTAAAGATCCTACCTCCAAATGAGGTCCTGAGGATTAGAATTTTAACATAGGATTTTTAAGAGGGACAAAATTCAACCTATAATACTTCTATCGGCTTCTCAGTTACACCTTTTTGGATTTCCTTCTCTTGGCTGCTCTAGGAGCATATATCCCCAGCTCATCACAACCTACGTAGAGGGAATGTGAATATTCAGTAGTACAGCCCATTTGAGCTTCTACCCTGTGCTTTGTGCTGCTGCCGTGTATATTACGTACACATCTAAACCTTACAGTACAATGTGGTAACAGTTTCTGTAAACATTCAAAGATTTAAAATCAGTAAAATAAAGTATAATATTTTATGTTTACCCACTTACTTGCATTTCTGATGTTCTTCAGTCCTTCTTGTAGATCTGAGGTTCTGTACATTGGTTTCTTTCAGCCCGAATAACTTCCTATGGCATTTAAGTCAATATAATTTGTCAGTGAGTTTGTTTTTTGTTGTCTTTATTATTCTTTCATTTTAAAATATATTCTCTGTCAATAGATTTCTATGCTGATAATTTTTCTTTTGGTTGTCTTTTGGCCTCTGTCATTTCCATTACTTATAGGACATAAGCCATCATTCATACATGTATTTTTCTTCTATGAACACATGTGTGTTCCCTGGCTTCTTTAAAGATTCCCTCTTCATCTTTGGCTTCCACTATTTAACTCTGATTTTCTTTGAATTTATTTCTGTTTTGGTTCACTGGACATAAAGGATCTAAGTTTGTATTTTCGCCAAATTTGGAAAATTCCTGGCCATTATTTATCCAAATATTTTTTTGTCTCCAATCTGTTAAACTTTTGTGGTAAATTTTTTATCTCTGGTATTATACTTTTAGCTCTAAAATTCCGATTTGGTTATTTGTGTTCATTTTTTTTAAAATTTTATTTATTTATTTGACAGAGAGATCACAAGTAGACAGAGAGGCAGGAATAGAGAGAGGAAGGGAAGCAGGCTCCCTGATGAGCAGAGAGCCTAATGCCATGAGGGGCTCAGGCTCAATCCCAGAACCCTGGGATCATGACCTGAGCTGAAGCCAGAGGCTTTAACCCACTGAGCCATCCAGGTGCCCCTCATTTTTCTGTTTATTTTCCACATATTTTCATTCCTTATGACTAATTTCCTTCAAATTTTTGAATGTATTTATAATTGGCACTTTGAATTCCTTGTCTAATAACTGAGTTATCGCTATATAATTTTTGATATTGAAGTGTAAACTTTTTTAAAACTTTAAAAAAAAATTTCTATTTTTTAATTAACGTATAATGTGTTATTAGCCCCAGGGGTACAGGTCTGTGAATCACCAGGTTTACACATGAAGTGTAAACTTTTTATAGCCATCATTTACATTGACATGGATGGAACTAGAGGGTATTATGTTGAGTGAAGTAAGTCAAGCAGAGAAAGACAATTATCATATGGTTTCACTCACATGTGGAACATATACTATAGCACAGAGGACCATAGGGGAAGGGAGGGAACTCTGAAGGGGGAGAAATCAGAGAGGGAGATGAACTATGAGAAACTATTGACCATCAGAAACAAACTGAGGGTTTCAGAGGGGAAGAGGGTGGGAGGAAGGGGTCACATGGTAATGAGTATTGGAGAGGGCACGTGCTGTGATGAGCACTGGGTATAACACGTAACTAATGAATTATTGAACACTACATCAAAATTAATGAGGTACTACTCAGTGGCTAACTGAACTTAATAAAAAAAAAACATAAACTTTTTGATTACAAGTATTAAAGCAAACATTTTTTAAGGTCCTAAAAGAATCCGCTAATGTGCTGTATATACAACGTTAGTATATCAGTAACTACCCGCTGAAGTAAATAGATCTGGCTGAACTGAATTATTTGGCTCATTTATGTAACAGTTGGGTTAAACTATTATTAAAATACCCCAGGATGACAGGAGTTGGGGGATTTTAGAGATAGAAGTTTTGTATAAGCCACTGTTTTTAATAGCTAATGTTTGCCTCTATTTGTAGACCCGAATTGCTGAATTGGGCTTTGAAATGTTGCCTTCCTTCTCTTGGGTGATGGCTGCAATTTAAGATGATGTTACCAGGTGAATGCGTGTTCCCTGATTGTAGCCATACAGGCCAGTACCCCAGGGTCTAGGATGTCAGGCCAGCACTAAATATGCCAGTATTGGTAGTTCCAAATGAATGCTAGTGACCACCTGGTATTCAATATTAATATTCTAAAGTTGAATTTAGGTAAAGCAAGAAAAAAAAATGACAAGAGCAGATAGTCTTATCTTCCTAGGTTCTGAAAAGGGAAATGGTCATATATCCCATAGGTTTCTTACTTTGAATTTGATTTTCTACCACATTGGTTACTGAGAGACACAGCCTGTGTTAGAGATCCATTGTTTTATTCTCTCTCAGTTCTAGAAGAGAGTCCCAGTCAATATTCTACTTAACCAGGGTATAAATATTACTTACCTGAATGGGTGACTGCAGTTTTAAACTTAAACTATATAAAAGCAGAAAATCTATTTTCAGTCTTTTTGCTTCTCAACATGATTTCTAGGAACACATTGATGGTGAAAAATGGGAACTTGTGTGAGGGAGTTTACTTCTCTGCTAATGCCCTAATTTTATCCAAGAAGGGAATTACTGAGAATTCTTTACCATAGCACACATAGTCAAGTCTGGGGCATTGCCAGCATTTTCATAGCAGACTGTTGCATTTAAATATGCTTTTTAATTTTCCAATGATGCATGTCCATAGGAAATGCTCACAGCAGACTTTGCCTCTAGAGGAAAGGTGATAAAATCTTAAGTGAAATTAAGGAATCATGACCAATTTGAAAAAAATTAGCTTGGTTTTTAGGAATTTTAGTCTCCATGTTCACTTCCTTCCACCTGTAGAATCAAGCTGAGAATATCCAGTGTGGGAGTCACTTCCAATAAATTTATATCCTGCACACAGTTTCCTTGTAAAACTTTCAGAAAAATTAAAAAAGGTTGACATCTAATTACCTTTTAAAATATAATGAGGAAAAAAAAGCAGATTACTTAAATGTATCTGGAATAAAAAAATACTCAAATACATAGTAGAACTCCATTGCAGCTCTTATTCATTTGTTAATTGTGCAAAGATTCATAAAGTAGTCAGTCATCATGGGCCAGGCACTTATCCTATATGACAAGACATGGCTGCAACCGGAGGGCTAACAGAAGAAGAAGATATATATTAAACTCTTGGCGATGCAGTGTGTTGCCTCTTCTAAAGGGTTTGTGCACTGTCCTGCGATGCCTTTTGAGAAGTGACACACTTAGCTTCTCAAGTGTCAGAAGGTTTTACTCTGATGCAGGGGCAGATGCTAGCTTCTAGTGAAGTTTTAGGCAAAGTTCAAACTCTCACTAAAAACCATATTTCTATCTACGTTTGACTCAGCTTCCTTGTGATTGAATTTAAAAAGTTTGCCTCAGAATGGGACCAAGATGGGAACATCTAGAATGCTCACTTTTGCAAGAGTTGAAAATTTCCCAGACATTGAGCCTCCAGATGCTTTATTGGTCTGAGTCCATCACCATGTCCAAGGCAAGCAAGCTTGTGATAGAGAAGGGGTATATGGAATTGAAGCTTAGTATAGGTGTACATTTCCTATCCTGAGTGGTTTGGCGATTTGAGATCTCCTTGACGGGGGGAAAGGGATTAGGGGTGATGTATATTAAAATGACCAGTGAATGCCAACTAAAATGTTCTCCGTCCTACATCCCTGTGATCTTTTGTCCACTCTTCATGTCCAGATCAGTGAAGTCCAGACTTTGCAGGGTGCGTATAGGAACGTTGGGAAATTGTCCTGTGGGTTGTCTTAGGATTCCCTTCCTACTGATATCAACTAGTTTGGTGCCAGTCTATGATCTTTCCACCTGAAGCTTATCCAGTCACCAACTGATGCAATGGTTGACTCCGGGTACACTCATAAATTCGGTATTGTTTTATTCTGTCCTAGCCAGGGTGCTAGTGCCATAGAACAGTGTTTAGCACAATACAGTCTCTATAGGCAGAATACACATTCTAGGAAGAAACAAGTAGGTAAATGCAAAATAAGAATAAAAGGTTGGTGGAGGTACAGTGCTAAGGAAGCACTTAGATGGAGCCTTTGACCTTGTCTTGGGGCATCTGGGAAGTTCCTCAGAAGGAAGTGAAACCTGGGTAGTAAATCAAGAATAAAGGGGTACTAGGTAGGTGAGGAGGTGGGAGAACATAATCCTCATCAGAGGAAACATGCGGGTTTTTCACCTGGTGAGCCTTGTGCTTCTCTATCAAAATATCTTACCGGAGAGACTACTGAGTAAATACCTGCTATCCATTCTCTTTTCACCAAGAGAAATCCAATTTTATTCTAGACTGAAATGTGTTTCCTACTAAATGTAATTAAAGAGGAAGCCTGTTAGTCTGAGGTTGCTCTGATGGTAAGGAAACCAAAACCTAAGCTTTTAGTGCCTTTTAATGCCTCAAGCTGTCAGATTGGAAACTCAAGGACAACCCACTCGCCAACAGCCAATGAGTCTTAAAACGAAAGTCAATCATTTCTTTCCTCTGCTGCTGCTTTTTCTCTAGAAAGGTCTCCGGCCAGGCTTCTGTCAGCAGAGTACTCCTAACCACTGTGGTCTCACAGCTGCACATTTCAAATAGATTTGTGCTCTGATAAACTCTTAACATTTTAAATATGCTTCATTTTATCTGTTGCCACCACTGAAAGATATTTCCCTTTCAAGACACCCCTCTAGTATTTTTTTCTGTCCTGACAAAAAAACAAGTCAAACAAATCCAAAATTTGCTAAGAAAAGAACAAAGCCAAAAAAGCAGTATTTCTAAAGGCAGTAGAAAATTAGTTTTAGGAAGTAACTTCCTAAAGTGGGTGAAGACATTTTCCAAAGTTTCAAAGCTAATGAAACAGATGAAAAATTGTTTTGTTATAAAACTAATTTGGCTAACCAAAATTCATGTTACCAGAATACTTTTTCCCCATTTAAACACCCTTGACTTTAATATTAGTTGAAATTCAGATTCCCCTGGAGAACTTTATTTTATCCTCACAATAGAACCCCATTAAAAATGCTTAATTAATGCTTTCAAATATTCAAATAGAAAGAATTTGCATTTCAGTGCTTTGAGTCCTAGATGGAAATGATCTCTAAAGTCCATTAAAGCCTTACCATTATGCTTACTAGGCAGGTCTCCTTTTCACTAATGAGGTTTTAGCAAAGGTTAAGTGATTAGCGAGGGGAGAGGCTGGGATCATGAAGGTGGGGACTGTTGCTGTTCTTTCTACTCTTAAGCCAGTATTTGTCTTAACTCAGTGTTTCTTTGCATGACAAATAGATCTCCTCAGACTTTATTAAAGATTTCATTGGGGTTCCTTCTGTCAGAGGTCTTTACTTCCCATAATTATTGTAACAGAAACCTGTCTCCAGTTACTTAATTATTCTTAGGGCCGTGTATATAATAATAATGCTTCCTTACAGGAGAAAATACCACTGATGGTCCTGATTGTATTAAGAATATGATTTCCGGTGCGCAGCAGAAGGTGCTTTATCTTCTTGGGCACCATGACTCATTTGGTTATCAGGTTTAGAAATGACTCTGCCTGATGGTGGGAGGAGAATTGGAAACTGTATCAGCAGTGTTGAGAGAGGAGAGGAGTCCTAAGTGGGTGGCAGCTGCATTCTACGGTGACTATGAAGACAGGCTAAGACCACAGATGCTCGAGTGATGAATGTCTTCAGAAAATCTAGGTTTCTAGTTTCTTCATGGGTAAGAGTGGTCTCCTGCCTTTTTCTGTTCTTCAGAGACAAACATGGGTGCTCATTAAATGCTGAAAATTGTAATATTTAAAAACTAGAAGCCTCATCTCACACCTTTGATGAGGGAACAGAAGGCTAGTGAGGACACCTCCCCGCCCCCACCGCGGGTCATGTATGACATTCCTCAGGCACTCCTGGCTGCCCTAAAGGAAAAACAAATAGTTAACTTCTAAAGATCACAATCCTGCAAGACTGCAGTCTCCTTCGGTTTATAAATGTCCTAGTGATGTGCAAGGAAGAAGCTTTCTTATCAATAGCCTAACTTCCAGAGACCCATTACTCAGTCCCTGAAGCCCTAACATTGCCCTCCCCTCTATAAAATTGTGAGAGGCCCAGACAGAGGGAAATGTAAATAAAGTTGAATTTCTTCTAAACCTAAAGCTCATTGACAAGGACTGGTGATAGGAGTAGTGTGACATTCCTCCAGGAAGCTCCCAACTGTCTTACTGTTAATGCCTTACTAAAAGGAAAAAACAGCCTTAACTTGACAAATAGCAAAGACTCCCGTATCCTGTATGTCTTCTTTAATATGTGAAAGTTCTTTCAAACTCTCCCTTCTCCTTACTTCCCTAACCTCAAAGTATATAATCAGGCACCCCTCACCACCCCAGGGCAGCAGCTCTTTCTGCCCACCAAAAATGAGCACTATCTTTGCTTTAATAAACCACCATTTTGTACCAAAGAATTCTCAAGAATTCTGTCTTGGTTGTCGGCTCTGGGCTCCGCCCCACTGAACCTCACCTATATTCCAAAACTTCATCACCTTGTTCCTGCTCATTCCATCTTCATCTTCCTTTAGTGGGTTGTTTGTGGAAAGAGAGGTTGTGGAGAAAGGTGGTTTTCCTGTAGCAGTCTTCAGGTTCCTGGGTGTCTGGAGGCTATTGTGGTGACAATAGTAGTGGCAGTGGTGATAACGTATGCTGGTTGGTTCCTTCATTCAGGACACCAAATGTTGCTTCAGAAATACTGGCTTTCCTGGCAGGTCAGCTCTGTATGGTACCAGGGCTCCTTCCTGAAGGCCCTGACAACGTGTTGCTGAGGAGTCTGGCTCCTCACCAAAGAAACCTGGTTGTGATTTTGCCGCCCAGTCCTACCATAGGCAATTATAAAGGCTTTACCAGGCAGACCCCTAGGGAAAACTACCAACCCCCACCCCGGCCCCCCACCTACCTATGCTTAAGACTTGGTGCCCAAGCCAGTGTGTCATACCCTCTTGCGGGGAGTTGCAGTCAAGACTGGCCCAGAGCCCCAGTGCGCCTCGCTCTTAAACATACTAGCCTTCCTAGCCCTAGGGGCCTTCATTCAGAAGTCTCTATCTGGAGCCTTCTTGCCAGGTCCTGTTCAGGTGCTTCTGCTGAGGCCTCCTTATGGGGGAGAGAAGGAAGAAGGCTTGGAGAGATTTCCCCATTCTGACTTAATACCCAGTACTTTTCTATCCCTCAGCTCCCCTCCTGCCATTCTACGCACCTACCCTCAGTCTGTGCGTTTGCAGGAGCCTTGTGGTTGGAGTTTCCTCAACAGTGAGACCATCCTCAACCCCCCGACCACCAACCCCCCAATCCCTCTCCTGGACCTACCCCATGTACTGGCCTATCATTTGACCCTCTACCAGTGCACCTTTCCATAGGAGAAAATAGAATGGCATTGGAGAGTCAGCAGTTCCTCTGGTTTTAGCTTCTTGCTTACATTATCACAGTAAGTGGTTGATGGTTACTTCCGTTTTGGCTTATTGGTTTAGTCGGCTTCTCTGACGCCTGAGAGCTCACTTCTCTTGGGCTCTACTGAGGTCCTCGCACTGCTGCTCCCAGCGACCCAGTAGTTTCATTGAATAGCTTGTACAGAATCCCTTCCAGTTCCAGATCCCTGGAGTGGTTCATTTTTCCTGTGCTGAACCATGACCGTGACAGGGTTTGTTGCCTAGAAGTGGAGCTGCTTGGCTTATGGTCCAACAGGTGTTGTATTCTGTACAGCTGGTTATCCTTACCCTGTCAGGAAAACTACTTGGTAAAACAGATACTGCAGTTCCTTGGAAGCAGGCAGACTACTGAAGCTGAAGGTCTAAAAGTCTAAGATAACAGAAGCTGGAATGTTGGTTGAAAGCATCAAGGGGCGGGGGGCGTTTACCAAGTTTTAGGAAGAGAGAAGCTGAAGGGAGCTCGAGCTCCCAAGCAGGGATGAGCGGAACACAGCTCTGTGACAGGGGGCTTTCCCCAGCTGCGGCCTTCTATTAAGACTGACTGATAGTGCAGTGTTTTGGGATTTTACAGGTTAGAGAAGTCAATTGCTTCTATGTTTCAGACCGTAACATAAAATTGTGATTTCGAGTTTATTTAAAACACCCAGTAAGTATTTTGGGCCAGAGAATGGGAGCCATCTCAGTGGCCAGATTGTAGTTTTTCTGTGTAGAAGCCCATTGTTCCATGTGACTTCGCCACTAGCCAAGCACAGAGACCAGTGTCTGACATGTGGGGGGGGGGGGGGTTAGTACTGGTGGTTGTTACTGTTTTTATTTTTTTGAACTCGAGAAAGGCGACTATGGTGTTTTTTTGGTTTTTTTTTTTTTTTTTTTGGTTTTTTTTTTTTTTTTTTTTTTTGAGATTTATTTGAGAGACTGAGTGAGAAGGGGGAAGAGCAAAGGGAGAGGAAGAAGCAGACTTCCCACTGAGCATAGAACCTGACCCAGGGCCTGATCCCAGGACCCCAAGATCATGACCTGAGCTGAGAGCCAGCCGCTCAACCAACTGAGCCACCTTGGAGACTTTGTTAAGAGACCTAGTTTCAACCAATGATCATTTCTAATGGACAGTGTTATCTTAGGATTTCTGAATATAGATGGTATCTATGATGCTGTTTTCTAGTTGGTAATTCAACAGAGAAAATCAAACGACCATTAAACACATTTAATTAAGCAGCTCATCAACCGGTATAGGTAAACCAACATTGTTACACATTGCCCTAGAATGTACTATGTAGTTGGTATTACAAACATCCAAAAAGCACTGAGGACACACTAGTTTGTTCTAAGGCCTCCAAAGAAAATACTACAAACTGGGTGGCTTACACAACAGAACTTTATTCCTCATAGTCCTTGATGTTGGGAAGTCCAAGATCAAGGTGTTGACAGATTTGGTTTCTTCCATTGACAGCCAACCCTCATCTGATAGGAAAGCAATAGGTCAAACATCAAGATGTGGTTGTCAGCACAGAACTAGCAAACTTAACCTATTTAAGAAGAAAGAAAAACCACATTTTTATTAAGTAGAAATGAAAGCTAGAGAGAAGAAGGAATTTTCAAAGTGAGGATACATTTTAAAAAGGTGAGAAAAGAGACTCTTTTGATGCAGTTTGATTTGATGGTCAATGCGCTTCTATTTCTAATTGAGATCTTATTTGAAAAATGACTTTCAAAAGGTAAGATGTCTTTGACGTTCCGTTAGATACCTGGAAATCAAAGGGCTTTCTTCAGACTTGTTTAGTAATTGTTTAACAGTTTGTTTAGTAATTGTTTAACAATTTGACAGTGTCTTGGAGACATTGTTGTTTGTCACAAGTTAGGGCCATGGGTGTGCTACCGGCATTTGGTGACTAGAGGCCAATGATGCTGCTACATATCCCACAATGCACATCCCAGCCCCCACGATAAAGACTTGTCTACCCCAACTGTTACTAGTACAGAGATTGAAAAAAGAAACACAAGAACCATAGACATTTTTAATGTTTCTAATTCCATTCTCCATAAAAGGAACCATGAATTTTTGGAAAAATGACTGATTCTGGGACTAGTGCAAGAAATAGATAGGATAATCCTGGAGTATCTGGCAGTGCCAGAAAGTAAGAAAGTTCTCAAAATAAAATGGGTATGTCAAGGAGACATAAGAAGGAACTGAAAAAGCTCCCAAATGGCCAAAGCTGATATGATTTGAGCAAAAACTCAAATTTTTGGAATATAATGCAAGGCATAAAATAGCCAATAGTCCATACTGATAGAAGTCAATGATTGAAAAATAAATGGAGGAGCGTAAGCAAATCTCCCCTGTGGGAAAATTCCAAACAACTTACATAGATTCTTGCCCTGCAGGAGGTGTTCCTAGCTCTTCATTCCCAAAGTGTGGGCTTAAGCATGTGTACTCCCTAAGAGTATAGACTGGGGAGGGGAATCAAATGAGGAACCTTACCATGCAGAGACTACCTCAGCCAGGTGATCAAGGTTAATGTTAACAGTGATAAATCATGTGGTTTGTATGATGATAAATCATGTGGCTATTGATATGATGTAATGAAACATGATAAATGAGCTTTATGGTCAGTCTTTTCCAAACCCATAACTCCTGTCTAATAATGAAAACGTCAGAAAAATCTTGAGATACACTCCAACATATTTGACGTACATTCCTTAAAATTGCCAAGGTCATCAAAAACAAAGTATGAGAAATTGCTAGAACCAGGAGGAGCCCAAAGAGAAGGACAACTAGACAGAATGTCTTGACTAATGGGATCCTGGAACAGAAAGGACATTAGACACAGCCAGAGGAAATCTAGACAAAATATTGACTTTGGATAAAAAGAATAGTGGTTTATGAACTATTACAGATGTTCCATGTATAATCAAGGATCTGACTTTATATGTTAATGTCTGCTCTCTTCTTCCATCTTCTGACTCACATCTGGGCAACTAATAAAGTGTGGGTGCTCCCTCCTTTGGCATTGGTGGGAGATTTGAACCATGTCTATGTCCTTGATTACACACAGTAACTCGTACCCTGGTCCAGCCTTCTATCTACAGTAAAACCCCTTAGACAATCTCCTTTCTCACAGCTTTCAGGCCTTTGGAACCACCTTGAAAAGTGTCCTGCTCTCCTCAGAAAGCCTTCATATATAAGCTATAACATTTTTGTGTGTGTATGACTCAATCTTTCTTGACATCCAAGCCAAATTGTGCATAGTGGTCTATCTGGTTTCTTCTGCATGGTTACCATACTAATGTAAGATGTTAACAATAGGAGAAATTAGGTGTGGTAATATATAGAAACTCTTTACAGTTTTTCTAGAAATCTAAAACTGCTCAAAAATACTTTTTTTTAAAGTCCTTGTACTGTAGTTCAAGATGATAGATATAATTGGGATGAAATGAGCTGAATGTTTGGGTCCCCCTGCATTCTTATGTTGCAGCTCATACACCCCTCTTCCATGGGATGGTATCAGAATGGGGGGCCTTTGGGAGGTGATGAGGTTTAGATGAGGTCATGAGGGTGGAGACCCCATTGAAAGAAGAGGAAGAGACACCAGAGCTTCCTGTCTCCATTGTAAAGGAGGGAGTGAGCAGGCAGTTAGTTGTCTGCAACGTAAGGAGAGGACCCCCACTAACAACTCGATCTGCTGGCACGTGGATCTTGGACTTCCCAGGCTCGAGAACTGTGAGAATAATTGTTAAAGCCACCCCGTCTGTGGTATTTTTGTCACAGCGGCCTGACTGGTCTGAGACCGGGTCTGTGGAGAGCTTCCGGGGGAGATGTGGTGATGAG
Source organism: Mustela lutreola (assembly GCF_030435805.1). NCBI lineage: Eukaryota > Metazoa > Chordata > Mammalia > Carnivora > Mustelidae > Mustela > Mustela lutreola. The sequence goes on from NC_081293.1 coordinate 36,010,016, forward strand.
ATCATTGAATGTTGCTGGAAGATTCTTGTCCTATCAGGAGTCAGATTCATTTGAAACCAAACTTTACTATGAGGTAAATGGGGTTTCCTTGTGATTTCATTCTATCAGACAATTTTACCTTGCAGATCATAGATTTGCCGTTCTCATCAGTCCAAGAGATGGTAGTTTCAGACAAATGGCTCTGCTTGCATAGCCAATGTGCTTTAGTCTGAAATAGTAATAATCTCATGATTATTACTCTGAAAAGGTCCTAAATATATCTCCATAAATGTGATTTGTGCTGCTTTTGTAAAGGGCGTGTGTGGCTCAGGGCAGAGGTCTCATTATCAGGCAGGATAAATTGCTTTCATGGCACATCGCTTGTATTTCTATGCTAGGTATTAGGATTTGTTTATTTGTACCTTATGTAATAATAATGGTGGTAATCTTGCATGCTAATACCTGGAGATGTGCTAAGCCCTTTTCATGTGTTATCCCTTTTAATCCTCACAGTATCTCCAAAGGGAAGCATCCTGGTTTTTAAATGAGAAAATTAAAGCTGAGGAGAGGTAAAGTAACTTAAGGTTTCCCAGCTAAAAATTAGCAAAGCTGAATTCAGACCCTGAACTTACCCCAGTAGATGACAGCACTTCCTGTTTACCATTGCCCCTCCACTAGATTTGGATTCCTTTGGAAGTGAGAACTGTGTTCTAGCCAGTGTTTGGATCCCCAAACATAAAGTACAACCATACTGGCAAAAGCTGTTCATTGCAGTCATTCTCGATTTTTTCCCTTAATACATAAACATGGTGGCCCTATTTTGTCACATAGAAGAATAATCCTCTAAGTTATTTCCACCTTAGGTAATCATCATTTTCATGGGTAATACCGCTAGAAGCCTGAGCTTACAGAATTATGTAGAAGAACAACTCATCCCTGCTTGAAACCAGATAGTAATTATATGTGCCACTGAAACTTAGTTGTGTTGTGGCCCTGAATTACTGCTTGGCATTTACGTCTCCCTGGGCTAGGATGGCTGTTCTTGTCCTGCAGCTTGAAACTCAGGCAGAGGGGAGGATGTCTTTAAGAGCTCTCGTGGGAGAGCATGTGAAATTATTGTTGGTATATCGATTCCAGATGATGACCTTGCTGCTAGAAATTTCAAGGGCCGTTCAAATTGCTACTAAGATACCAGGCAGTTTTCTGTAATGAAGCACTATAGTCTGTAATAACAATTTTATAACTTAAGGTATTTCTGGATCAAGAGCCATCAGATGAATGTAGGGTCAGCTTCTGTGGATTTTTTAGTATTCTACCCTGATAAAATGAATTTTGTACAAAGTACTGTTCTTGCTGTGTTTGAAAAGGTACTTTTGGTCCCAGATGCAATGTGGATTTGGTCCTACTTTCCTCCGTAATCAAAACTGGACAATGCCATTGCTATAGCTAATGTCCGAAATGTTTGTTGTACTTCAGATTTCTGAACTTCCAGCTAAATCCAAACCATGCTTTCTTGTCCATGGTTCTCTCTGTCTTTGCATTGAGTGGAAATTCACTGCAGCTCTTAGAACAAGTTGAAATAAATTGCTTTGCTCTTTGTAACCCATATGAACTCAGACATCCTTGTGCAAAGATGGTACTCAGTATTCAGGGCTCAAAATGAGGCCAATACCTGAAGCTTGAGTGGGTGCTGCATGGTGAACAAGCATTATAGACATGAAGCCCAAGTCCCAATGTCCAGTCTCCATTTTGCTGTTAGCTACCTAGGTGACAACGGGAAGGCCTCGGCTTCCTCCTATGACTCATTCAGAGTGGATGATCTCAGATACTGACATTTTATAGCTCTGAAATTGTATTGGAGGAATGCAAGCATGAAAGTAAAGTCATGGGCCCCCAAAGCCTTTACACTTTGATTTCGTTAATTTCAAATTTCCATAGCTGAGTTCAAGAGGGAAAACAACTGTCTGAAAATGGTTTATGTACTTAGATTTAGATTTGGATAGAATTGTATGAAGGATGATGTATGAGTTTGGTCTTAGATTTTCAGAGAAGGGTGTAAGTAATAAAGGGAAATTGATAGTATGGAGCTATGAGAACCTTTGGGGTTGAAAATATATTTAACTTTTGGTTCAACTAAGAATTTACCTACCTAGTTGATTTTCTGCCACTAAATGGCCTTTTAAAGGCTCTTGCTCAACTACTACTTCAGGAAGTGCCTATTCTGGATGTGTATCCTAGGTTTTCTATGCCCCCACTTGGAGAAACAGATTGACCTGAGAAGGTAATTCCTAGAAAGCCCCCAACTGTAATGTGGGTGTGGCAAAATCCTGGAGTGAGAGGGAACTGGGGAAGTGACTGGTTAGAGAGGGTTTTGGAGCTGCTGATGGGATTTGGAAGTGGCTTTTTACCCAAGGAAGGAAGAATATTAAATTCCTCATCCCCAAGTGTATCCTTGGTTGGATAACAGCCTGGGCAGGTATAGTTAATATGTAGACTGTGGAATTCCAGAGCATTATGCCCAACGAAACACAAACAGGGCTAATGTCTATAGTAAAAGGATAAATGTTTTCCTGCTTCTTTCAAGAACTTAGAAGTTGCTTTGCTGCCTTTGGAAAACTGGGAGGCTGAACACAGAAATATTAAAATTATAACATTTTCCTGAGTGTCAGAGCTATGCTGAGTACCTTTTAGGTGTAATTTCACTCATTCATTCAACAAATATTTATTGCCAGACCCAGTTCGGGCCCTTGGAATACAGAAAGGAATAAAATATAATAAATCCCTTTCTTCATGGATTTTGTAGTCTAATGGGTAAGGCTGAAGAGAAACATGTAATAAATACACTTGCAAATTAGATAGTATATTAAATGATGAGAAGTGGTTGAAGAAAATTAAAGCAGGAAAGTTAGGAAACCCTGCAGTGTTGGTGGACACACACTTGAAAATAGAGTGGCCTGGGACAATCTGACTGAGAAGTTATTGGAATCAAAGCCTGAGAGAGGTAAGAAGGCAAGCCATGCAACTATCTGAGGAAGAGAATTCTAGGCAAGGGCCCTAGAATGGAGCTGGGCTTTCAGTGACTAAGAAAAAGCCGGGAGACCAGTGTGCTGGGGGCAGTCACAGTGCTGGGGGAGGGAAGGAGGAAACAGGGTCAGAGAGAAAATGGGGGTCCCATAGGAGGGGCTTGGAAGGCCCTGAATGGACTTTGAAAGTAACCAGGGAGATTAGAGCAGAGGACTGCCATGCTCTGACTTAAGTGTTCACAGGAATATGATGTGTGCTGTGCTGAGCATAAGCTTTTTGGGGGCTTTTTGAGTGAAAGCTCAGAGATCACGTAGGATAAGAATGCAACAGTCCCAAGGGTCAGTGTGGTAGCAAGGAGGTGATAAAAAGTGATCAGATTCTGGTTATCTTGGAAGAAAGAAACTGTAGGATTTGCTGATATTCTGTATATTTTGTAGAAGAACAAGGAGGGAAGGATGATTACAAGGCATTTGGCACGAAAAGCTCAAGACATTTGCCTCAAGCACAGGTAGAAGGAAGTTGTCATTCAAATGACCTAGACAAGTCAATGGATGAAGCAGGTTTTGGGGGAATATCCAAAACCAAATTTCCTGATATTCCAAATTTAAGATGGTTATAGTGCACCCAGTTGGAGATTTCCAAGAGACGATGATTACAGAAATCACTGAATCCTCCCAACAACATTGTGAGGTCCCAGTTACATGTGTCTAAGAGCCCATAGATGGTAAATAGTAGAGCCATTTCAATCCAGGGAGCTTGGGTCGAGAGCCATGTTCCTCACTGTGCAAATCTGTCTTTCTCAGCTCCTAAGCCAGTGCAAGAAAATATATATGGTCACTGTGACTAGGATAAGGAAATAGATTTAGATTTCCCAAGAATTCTTACCTATATTCAAATGCATAATACTAACATAGAAAAGCTTCTCTAAATCCAAATTAACATTTAATCCGTGGAAGAAATGCTTATTCGATATACATTCCAAGAGTTCTGGGTAAGGTGTCAGTCAGTCCGTCCCTGATTCAGTGGACATTCATTGAGCCCGTCATGGGTACCAGGAATTGCAGTGCAGGGAAGCTTGAAGTTTCTTCCCTCAATAAACTTCAACTCTGGTGAAAGAAAGCACCATAAACCTAATAACTGCATATCTGAATGTAAAATTCAACTATAATGAGAGCTGTCGGGGAAAAGATCCTAAACAGAAGAAGATTATATACAAAGGTCAGATGCAAAGAACAAGAAAAGAAATATACAATTTTTCACATGCTAAATTGCACAGCTAGATTCCTGCAAGAATCATGAATCAAGTGACTGGTGGTAATGTGTTCTCCTTCTCACATGATGGAATTTATTTCTGGTTTTTGCTCTTTGTGATGTTTCTGCATAATTCTCTTCCCTGCAGGTGAACACAGAGTTAGTACAATGATAGGAATTTTTGCTGTGGCATGATTACATTTATGTTGATCATGTTGGGCACCAGGTCTTATTTTCTTGGATTTGTGAAAATAAGATACTCATTCAAAAACAATAAGCAGTTCTTTTATAGTTTGTAGTTTATGAAAGACTTTCATGTACATTATATTACTGAGCCTTACAAAACCCCATGACAGGGATTCTTAGCCTTAAATATAGATTAGGATCAACCCAGGAGATTTTAAATCATTTGTGTATTTGGATCTTACACCCAGTGAATCAGGCTCTTTAGGATGGTAGGTCCTGGGATAGCTAGTTTAGAAAAATCTCAGGCGTTGATGAAATATGGCCGGACCTCATGCAGTAGTAAAGCAGGGCCTACTATTTTCATGTTCTGGATGACGAAATCAAAACCAAATAATTCTCACAAAATGATGTCTTTCAAACTCAGTAATTCTTAAACTTGCCAGTCCCAGCATCCCTTTTATAATAAATATTTTGCAATTCTTCCTTACTATCTTGAAGTTTGTACATCATAATATACAAAATATAAATTTAAAATTCTATATGGAGTTCTGTTTTCTGGTAAGATACAGAAGTGAAGGAGCCTCACTGTCAAAACAACAAAAGTTACAAAGTAAACAAAAAAAAATTATATCTTTAAAAAAAGATCCCAAAATTGGTAGACACAAATCTCAGAAAAATTAAATTCCAGAAATACTAGTTATTCTGAAGTAAATGAGACATTTGTATCTGAGGCTGGCTGAGGTTCAAAGTAAGTAGAGGAGAAAGTCTGCCAGAGAAGGACAGTCTTGCCTTCTGTTCAGAGAAACTAGTCAAACTTTTGGTGAAGCTATGGTTCCTTAAGACATAAATTCAAAAATGAACTCATGAAGAAATGGAAAACCTTCAAAGCCTTATGTCTAAAAGGATTGAAGAAGTTATGGCAAAGAAAACTCCAGGCTCAAATGGGATCACTGGTGAATGATAACAAACATTCAAGAAAAAAGGCAATTATCCTGTAAAAACTTTCAGAAAATAGAGGTGATACTACTGTTCAACACATTTTATCAGGCTTTTGTAACCCTGATACTAAAATCAAATGAGAATATTACAAGTAAAAATCAATACTTAATATTGGTTCATTAATACTAATGCATTAATAATTGATAATGCAGAAGTCCACAGAAAGGATAATCCACTAATAGCGAAATAGGATAAAACCTCCTGCCACTTGGAATTTATCCTTGGAATGTGCAGTGGGTTCAACATTCAAAAATCTGTCTGTGGCATTCACAGCATTAATAGGGTCAATGAGGAAAAAAATATATGCTCATCTCAAGAGATGGAGAGAAGATATTTGACAAAATGAACATCTACTTATGCCCAAACTCTCAAAATATAAATGAAAAAGAATATCTTCAATCTAACAAAGGGCATGGATGAAAAACCTACAGCTAACCTTAAATTGAATGGAAAAATATTGAATGCTGTACTACAAAGATGAGTAACCAAGTGAGGAGGTTTATTCTTACTCTCTTTTTTTGGGAACAGTTTTAGGAGAATAGGAATTAGTTCTTCTTTAAATGTTTGGTAGAATTCCCCTGGGAAGCCGTCTGGCCCTGGGCTTTTGTTTGTTTGGAGATTTTTAATGACTGTTTCAATCTCCTTACTGGTTATGGGTCTGTTCAGGCTTTCTATTTCTTCCTGGTTCAGTTGTGGTAGTTTATATGTTTCTAGGAATGCATCCATTTCTTCCAGATTGTCAAATTTATTGGCGTAGAGTTGCTCATAGTATGTTCTTATAATAGTTTGTATTTCTTTGGTGTTAGTTGTGATCTCTCCTCTTTCATTCATGATTTTATTTATTTGGGTCCTTTCTCTTTTCTTTTTGATAAGTCGGGCCAGGGGTTTATCAATTTTATTAATTCTTTCAAAGAACCAGCTCCTAGTTTCGTTGATTTATTCTATTGTTTTTTTGGTTTCTATTTCATTGATTTCTGCTCTGATCTTTATGATTTCTCTTCTCCTGCTGGGCTTAGGGTTTCTTTCTTGTTCTTTCTCCAGCTCGTTTAGGTGTAGGGTTAGGTTGTGTACCTGAGACCTTTCTTGTTTTTTGAGAAAGGCTTGAACCGCTATATATTTTCCTCTCAGGGCTGCCTTTGTTGTGTCCCACAGATTTTGAACCGTTGTATTTTCATTATCATTTGTTTCCATGATTTTTTTCAATTCTTCTTTAATTTCCTGGTTGACCCATTCATTCTTTAGAAGGATGCTGTTTAGTCTCCATGTATTTGGGTTCTGATCATCCAAGCAAAAGATCAGCAAGGAAATAAAGGCCTTAAACGACACACTGGACCAGATGGATATCACAGATATATTCAGAATATTTCATCCCAAAGCAACAGAATACACATTCTTCTCTAGTGCACATGGAACATTCTCCAGAATAGATCACATCCTCGGTCCTAAATCAGGACTCAACCGGTATCAAAAGATTGGGATCATTCCCTGCATATTTTCAGACCACAATGCTCTAAAGCTAGTATTCTTACTCTCTTATTTCACTTTGATCTGGAGTTCTTCTCTGGAGCAATAGAAGTGAAAGAAATGTATAACAATTGAAAGGAAGGAAAAAAAAACTTATTTGCAGATGACATGATTGTTTATAGCAGAAAATCCTAAGAAATCTATAAAAATAGTAGAATTAATAAATGATTTTAGTAAGGTTATTGGGTACAAGGTCAATCAAAAATTGTATTGCTAATACACACAAACTAGAAAACAAAATTTAAAACAATACTAAGTACAACAACATCATGAAATACTTTTAGGATCTATGGAAATGATGTGGAAGATCTCTGCAGTGAGAACTACAACATATTGCTGGAAAAAAGAATGCTTATGGTCCAGAAGACTCAGTATTGTGAAGATGCCCATTTTTTCCCCAACTTGGTCCACATATTCAAGGCTATCCTAGTCCTAACAATTTTTGGGTAGAAATTAACAAAATAATGCTTAAGCTTATGTAGAAATGTATGTATCTTAGAATAGAATAGCTAAAACAAATTTGAAAAAAGATTAGAGGAATTATACCCCCTCATGTTAAGACAGCATGGAGCCACAGGAGACAGCATGGTATTTATGGAAGGAGAAAACAAAGTGTTCAGAAGTAGGGCTATGTATATGTGTTGTATTAATTTTTAGCCAATTCCAAGGTAATTTAGTGGCAAAAAACTTTACATGTTTAATGATGCTGAAACCACATATCCATATGCAAAATAAAAAACTTTGGTCTCATTGCATACATAAAACATAATTGAAATAAATCCTAGACCACATAACTAAAACCATACATCTGGAAACCATACATCTGGAAAGCAGGAGGCTGAACTTTGGGAGAACTGACTTCTGAACTTTGGGTTGGCAGATTTTTTGACAGGGTACAAAAAACTAATTAAAAATGAATATTAGGTGTATCAAGACCACCTACTCTTCAAAAGGAGCAGTTAAGAAAATGAAAAGATAATCCATGAACTGGAAGAAAATATTTGCAGTATATTTGCCTGACAAAAGATTTATATCTAAAAGCAATCTGTATGATCCCTTAACTGTAACCTAAGAAAAAGTAATTTTATAATTCTATATTTATAATTTTAAATAAAACATGTTACAATGCATAAGTAGTTAGATGCCTACAATGAGAGGTAGAATTGTTCTGAATATGACAGCTGGGAATTTACAATGACACCAGGAAGAAGCTTGCTGTCGATGACACGGTTTTCTAAATGAGCAGCTGTTGTAAATCTGTGAGAAAAACCAAGTATTTGTCTTCATAGTAGTCAAATTCCTGGAAATCTCAAAGTATATTAAAATTATGCAAAATACGCTTTGTGTTTATAGGTAGAATGCACTCAGATTCTTGGCTTGGATTAAGATATCTACCCATAAGAAAATCCTGTGGTACATTCCAGAGTTGCAAGGTGTACGATTCTTCAGTGTGTGGGACAGTGCAACTTGCTGTAGAGTCCAGCAAACACTGTTGGGGGTCTTGTATCAAAAACGAAAACAAAAACCACAGCCCCCCCACAAATTCCTATAAATGTCCTCTAGGGAGTAGACCATCCCTGAAGGGAACCACTGTTCTATTAATACAACCAAGGAGAAAAGGGGGATTTCCTGGCGCAGGCAATACCTGAATAGGGATTTCTGTTTCCACTCCCTTCCTTCTTTTCACAGATAAATGCATAAATAAAGGTCTACCAGTTTCTGGGTTTCAAAATAGTTATTTCTTTGAGATAAGATTGTTCTAGCAAAATAATAGAGATCATTACTGCTGAATTGTTGCCTGGCATGTATAAAGAAGTTAGCAGTCACTTCCTTGGTTGGTTGCCCATGAAAGCTAACAAATTGAATACTTTCACCCTTGACAGTGAATGAAATACATTGAGAGAGGTGCCAGATTAAAAGCTGGTCCCTGCGAACAGCTTGGCTAGATGAAAAGATGGCGCAGGCTGGACCCATGAGTCTCACCGGGCTTCAAGTGAACAGCACTTGGGGCCTACTCTCCCTCCTCTTTTGGAAAAATGCCCCCAGAGCTTCTGTCTTTGGTGATGGCTCAGTATAAAGGCTTTGCTTTCCAGAATCACCTCTTCTTGACAGGGTTCCAGAAATCATGCTTCTCTTGGTTCTCTGTGGTTTTGTTACTAACATAAATCTCATGATTTCCATCTTGATGGTACTACTGAATAAACTAGTTAAAAGTTGCCTGGCTTTTCCATCAGGCTTTATAGCTGGTTTTGATAAAAATGGACTACTAAGCCCTACTCCTAATGTGCTATACATAGTCCCTCAGGTGGCTTAGGAAAAAAGAGGAAAACAGACCATGCAGAACTACTATTGTTTCAATTATAGCCCCCATTTTGCAAATACCTCTTCTGACTCAGGACTTTGTTGGCAGCCTCTATTGTGTAAAAAAAAAAAAAAAAAATGGTGACTCATTCAAGATCCCAAGATCCTGTTCTTGGGTTTTTGCAGATATTAAAGTCTCAGTTATGTGTCCAACAGAGTCAAGCTAGCAATAAAATCTGGAATGCTGGGGAAAATCTTTTATATCATCCCATCTGGAATGAGGAAAAAGTGGTGAGTTGAAAACCCAGTGCCCGGACCATTGATGAAGAGAGCAACTTCATTTCTCTTTACACATTAAAAACATTGTCATAGATGCATTGGAAGTTGGGGCTGGAGGGAACCATGAAGTGTCACTTAGTATCTAATCTGATACTTAAATCTTCATTGCAGTCTGTCAGACTAAAAGAGATGACTTGCTTTTTGAGGACGTGTGAGATGGTTAAACACAGCAGATCTTAAGAGACCCTTGTGAGACTAGAATCCAAACACATGCATTTCAAGTGTTCTCCCTCAAATACTCTTCTCTGGAACCAACACCCTTGGTTCCTGATTTGATGTGGTTTCCAGACTTATGACCGTGGCGTTCATTTTTCTTTGTATAGGAATTAGTTTGTAGAAGTCCTTCTTAAACATTGACTTCTAGAATGAAACATGGGTCTCCTGGGGGTCTGACCAGTGAGTCATAGAATGGTACTTTCACGATTCTTTCTCTTGAACATTTTTTCCTTCTACTTTGACATTTTTGAAGGGGACCCTATTAATTCAAAACAAGAGCATTAAAGCAAATCCAACCTTGTGACACAGGTTTATAACCAATCACTACCATTTTCCTGCCTGTGTTTGCTGTATCAGAAGTGAGTGAGAGAGATGGGTAGGCAGAAGTTAGTAATAAATGATTTTAGGATGGGACCATTAACTAATTTCAGCAGTCAGCCCTTTTGTCAATTAATGGGTCCAATAGCTGGAAGATTGGTCAGGATGTGACCAATCATCAGAATTTAAAAAAAAAAAAAAAGGCACCTGTCAGTTACATCTTAATAGATGGGTTCATCCCTATGAAGATGCATAATTGTTGTATAACCTCATGGAGGAGAATCTTCATGTAACTATGTCAAGCAATACTGTTCAGTGAGGTGGTATTAGAAACCCATCTTTGACTCTGCCATACTTTAAAGGACCATGACTGGATTAAAAGATCCTGAGACCTTGAATCTGGGGGAAATTTAATTATCTAAAATCTTGGTCTGTTGTAAATAAATCCTGCAAAATCCAGAGAAAATTTGTTAGATCCAGTCTTTTCTCTTTTAGTCTCTAACTTCACACCAGAGGACTTTTGTCATTATGTTGTATGTTCAAGAGCCCTTCGGGCTAAGGAATACGTAAGCCCCTTTTCCCCTTTCTCTAACTCCTAGAACTCAGAGAAAGGAGCTCATCATAATCCTGTGTACTTATCACATGATCATAATCGATGCATGCAAGGCTCTATTCCTATTTATCTTATTTTTCCCATTTAATGGATTTGCTTTATATTCTTAAGTATGGATTTGTATGTTTAACTGTATGCATAAACACATTTAAATATACACTTATTTGTAAAGCATGTGGTTTTGATTCATGATTGTTTGGTTTTAATGTAGTTAAATGGTATTGCACCATAAATCCCGCTCTAATAGTTTGCTCACTGCTTATAATGGGTAAAAGTCTGGTCGACACCATATGTGCATCTAGCTGGATGCTTCTTGGAGCTTCATAGCATTCCATGCTCTACAACTACTCTACATCATTAACTTCATTCATCCTAATGACAGACATTGAGCATACCTCCAGTTCCTCGCAATATAAACAATGTCACGATGAGCATGCTTGAACACATATGTAGCCTTAAGAGTCTCAGAGAGAATATTCTTGAGCTCCAGAGCTGCAGGAGGGGTGTCCCAGGGTCATAAAACATACAGATACTTAATCTTCAGGGATGCTGCCATACTGCTTTTGAGTGTGGCTGGGTCAGTTCATTATTGTTTCCATTTGTGGTGCATGAGTGTTCCGGTCCACAACTCCCCATATCAAGCATTACTCACCTTCCTAATTTTTGCATTCTGGGGAGTGTATGTTGGCTTTTCATGGTTGTGATAGTATTTTTCTATTAATTGTGAATTTGAGATTTCTTCCCAGATCTGTTAGGCAGGCTCCCTCTGTGTCTCTTATCTTTTTGTTTGTTTGTTTGTTTTTGACAGATAGAGATCACAAGTAGGCAGAGAGGTAGGCAGAGATAGAGAGGGGGGTAAGCAGGCTCCCCATTCAAGCAGAGAGCCCGATGTGGGGCTCAGTCTCAGGACACTGGGATCATGACCTGAGCCGAAGGCAGTGGCTTTTACCCACTGAGCCACCCAGGCACCCCTGTGTCTCCTGTCTTTTTCTTACTTATTAAGAGCTCATTTTGCTTTTGTCTTGTTATATAATCTATGTATAGTATTCCCTCATCTGTTGTAAGGTTGCCAATATTTTCTCCAAGCCATCTATCTGCTCATGATTTTATTTGGTTCTTTAGGAAATCTGGTTTTAATGTAGTCACATACCTTCTTTCTCTTCTCTCTTCTCTCTTCTTCTTCTTTTAACTTTACAATGTTTTGAATAAATATTTCAGCTTTCTTTATGGCTTTGGCCAATAAATCCCTATGTTATTTTCTTTATGACTTATGGTTTTATCTTCACCTTTGGGTTTTTAATTCATTTACTGGCCACTTGACATGTGCTTAAAGAGTAAGAGTGCACCACCATTTTTCTTCACATGGTGAACTAGTTTTTGTTTTTATTTTATTTTTAGAACATCATTGACTGAACAACTTAGTTCTTCTTCATGCTTTGCAATACCATCTTGGTGACACATTGAGTTTTCACATGCAGTGGTTTGTTTTTTCTTATGGGCCTTGAGTCTGCTATTTGAAATAGTCCACTTTCTCTATCAGTGTCCTATATTTCTTTAATTACTAGAGCCTAATAGCTTATGTTAATGGCTTGTCAGTCTTCCTTCTTATTCTTTTTCAAAGTTGACTTTGGCTCTTCTGTCACATGAACTTTAAAATGAGTTTAATCCCTCCCACTTTGTTCTATTGCTCTTTCTATGGCTAGTGTGTTGCACGTATAGATTAGTTTGGGTCATAATTGATCTCTATGCCATAAGGAAATATCTCGTGCATAAATATGGTGTATCACTCAATTCCAGCTTCTTTCCTGTCTTTTAATATAGTTAAAACATTTTCTCTGAAAGGCTTTTTGCCTTCATTGTTGGGTTCACTTCTATATATTCTTTGTTACTATTTGTAATGGTGTCTTGCTGATACCGAGCCCATTTTGTGAAATAGATTAGCTAAGTCAAAAGGTCTTATATGTGGGAAATGTCTTAGCAAGAAAAGTTATTCCTTTACAACACTCAGGTTTGTCCCAATTCTATATTAAACCCCTTAATTCTGCAGTAGAGACTGTTTTCCTGACTGAACTTAGACTGATTCAGGCTGATATACCCACAGTGATATTTTTTATTTGAATATGTAAAGAAATTTTGGGTAATGTTCCACTTAAATTGGTTCTTGGAACATAGAAAATTTTTTTACAAAAATGTAAGAATAGCGAAAAGAGAAGTTTTCTGTCTTTGGCAAATCTCTGCTAGCAATTCATGTTCTAGATGTATGGAAAAATTTGCACTAGTCACTTTTTTCATGTTTGTCATGTTAAAAGAGAATGCTGGGGCACCTGGGTGGCTCAGTGGGTTAAAGCCTCTTCCTTCAGCTCAGGTCATGGTCCCAGGGATTGAGCCCTGCTTCGGGCTCTGTGCTCGCCTCTCTGCCTACTTGTGATCTCTGTCTGTCAAATAAATAAATAAAATCTAAAAAAAAAAAAAAAAAAAAAAGAGAATGCTATTGGAACTTTTTCCCATCACAAAGTTACAAAAGGACAATTCTAAAATTATATACCTAATTTTTTTGCATCCTATAAAACCAATCTGCTTTCAAACAATAATGCATTGTGGTAGAGTGCATTATTGGCCCCAATTCTTCTCTGTTTCCAATATTCACATCTTTTGCTGTGGGATGTGCAATTCCTCTAACAAAAGGTAGAGTATACTTCCCAACATTGGACTTGAGGTTCTACTATGTACAATTTCTATCTTTCTTTCCTGTTTTTTTTTTGGTTTTTTTTTTTTTTGGTCAGTGGGAATTTGGTGGAGATGATGTGTAAGGGCTTAGAATGAGCTTGTACAGTAAAGCAGTTTCTTGTCCCTCTGCCATCATCATGGGAAGAACATGCTGGGGTTATCTTGCTGGTTTAAGAAGGCAAGGTCTTGGGGCACCTGGGTGGCTCAGTGGGTTAAGCCGCTGCCTTCGCTCACAGGGAGCCTGCTTCCTCCTCTCTCTCTCTCTGCCTGCCTCTATGCCTACTTGTGATCTCTGTCTGTCAAATAAATAAATAAAATCTTTAAAAAAAAAAAAAAAAAGAAGGCAAGGTCTTAATAAATGAAACAAGATGGGATTGGGAGGGAGACAAACCACAAGTGACTCTTAATATCACAAAACAAGGGTTTTGTGAGGGTTGTTGGGGGGAGGGGGGTTGGAAGAAGGGGGTGGGGTTATGGACATTGGAGAGGATATGTGCTATGGGGGATAAAAATATATTATATGTTTATAAAATATTTAAAAAAAATTAAAAAAAAAAAAAGGAGGCGAGGTCTTGTGGAGCAGAGCTAGTTGGCTAACTTAGTTTGGCACCTGTTAGAGCCGACTAGCCAAACCCAGTTTATATCAGCTGACTGCAGATAGGTGTCAAACTCAGGTTAGCAGAACTTTTCCAGATGTTGCAGATGAACCAAAGCCTCCTCAGTAACCCCGGCTGACTGATGACGACCATAAGTATAAATGCTGTAAGCCATGGAGTTTCAGGTAGGTTATTAATGTAGCATTATTGTGCAGTAATATTAACTGAGAATACATTGTGTCAAAACTGATTTTTTTTTTATTTTTTATTTATTTGACAGAGAGAGAGAGAGATCACAAGTAGGCAGAGAGAGAGGGGAGGAAGCAGGCTCCCTGGGATCATGACCTGAGCCGAAAGCAGATGCTTCAACCCTCTGAGCCACCCAGGCACCCCTAAAACTGAGTTTTTAACAAGATTGCTGGTCTGGTTTATCTTTAGAAAATAAAAAAAATTTACTTCATCTATATAAGTGTAACAAGACATTTAATAAGTCAGCATTCTCTCATTAATTAAAGAAAATGAATGTTTAAAATTCTTTGCAAACTAGAATTAGGAAGAATTTCCTTAACCAGACTAATGGCATATACCACAAACTTAAAGGAAACTCACACTTAATGAAACAACTTTAGAAATATTTCCTTTAAAAATCAGGTGAAAATCAAATTTCTCATTATCCCACCTCTTTTTAATATTACAATGGAGGTCCTACTAATATAGTAAGAAAAAGAAAACCAGATTATGGGAGGAAAGATGGAAAGGAAGAAACCCACTGTTAATTGTAATTGGATAGGATTGTCTCCATGGAAAACCGAAGAGAATGTACAAGATTTTAGAATTAATAAGAGCTCAGCAAGTTTATTGAACATAGATCAACAAACAAAAATAATTTGGCTTCCTATATACCAGCACCAAAAAATTAAATATAAAATACTTATATATAGTCACATATGTAACATATCTACAAATGAATCCTGAAAATTGAAGTATGAGAACAGTAGGGAAAGACCTTTAAAACTTAACTGAACAATATCTTTAAGAGACCTATATGCATGGAAATGTATTCCATGTGAATGGATAATAAGGTTTAATATTAATTTGTTATTTCTCTTTCCAGATCAACATATGTTCTATATAATGCTAGTTTTATTATTTTAGAAAGTCTTTATCAACCTGATTTAATAAATACAATAAGAAGGCTGCGATTCGCTAAGATAATTTGTAGAAAAAGAAATTGGGAGGGCAATTTCTCTTTCTAGAAAGCAAGATTTATTATAAAGCTTTACTAAATAAGATAGTTTGGTTTAGACAAGCAGGGTTAAAAGAAGAGACATAGGGCCACTGAACATATTAAAAGAATTCCAAAATATACACACATATATGGAATATTGATAAGTGATGCAGTTCCTTTGACAAATCAGTTGAGGCAAGATAAGACATCTTAATATTGCCCCTAGAAAGAAATAGGATTTTATCCCAACCTCAGTCCTCCAAAAATCAGTTCCAGATGGAATAGAATCTAATGTGACGGTGACATTTAACAGCTTTGAATGAAAATATAGGATTATTTCTTTGACCCAAGTCCAAGAAAGAACTTCTTAAGACAGAGTAAACAATAAAGAAAAAGAATAGTACTTTTAATTATATAAAATTAAAAGCTTATGTGTACTGCAACATGCAAATAAAGCAGAAAGGCAAGTACTGAGTGGGAAAGCTATTTGGAGCATATTTAGTCACTACCTAGAACACTCGATAACATCAAAAGAGAAATTGGCAAGGGTTATGAATGGACCTTCACAGAAGAGAACTACATAGTTTGTACCTGTCAGGATTCTCAGCTTCTCCAATAGCGAATGCCACAGATACCACTTCCCAGCTGTTGGATTGGTGGCGAAGTATTGGCAAAAACGTGAAGAAATGAAAACTCACCCAGTGCTGATAAAAATTTAAAAAATGAGTGACTGCTCTGGAAAGCTATTTATTTATTTATTTATTTATTTATTTATTTATTTATTTATTATTGTGTTATGTCAGTCCCCATACAGTACATCATTACTTTTTGATGTAGTGTTCCATGATTCACTGTTGGCATGTAACACCGAGTGCTCCATGCAATCTGTGCCTTCCTTAGTACCTATCACTAGGCTCACCCATCTCCCACAGCCCCTCCCTTCTAAAACCCTCCATTTGTTTCCCAGAGTCCACAGTCTCTCATGGTTTGTTGGAGAGCAATTTAATAAAAAATAGTTAAGACCAGGTGGCATGGCCCTTTCCAGTATGGCAGCTCTAGATGCAAGAGATTCCAGCACATGTGCCTAGGAAGCATGTATAGTGGTGTTCGTGGCCGTGTTTTCTGAAATCTCAATGGCTTGGAAAAGACCTACATGGCATCAAGGGGAGAATGGATACATTTATTGGGCCATGTTAATACAGTGGAGTAGTATTCAGCAGTGACAATGAATTACAGCTGTCAACATGACTGTGGTTCACATATATAATACAGAATGAAGAAAGCACGTTGCAGAAGCTTTATCCTTTATGACATCTTATATAAAAAGTCTCTGATTGTGACCAAGTAATGTATATTATTTAGGAATACCTCCTTATGTAATAAAGTATAGAGACATTCACAGATAAAATACCCAATTAAAAATAATAGTTACCTGAAGCAAAGAAAAGGAATTTAAATACACTTAGCAGGGTGGGGTATACACACGGGCTTTAGGAATATTGATCCTGTTTTGTTTCTTAAGTAGGTGGCAGATAATGGGTACTTTATTTTTGGAAAATATTTTTTGTATGTCTAAAAGTTTTGTAATAAAAAAAATCCTCAGCCAAAGCGAATGGTCTCTGGAGTGTTACACTCAGAGTTATTTGCCCTGAAGAGTCCTTTCTGAGGGGAAATTGTGAGGTGCTTTCTGTTCCATATAAGCAGGTGGGCTGCTTGGGAATTCATTTCTATTTCTCCACTAGACTGTGAATTCCTCCATTGTAGGAATTATGCCATATTCATCTTCGTATTCTTGCAACTCACACTAATCCTGACAATGTAAAATAAACATTTTATGAATAAATGTATCAGGTAGACATAAAGGTTAGAAACCATGGGAATAAAACCCCAGATACAAATGTACCAGCTCAAATTGTTTTGGCAACCAGATAAAACCATTCCAATGTTTTCTTATCTCTCTCTGGAATTGATCTTATTTTCTTCTGAAGGTAAATTTGACCTGTTACTCCCGAGCAATTATTATCATGATGAAATTTTTCCTGTGTTCCATGGAACACCATTGTTCAGTGAAATATTAATAGATGTACTTCAGTCAAAGGGCCTCATGATCAAATAAGTTGGGAAACACAGAATTTTAAAAGTGAAAATGACCTACAAGAAACTCTAGAGATAACATAATACTTGTGAGAAACTAGATGTTTTAAAAATAAGGATGCTACTGAAAACAAGGCATGATGTCTTTTACTCTTCTGTGTGTGTGTGTGTGTGTGTACCCCAAAATACATGTTTCAGGTATACAGTAACGATTCAACACTTGTACATAGAAATAACAAATTGTAGGGAGGTGGAGGAAAGGGAGCCCTTGTATGCTGTTGATGGGAATGTAGTCTGGTGAAGCCACTATGGAAAGCAGTATGGCAGGTCTTCAGAAATTAAAAATAGAAATGCCATATGATCTGTTAATCCAATTTATCCAATTAAAACAAAAACACTAATTGGAATAGATATATACCTATTTATTGGTTTATTTCAATTTATTGGTTATTATTACAGTAGCCAATATAGGGAAGCAGCCTGAATGTCTATCAGCCTGGATAAAGAGGATATGATATATATATGCAACAGAATTATTACTCAGCCTTAAAAGGAAAATCTTGTCATTTGCCACAATATGGACAGACCTAGAGGGTATTATATGAAGTGAAATAAGTCAGAGACAGTCCACTACCATATGATTTCATTTATATGAGGAATCTAAAAAGCACAAAGTAACAAAGCAGAAACAGACTCAAATACACAGAACAAACTGGTAGTTGCAAGAAGGGAGAGGGACGAGGATGGACAAATTAGGTGAAGGGGATTAAGAGATGCAAACTTCCAGTTATGGGATCAGTCACAGGGATGAAAAGTACTTCTCTAACGTTGCGCCGCAAGTACTAGCTGGAGCAATAAGACCCCAGAAGGAAAAGAGATACCTGTTGGGGTGGTAAATTTTTGATTGCAGGTGACATGACTGTAAAATATTAAAAAAAAAAAAAAATTCCAAGGAAGCAACAAGAATCCTTTGGAAATAGGTGAGAGTAGCAAGGTCATGGGCTATATAAGGTAAATGGGCAAAAGTTCCTTGCTTTCCTATATACCAGCAATGAACAATTGCTTTTCAAATTTTAAAATACCATCTATAATAACCACAACAAAAAATGAGCTATAAATTCAAAATATGAGCACCTGGGTGTCTCAGTTGGTTAAACGTTTGCCTTCGGCTCAGATCATGATACCAGGGTCCTTGCATGGAGTCCCGCACTGGGTTCTCTGCTCAGTGGGGAACCTGCTTCTTCCTCTGCTTCTCCCCCTGCTTGTGCACTCTTTCTCCCTCTCTGTCAAAAAAAAAAAAAAAAAAAAAAAAAAAAAAAAAAAAAAAAAAAGTAACCCATTTACCATTTTTAAAAAATGAGCTATAAATTCAAGATACATACAAGATCTGTTTGCAGAAAATTACAGGATTCTGGTGAGAGAAATCAAAGATCTAAGTAAATGATGTTATTCTGTATTCATAGATAGCAAGATTCTGAATTGTTAAAAATGTCATTTTTTTCCCAACCAGATCTATAGTTTTAATGTAATCCCAATCAAAATCCTAGAAATCTATTTTGTGGATACTGAAAAAAATTCAAAAGTTATATAGAGGTAAAGACTTTGAAAAACCAAGACATTATTTGAGAAGAACAAAGTTGGAGGTCTAACACTACCTAATTTCAAGATTTACTGTAAAGTTATAGTAATTAAGATAGTGGTATTGGTACAAAAATAGGCACATAGAGCCACAGGCAGGATAGAAAAAGACAGAGAAAGGGCTGACAGTAAGTATTTGGGAAATGCGCGAGACACTGGAGGTCAATTAGAAGCCAATTTTTCTGTGTTCCCGAATAAGAGCGACCCATACACTGATGATTGGGGAACCTAAAATACCTTTGTCTTCTGTATTTGTGTCAAAACCTTTCCCCTTGTTCTGGTACTTTCTTCTTTTTCATATAAAGAGTGAGTGATGGGGGTGCCTGGGTAGCTCAGTGGGTTAAAGCTTCTGAACCATGAGAGACTGTGGACTCTGAAAACAATCTGAGGGTTTTGAAGGGGCAGGGGTTGGGGGGTGGGAGGTTGGGGGAACCAGGTGGTGGGTATTAGAGAGGGCATGGATTGCATGGAGCACTGCGTGTGGTGCAAAAACAATGAATACTAATACGCTGAAAAGAAATTTAAAAAATAGATTAAAAAAAAAAGTTTCTGCCTTCAGCTCAGGTCATGATCTTAGGGTCCTGGGATCGAACCCCACTCGGGCTCTCTGCTCGGCAGGGAACCTGCTTCCCCCTCTCTCTCTGCCCGCCTCTCTGCCTACTGGTGATCTCTGTCTGTTAAATAAATAAATAAAATCTTAAAAAAAAAAAAAAAAGTGAGTGATAATGTAGCTAAAAATGAAGTAAGACTAGATTAAAACAAGCATTTACAGTACAGTCCTGCAAGTCTGGCTAGTATACTACCCCCAAGGAGGTGCTTTGTGGGAATTAAAAATAGTTAAGGCCAGTACAAAGTTATGCAAAAGCAAGTCTGAGGATCTTCACCAGGGAAGAATTCCCAAAAGGAAGGTTTGTGGCAAAATGGCCAGAGGGTGAGGCTGATGACCCCATTAGAAAAGTGAGGAATCTTTCAGTCCTCACTATAAGATTCTGAATTCACCCCTCCCTTTATCTTGTCTCCCTGCTTGACCTGTCCACGACGT
Source organism: Mustela lutreola (assembly GCF_030435805.1). Taxonomy (NCBI): domain Eukaryota; kingdom Metazoa; phylum Chordata; class Mammalia; order Carnivora; family Mustelidae; genus Mustela; species Mustela lutreola. The sequence continues at coordinate 36,030,091 of NC_081293.1, forward strand.
ATTCTCGCCCAGGAAGAACACCGCAGTCAGCGTTCACAGACTCAGCCACTTTCTTCTCATCAGCTGTGCTCCTCATCAGAGACACCCAAGCACTGGGACGTGTACCTTGTCCCAGATCTTACCAGGGCTGCTGAATGAGCAAATGACCTTGGGGGTGAAAGGAAAGTTCCTTTGGTGGTAGCAAAATCACCATTACATTGAGCACAGACTTGACCACATTCTCATTATCTCCCTCTGACAGGATTTGTTTGGTGTGGCACAAATTTTATTGTCCTATCAGGTTTTGTTTTGTTTTGTTTTTGAAAGATTTTATCCATTTATTTGACAGAGATCACAAGTAGGCAGAGAGGCAGCCAGAGAGAGAGAGAGAGAGAGAAAGAGAGAGAGAGCGAGGGAGAGGAGGAAGCAGGCTCCCTGACGTGCAGAGAGCCTGATGTGGGGCTCGATCCCAGCACCCTGGGATCATGACCTGAGCTGAAAGCAGAGGTCTTAACCCACTGAGCCACCCAGGCGCCCCGTCCTCTCAGGTTTAAAAGATGTCCTGGCTCAAGGAAAGGAGTGGCATAGGAAATGTCTGCTGAAGAGATTTTGCTGTTAGATAGGCTGCTTAAGATAGATGACATTTACTGAGCACTTACTGTGTGAGTAAGTACTTCCATCTTCACAGGATAAAGAGTTTTTCATTTGTCATTTCATTTCATTTCACAAGAATTCCATGAACTAACTTGATGGGCCCATTCAATGGATCCAAGTGACCCAGCTAGGAATTGTGGAGGCAGACTTCTAATTCAGGCAGTTGGTCTCCAGAGCCACATTCTTACCTACCCTTGTGTAGATGTCTCTACACAGTTTGGGTGTCTGCTCATTGTCAGGGTTAAACAATTGCGATGCAGTCCTGGTTATTAATTCTTTGCTATCCCCAACAGACATAATGTTTTAAGGCTGGTGAGAGAGAAAACTATTTAAAAAAAATCAATGCATTCTACTTGGTATTGAGGATTTCACTGCTACTAGAAGAATCCACTAATAGGTTAAAATGCCATTAGTCATTCAGATGGGTTTTATGATTGTGCCTTGCCAGGAATATGGTCATGAAGAATTGTGACTTGCCATTAAACTCGAGAATAATGCTCTCACTTTCAACAAATGAATGTGATTTGGTTGATATAATGTGTCTAACCAGACAAGACTGAAAGCTGCAGAAGTAACATTTTCATCTAGATAATCTCATAGTAAAGCAGTTTCTTAGTGTTAAAGATAAAAATAATCAGCATACACAGAAGGGCCAACTCTTGTAAGATAAATGACTTCAAGGGATGTGATGACTGCTAGGGAGGAACAGGGTGCAAGTAATTAATGGCTGAAGAATAGAAGGAAAGCAGGGCATTATTTAAAGTTGAAGATTGCACTCCAGATGGAGACGGTGCAGATAAGTCAGAATTCAGGGACGTGGGAACATTCTGGAGTGGAGCTGTATCCAGTGAGTTTTTTTTTTCTTTTGCTGTGAGTGCTAGGAAGTGACTTTAAAACTGATGATTCTAGTATGTGCTCGAGCAATCATTTTGACTTATTTTGTTCCTCTTCCCATTCTCCCTTGGACATTTTCCAATCAGATTGTCTTAATCTTTTTCTTACTCAGTGTATCAACAGTTTCTGATACAGTTGTTTCTTCTCTCCTCCTAAGACACCTTTACCTCCTGGTTTCTGGCACACATGCTCTTCTCTGAACTCACTGCTCCTTTTCACTCTCCTACAAGGAGGCTTCATCTTCCTGACCTTGCCTGAATGCAGAATGAGAGAAGTCGTGCCAAGAAGTCCTTAGAAAGATATAATGTGTATGTGTGTGTGCGCACATGCTTTGAGAAGGTCTCAAAGTTTTAAAATGTTAGATGAAGGTTCTCATAGCCAAAGGATAGTTTGAAACTGTTCTTTAGTTTTTCAGCAAGGTGAATAAATTACAGGTACTTTGGGGGAAGTGGGTTGTCTTGTATCTGAAGAGAGGAGCCCGGTGATGTACATCGTAATGCAAGCTAAAGTCAGTGAACCCCATTGTCAGATCTGTTTTCTGGATCTCTGCTCCCAAGATGATCTCATCCAGCTTCATGATTTTCTATATCCTCTCTACAGATATGATCCCAGAAATTACATCCAATCCATATATTTACCGAAGCTCTAAATCCTGTGTTTGTCTGCCTAACCAGCCTTTCCCATGTCTGTGAGCTAACTCATGTCCAAAATCAAATTCTGGATTTCCCACAGCCTCCAAGCTGATCCTTGCATTAGTTTCCCTATGCCAGCAAATGGAGATTTTGTCCTTCCAGTTGTCCAGTCAAATCCCTTAAAGTCAGCCTTGACTCCTGCCCTTCATACCCTTGACTTCTGACCAACCATTAAGTCTTTTCATCTCTATTACACGATATATCCAGAATGGGACCCACTGTCTCCAATTTGGCTGCTCCCACCACCACCTTAGTGTGTGTCGTCATTTCTGGGCTGCATCATGGTAGCCTCTCAACTGCTCTTCCTGCTCCTTCATTGAAATCTATCCTTAATAGAACAAACAGAGCCAGGTCCTGTATTACCTGGCCCCTGGTTCCGCTCCAGCCTCCCCTCCCAGACGTCCTCTCTTGCTCGCTATGTTCTAGCCACATTGGGTCTTTGCTCTGTCTCAACACGTCAGCTGTTTCTACCTCCAGGCCATTTGCAACTGTTTTTCCTTTTTCCTGCAGTGACCTTTCCCTAGGTATCTGTAAGACTTGTCCCCTTACTTACTCATGTCTTAACAGGGACAACCCTGTTAAAAAAAAAAAAAAAAAAAAAAAAGGAAATGTCTCTGTCCCCATGCCTCTTTTCCCACTTTATTTTCTCCTTAGCATTTATTACTATCTGACATATTTTAGTTTTCCTTGTACATTAGTTGCTTGTCCATTTCTATTATAATGGAAGCTCCAAGAAAGCTCCTGCTTAGCAACTGTGTAATGACAAGCTGTTCATTTCGCCTTTCTAAGTCTGTTTTCTCATCTATAGAAACTTGTCAAGACCTTATGAGGGTGTTGGGAAGAGAGAGTGGTGGAATGCATGTAAAATACTTAGCACAGTGCCTGAAATGTTATATGGACTCAGTAATTAATCATGGTTGCAAGTCACTCCCATACCAGCAGGCAACTGTGTCCTAACAACCTGGGGAAATTACAGAAGGGTCCTAGTGATATAGGAGATTTATTGTATAAACTAACCATGGAAAATTCCAAGTCCTCCTGGAGCTGGATCAGTAGCCTTGTCTCCCTATGGGAGATACTATATTTAAAGACTCTTATAAGAAATGAATTACAACCACCTCTGTATTAACCTTTGGGTTAGAGCTTAAGTATAAGCTGTAAAAAGTCTCATCTCCAAACCACCTCGAATAGACAGCTGGTCTTAGGAACTCACTGGGTTTGAAGAAACAAAAATTCCAATTTGAGGTCTGACCTTGTAAGCCAGAGACTTGTCACACCTAACTTTTGACAGATTGTTAAAGTGTAGCAGCATATCCTGTTTGATTAAACGAGTGTTTTCAGGTGCAGTTGAGAAGTTTGGAAGGAAGGATACAGATGATAGATTTGTTTTGTTGTTGTTTTAGCAACATAGTTTCCTTCACTGCAGTGAAGGTTCCTTCTGCCACTCTTGATTCTCCCACTTAGAATCATTTCAGCTTACTTATTTCTCCTACTGCATTCTTGGCAGGGATGTAGCCTTCTTCCTTCTGAGCCTTGATCCCTGAGACGCCTGTGAGTGGCCTCTACTGCAACTCAGACCTTAATCCTTTTCTACCTCCCTGTGGCCTTAAGCACTCTCGGGAAGAAGAAGCAGGTCTCTGCTAAGTCAGCTGGCCTAAGGAAATTTCTGTTGTCCCTTTAGGAAACCAATGAATTCAAACTCAGTGAGTGTTATTGGAATATCTTTGCATGGATGAGGATATTGGGTAGTGACATGGCAGGGCTACCAGGAGGCTTCCAGCGGTGTTGAGCCCATGGCTGGCTCAGCAGGCATTCCATGGTTTTGTGCCTTTACTTTTGCAATCTCTTCCACGCTTCCTACTATTTCCAGCCAGTGGAATTCTGCCGATCTTTCGCAGCTCGGAGGCAACACTACAGCTTTGCTCTTGATAGCCCTTTGATGAACTTCTCTAATTTCATGGCATTTCATACACTCGGTGTATACCTCTTTTATAATACTTGTGTGAGAGAGTTCACGTCAGTTTTATGCCCTGGAAGCCCCTTGAGGGGAGGAACCACGTCTAACTCATCTTGGCACACAGTTCCAACTATTAGAATCCTTACTTAAGTATTTTACTTCAAGTTACTTGGCCTCATGGGCCTTAGCTGTGGTCTTTAATTCTGAGGGGTTCCCTTCAGGCTGGGCCAACTGGATTCCCACAGCATGAGAAGAAATAGCTACTATTTTTGGTTGCTTTTCATTGCTGAGAAGGTGTGGGGCTATTTTGTGCCCCTTCTCATTTTTCCTGGTTCTGTTCATTTTCTTTACAGGCTTCCAGGGGTGGATAAAAAATCTTGTCACAGAAGCCCGAAGACCTGTCATCTTGCCTTTTTTTTTTTTTTTTTTTAATTTTTTATTTTTTATAAACATATATTTTTATCCCCAGGGGTACAGGTCTGTGGATGACCAGGTTTACACACTTCACAGCACTCACCAAAGCACATACCCTCCCCAATGTCCATAACCCCATCCCCCTTCTCCCAACCTCCCTCCCCGCGCAACCCTCAGATTATTTTGTGAGATTAAGAGTCACTTATGGTTTGTCTCCCTCCCAATCCCATCTTGTTTCATTTATTCTTCTCCTACCCACCGTCTTGCTTATTTTTAAAAATTTTTTTTAATTGAAGATCTTTTATCTTTAGGGTCAGTGACGAGCTGCCAGCCTCTTAGGTCATGATCTTGAAGTTGAAAGCACAATAAAGTACCAATTCCCGAACCCATTACTTGAAACTCCTGCTATGCGGGGGGAAGGGGGGGGGTGGGGGGTGGGGGGGGGAGGGGGTAAGGTAGGGTGGGGATGTGCACCTGGATGGCTTCTGACTTGGTTTTGCCTCAGGTCATGATCTCAGGTCTTGAGACAGAGCCCTGCGCAGGGCTCCGCCATCAGCGTGGAATCAGCTTGAGTTTCTCTTTCCTTCTCCCTCTGCTCCTCCCCAAGCATGCTTGTGCTCTCTCTTTCTCTTTCCCTCTCTCTCAAATAAATCTTAAAACAAAACCAAACCTCCTGCTATTGGGCCTGATTATAATCAAATTCCACACTGTTGGTTTTTCTTAAAAGTTACAGTTAGTTGATACTAAATCAATATTGCCCACCATATGTATAACAAATTAATGCACTGTTGGTCAACTTCTGAACTCACAATTTATTTACTTTAAAATTTTTTTTAATTTTTTAAAGATTTCATTTACTGACTTGACAGAGAAAGAGATCACAAGTAGGCATAGAGGCAGGCAGAGAGAGGGGGTAAGCAGGCTCCCTGCTGAGCAGAGAGCCTCGATGTGGGGCTCCATCCCAGAACTCTGGGATCATGACTTGATCCGAAGGCAGAGGCTTTAACTCACTGAGCCACCCAGGCACCCCCTGAACTCACGATTTATTTTTTATTTTTTAAAGATTTTATTTATTTATTTGACACAGAGAGATCACAAGTAGGCAGAGAGGCAGGTAGAGAGAGAGGAGGAAGCAGGCTCCCCACCAATCAGAGAACCCGATGTGGGACTCGATCCCAGGACCCTGAGATCATGACCTGAGTCAAAGGCAGAGGTTTAACCCACTGAGCCACCCAGGCGCCCCTGAACTCACGATTTAAAGTTGCACCAAAAATCTGAGGAAAAGCAATGTTTTACTCCTTCAGTAAGTTTGACAATATAACAGCTCTTACACAGTTGGGAAAATAAAGATATTGAAAAAACTGGAGTGTTCTGTTTAAAGTCCTACTTTCTAACTTCCACAGTTGTCTTTGACAGCTTTTATGTTATAGTCATGCAGTTTCTGAGACACTGACAAAAGCATTTATTCCTGCTTTCTTTCCACTCTGAATCCCGTTTTAAGTATATTGGCATCAAAAATGTAGGGAAAAGCATTCTCTATGGAGTTAGTATCTGATATCAGAAACTATGAAAGATAAGTGATGTGTGGTATAAAGAACTGTTTTGAATCCCTTAGAAAAATAACACCCCAAACCTGAAACACACATGTTCCTATCAATATTTTCCATCTTCTTCAGAATACAGTTTCTTGTCTATGTCGCCTTTCCTGCCCTTATCCCATTTCTTTTTTCTTATTAACCACCAGAAACACGCGTGGTTAGAGTTCTTGTCTTCCTTTCTTTTTACATCTAAAACTCCTTACTTTCTTGCTCATTCCGTGCTAGCCATTTCAATCTGGCATCTGTTTTCATATGTTCTTGTCATCTGATCACAGATCCTCAGAGATGATTCAATGCAATTGTGTTTTCATTGCAAGAATTTTTCAACATCCTTAAGATCCATTCTCCTCTTTGGCATCCCACTTCAGGAGACAAGGCCTTCTGCCTGCAGACCATTCTAGTTTCTCCTAAATTCTTTATTTTGAGTCCAAATCTTTTTGCCTGTGATTTATCCTCCTTGCTCCTAATCTTGCCATCTGGAACCACACAGAACGAGTCTAATTCCTCTCCCATAAAGCTTCAGAAGCTTGCCGTAACAAATCTTCCTTAAATCGTCTCCAGGCTCTGCATTCATACTGTCTCTAAATTGTTTTTATAACTTGGTTTTGAGGTCCTTTATCCCTTGCTCATCCTTTTTCAAAGTCATTCTCAATGGGGTTCAACATTCCAGATACTTATCAATCTGTGTGAAGCCCCAGGGAATCAGTTTCTTTGATCTGAATTCCTTAATCTGCCTTTGGGCTAAGATTGCATTAAATTGCCCATCAATTTTGTCACATCATCGCTTATAGCAACCTTGTATTGATTAAAACCACTAGATCTTTTTCTCAAGAATGACTTCTAGATGTGGTTTCCTTATATTGTGTTTGGGAAATCTGATTTTTGAAAAAAAAAAAACAAAATAAACGAGGGCTTTTCTTTCTGTTGACCCAGACGCATCATTCCAGGCAATTGAAGTCATTTGGCATCCCACAGTAATTTTCAGCCTTTTACTTAAAAATAACCAGGAAGTTATACTTTTATGTACAAGTGCCTACATCCAAATTTTGACATGAGAGTAAACAAGAATGTTACTGGTTAATTTAAGCGAGACATAATATCTTAAAGTTTTGTTTTTAAAAAAAAATCGCAGTGTACTTAACATATACTGTTCTATTATAGTTCTGTTAGTTTTATATATATGTGTATATATATATATATATATATATATATATATATAATGTTCTATTAGTTTCAGATGTACAATATAGTGATTTAACAGTTCTAGAAATTAGTCAGTGCTCATCAGAAGTGTACTCTTAATCCCCTCACCTGTTTCACCCATCCCCTCACCACCTCCCCTCCAGTAACCATCTATTTTCTATAATATTAACTGTTGGTTGGTCTCTTTTTTTCTTTGTTTCTTAAATTCTACATGAGTGATAGCATATGGTATTTATTTCTCTTACTGACTTCTTTCATGTAGCAGTATACCTTCTGGCTCCATTGATATAATTGCAAATGGCAAGATTTCATTCTTTTTTAATGACTGAGTAATACTCATCGTGTATCTGTGTGCGTGTGTGCGTATGTACATATGTAGATCACATGTATCTCTTTATCTCTTTCTTATCCATTTGTCTATTGATGGACACTTGGGCTGCTTCCATAATTTGGCTATTGTAAATAATGTTGTAATAAATGTAGGGATACACATCTTTTCAACTTAGTATTCTTGTATTCTTCGGGTAAATACCCAGTAGTGGAATTACTGGATCATATGGTAATTCTATTTTTGACTTTTTGAGGAAGTTCCATGCTGTTTTCCACAATGGTTGTACCATTTGCATTTTGACCAACAGTGCACAAGTATTCCTTTTTCTTCACATCTTTATCAACACTTATCTCTTGTGTTTTTTATTTTAGCCATTCTGACAGGTGTGAGATGATATTTCATTGTGGCTTTGATTTGCATTTCTGTAATGAGTGATGCTGAGCATCTTTTCATGGTCGGCCATCTGGATCTCTCCTTTGGAGAAATGTCTGTTCATGTAAGCCATTATGCAGATGTCTTCTCCCATTCAGTGGGTTGTCTTTTAGTTCTGTTGATTGTTTCCTTTGCTGTGTAGAACTTCTTATTTTAATGTAGTCCTAATATTTATTTTTGTCTTTCTTTCCTTTCCTTGAGGAGACTTATCTAAAAAATATTGCACAGCTGATATCAGAGAATGCCTGTGCTCTCTTCTAAGATTTTTATTGTTTCAGGTCTCACCTTTAGGTCCTTATCCATTTTGAGTTTATTTTTGTGTATGGTGTAGGAAAGTGGTCCATGTTCACTCTTGCATGTAGTGGCCCAGTTTTCCCAACAACATTTGTTGAAGACTGTCTTTTTCCCATTGCATATTCTTGCCTCTTTTGTCAAAGATTAATTGACCATATAGTTGTGGGTTTATTTCTAGGGTCTCCATTCTGATCCGTTTATGTGTCTATTTTTGTGTCAATACCATTCTGTCTTGAAATCTGGGATTTCAATTTTGTTCTTTTTCAACATTGCTTTGGCTACTCATGTATTTTATTTTTGTAGTGCCATACAGATTTTAGGATTGTTTCTTCTGTGAAAAATGCTGTGGGTATTTTGATAAGGATTGCTTTAAATCTATAGATGGCTCTGAGTATTAGGGACATTTAACGATATTTGTTTCTCCAATCTATGAACATGGTATATTGTTCCATTTGTGTCAGTTTCTTTCATAGGTGTTTTATAGTTTTCAGAGTACAAGTCTTTCACCTCTTTGGTTAGGTTTATTCCTTGGTGATTTACTACTTTTGGTAGAAGTGTCAATGGGCTTGCCTTTTTAATTTCTCCTCTACTTCATTATTGTAGAAATGCAATGGATTTCTCTATGTTGATTTTGTATTCTGTGAGTTTATTGAATTAATTTACGCTAGTAATTTTTTGTTGGAGTCTTTAGGGTTTTCTATATATAGTGTCACATCATCAGCAGATAGTAAAAGTTTTACTTTTTCCTTACCAACTCGAATGTCTTTTATTTTTGTTGTCTAATTGCTATGGCTAGGGCTTCCAGTATTATATTGAATAAAGTGATGAAAATGAACATTCTCATCACGTTCTTGATCTTAGGAGAAAATTTGTTTTTCCCCATTGATGATGATATTAGCTATGGGTTTTTCATATATGGCCTTTAGTATGTTGAGGTATGTTCTCTCTAATCCTATTTGATTGAGGGTTTTTGTCATGAATGGCTATACTTTGTCAAATGCTTCATCTTTTAAAATATCATATGGCTTTTATCCTTTTGTCAGTATGATGTATCATGTTGATTATTTGCAAATGTTGAACCACCCTTATATCCTGGGAATTAATCCCACTTGATCATGGTGAATGATTCTTTCAATGTATTGTTGGATTCAGTTTGCAAATACTTGGAGATTTTTGCTTCTATGTTCATCAGGGATATGGCCTATGGATCTTTTTTTGTATGTCTATATCTGGCTTTGGTATCAGGGTAATGCTGGTCTTTTGGAACAAATTTGAAAGCTTTCCTTCCTCTTCTATTTTTTGGAATAGTTTGAGAAGAATAGGTATTAACTTCTTTAAATGTTTAATGTAATTCACCTGTGAAGCCTTCTGGTTCTGTACTTCTGTTTATTAGGAATTTTATGATTACTGATTCCATTTCATTGCTGGTAATTGTTCCATTCAAATCTTTGTTCTTGATTCAGTTTGGGGAGGTTATATTTCTAGGAATTTGTCTGTTTTTTCTAGGTTGTCCAATTTGTTGCAATATATTTTTAAAAAATATTATAGTGCTTTTTATTACTGTGGGGTCAGTTATTTCTTGTCTCACATTTCTCCTTTTGTTCTTTTTTCTTTTTCTTTTTCTCTCTCTTTTTAAGTAACCTTTACGTCAAGCATGGTGTCTGAATTCATGACCCCAAGATCAAGTCATGTGCTCTGCTGAACCAGCCAGGTGCCTCTCTTCTTAATTTGTATGTTGAGTCTAGCTAAAGATTTATCAATTTTGTTGAGCTTTTCAAAGAACCAGGTCCTGTTTTCATTGATTTTTGCTCTGTTGGTTTTGTTTGTTGTTTGTTGTTGCTAATTCTTTTTTTAGTTTAGTTTTTTTTTTTTTTTTTTTTTTTTTTAATATCTGCACTAACGTATTATTTCTTTCTGCTGGTTTTGGGTTTGTTTTGTTCTTTTTCTAGCTTGTTTAAGTATAATGTTTGAGAATTTTTTTGCAGTTTGAAGTAGCTTTGCATTGTGATAAACTTTCCTTTTAGAACAGGTTTCCCTGTATCTTGAAAATTTTAAGCCATTGTGTTTTCATTTTCATTTGTCTCTTTTTTTTTATATCCTCTTTTATTTCTTGGTTGACCCATTCATTGTTTGATAACATGTAACTTAACATCTCTGTATTTGTGTTCTTTCCAGATTTTTTCTTGTAGTTGCTTTCTAGTTTCATAGCCTTGTGCTTAGAAAAGATATATAGTATGACTTCGATCATTTTGAATTTGTTGAGACTTGATGTAATCTCTTCCGGAGAATATTCCATGTACACTTGAAAAGAATGTGTATGTTTCTGTTTAAGGATGGAATATTCTGTTAGATCCATCTGTTTTATATCTGATAGATCCATCTTCTCCAGTGTGTCATTTAAAGCCACTCTTTCCTTGTTGATTTTCTGTTTGGTTGATCTATCCATTTTTGTGAACGTAAATGTAAAATTAAATAAAATTTTGTAAATATGTATTTATTAAATTTAAGTTTAAATTTAGTTATTTTAATATATTTTAAATTTGTTAAATTTATTCTAATACAACTTTAAATAAAAACAGTTGTTGTTGATTAGTTCCTTTATGTTTGTTATTAGCTGCTTTATGTATTTAGGCGCTCCCATATTGGGTGTAAAAATATTTACAATTGTTCTATCTTCTTGGATTATTCCCTTTATATATAGTGTCCTTTGTCTCTTGTTACAGTTTTATTTTTCATTTTTATTTTATTTTATTTTTTAAAGTCTATCTTTTAAAGTCTGTTTTGTCCTATGTAAGTTTACTGCTACCCTGGCTTTTTTTTCACTACCACTTGCATGATAGATGCTTTTTCATCCCTTTCACTTTCAATCTACATGTGTCTTCAGGTTTGAAATGAGTCTCTTGCAGGCAGCATATAGATGGATCTCGCTTTTTTCTTCTTCTTTTTTTTTTAATCCATTCTGTTCTCCTGTGTCTTTTGGTTAGGGCATTTCATCCATTTACATTCAAAGTAATTATTCATAGGTATGCACTTATTACCATTTTGTTACTTGTTTTGTGATTGTTTTTGTAGTTATTCTCTGTGACGTTTTTCTCGTGTTCTTTCTCTCTTTGTTTACTGGATTTCTTTAGTGATATACTTGGATACCTTTTCCTTTTTTCTTTTTTCTTTTTGCATATCTATTACAGATTTTTGATTTGTGGTTATCATCAGGCTTGTATGTAACATCTTATGCATATAGCATTCTATATTAAGTTAATGATTGCTTAAGTATGAACCCATTTTGTACTCAACGTTTTAGGTTTATGGTGTCATACTTTGCATTCTTTTATTTTGTGAATATTTGGGCTGATTTTTATAGATATACCTAATTTTACTGTTTTTCTACTTCCTACTTTTCTTATTCCTGCTTTTGGTCTTTCTTTTCCATTCAAAGAACCCCCTATAACATTTTAATAGGGCTGCTTTAGTGATGATGAATTGCTTTTGTTTGTCTGGGAAGCTCTTTATCTCTCCTTTTATTCTGAATAATAGCCTTGGTGGTTAGAGTGTTCTTGGTTGCAGGTTTTTTGTTTTTGTTTTTGTTTTTGTTTTCTTTCAGCACTTGAATTTATCCTACCATTCCTTTTTGACCTGCAAAATTTTTGCAGAAAAATTTGCAGAAAACCTTATAAAGTTTCCCTTATATGGGTTGATTTTTGCTGGGTGTCGCCCTCGACCCGTAAGGACGACAAGAAGCCCCAGTTCAGATGTATCTTCTCTTTCTTTATTTCCGCAAGTCTACACACTTATATACGCTTACATGACCAATCAGCAAGCAGGGTACAGGAGGGAGCGAATCAGGCTGTGCACCTAAACAAACAACTTCGCTAGCAACCAATGCTGTTTACTTCCTCTTTGGGCGTTCTGCTTAGTCTCACGAGGCAATCCTAACCTGGCAACTAGCCAGGCGCCATCTTTTAATGGCGGAGGCCGCCCTGGCCAGGGGCCTGCCTCCGACAGCTGGGAATTCTCTGTGCCTCCTGGATCTGTGTTTCTGTTTCCTTCCTCAGATTTGGGAAGTTTTCAGCTACTATTTCTTCAAATAAATTTTCTCCCCCTTTTCTTTCTCTTCCTTCTGAAATCCTATAATATGAATGTTGTTATGCTTGACAGTGTTGCCGAATTCCCTAAGACTATTTCCATTTAATTATTTTCCTCTCTCCAAGCAGCTTGATTGCTTTCCATTACTCTGTCCTCCAGGTCACAGATTTATTCTTCTGCTTCCTCTTGTTTACTATTTATTCTATCTAGTGTATTTTTTAATATAGTATTTTATTTAGAGAAAAAGTGTAAGAATAGGGAAGGGCAGAGGCAGAGGGAGAGAGAGAATCTAAAAAGCAGACTCCACACTGAGCACAGAGCCTAATGTGGGTCTCACTGTCATGACCCTGAGATCATGACCTGAGCCAAAATTAAGAGTCAGACAATTAACTGACTGAGCCACCCAGGCACCCCTCTATCTAGTATATTTTTTATTTCAGTTATGGAGTGCCTTATCTCTGATCGGTTATTTTTTATGTTTTCTATCTCTTTGTTAATGGTCTCCTTGAGGTCCTCTGCTCCTTTCTCATGTTCAGTGAGTATCTTTATGACAATTACTTTAAATTCTTTATCAGGCTAATTACTTATCTCCATTTTGTTTAGTTTTCTTAACTGACTTTGTTCTGTTCTTTCATTTGGGACATGTTCCTCTCCTCATTTGGTGTCTCTGTGTGTGTTTGTGTGTGTTAGGAAAGATAGCCACATCTCCTGCTCTTGAGAGTAACAGCCTTACAAAGACGAGGTCCTGTGTTGCCCTGCAAGGCAATGTCCCATCCCCTGACCACCAGAACCTTGTACTTCAAGGGTGTCTCCCATGTGGGTTGCCTGTGTCCTATGGTTGTGGCAGAGTTGTATTTGTCTTCATTCCAGTCAACTATGATGGTTCTTTCCCTGCTGTGGGCAGGGTTTGGTCCCTGTGGTGTTGGTGGGTCAGTCTGGGGCCAACATCATCTTGAATGGAGTCAGACAGGCATTTGCCAATGATGCAGTAGAACTGAACCACAGGGGGCTTTCACTGTGTTGTCCCCTGAGAAGCTTTCATTGGTTGGACCCGAGGTCTTTCCCCAGCCCCTTGCTGGGACTGCAGTATGACTGGTGTGTGTGGTTCTTTTCCCCTCCCCCTAGGGCGGGAGTCACTTTGGAGTGGTGCATGCCCTCATTGGGATTGCTGGCACACTGTCAGGCTTGTGACACCAGTTTGGATGGATTCTGGCCAAGAGCATATTGGAGAGGATGAGTGTGTGGGAGAATGTGGGGGTGGGGTGTTAGGTGCCAGCAAAAATAAAAATAAAAAATAAATAAAAAAATAATTTAAAAATAATTTTAAAAAATAAAAAATATACTAGTCCACCAGTCCGCTCAAGGAAGGGGTCTGCAGCCCCCCACCCCCAGGAACTGAGGCATGCTGGGTGGGAGAGAGTGGATCAACAGAAGAGCAAGGGGGTGGGGCAGTGGTGTTAGCAAGTGAGTTGGTGAGTGTTGTTACCATACTGGTTCCCACAGGTGTGCATGTGTCTAGGATGGGGGCATCAGGGAGGGAAATTGTGCCTGCTGGCTCCTTGGTTCTTAGAAAAGTCTCCCAGTATCCCTGCCTTTACAGTGTAGGCTCTAAGATTAGTAAATGAATCTCACTTCCCTCTATCCCAGGTGATTCTCAAACTGTTGCTTTTATGCTATATTTCAGCAGGGTCATTTGTTTTGCTGTCACTTTAACAGTGGGGACTAGGGTCTTTCACCCTCCAGCTCTCCCAGACTTGTGCCTGCTGATTTTTAAAGTTCCAGGTATTAAGCTTGGCTGATGGTAAGAACTTGTGAAAATTCATCTACTCTTGTTCCCAAAGCCAAATGTTATGAGTGTTCATCTTTCCAGTGTGAGGGGGGGGCTTTTGTTTCTTCCCTCCCTCCATACCCACGGTCTCCAATACTCAGCCCCCCAGGTGCGTTTAGGTCCCCACCACATCTCTGCCCTTCCTACCCTCTTTGATGCAGCTGCTTCACTACGTTTAGCTGTGGAGAGTCTGTTCTGCTGGACTTCAGGCCACGTGCTGGGTTATTTACACTGATTTGGGGGTTATCTAGCCGTATCCCTAGAACCAGATGAGCTTAGCTTCCTCCCACTCTGCCATCTTCCCTGGAAGTCTCTCAAAGTCTTTGTTAAAATGACTCTACCAAGTTTCTTATTGCATCTTGCCTCATTGTAACTGGGGGGAAGAAAGGTGTGCTTGGAATCTTGCTCTCACTCAGTAACTCAGATGAATAAATATTTATACATTCCAGAAAATAAGACATTAATTTAAATATTATCATGACAAGGCAGTACATTTTTAGGTAATATGACAAGGCTGGATACCTTCCTTTGCTTCACCGGTTCACTCTTTAGTCCTGTCTACCTTGACTCATGCTCAGGTGGAATGACCTGTGTGACTCCACCAAGGGTACTTTGACCTTCACCTCCTGTTAGGTTCAGGGAGTGGGCATTATCAGCAGGCACGTTGTGGTACGTGGGGATAAGAGTGAGGACAGGGTGTTAATTCTGCTGGCTCTCTCTCCAGTGGGTCTCCAAATCACAGCTGTATCTCCATACTAAAGGTCATAGTCTCTCTCTTTCTCCATCTCTCTCTCTTTCCAAGTTGAAGTAATAGCTCCTTCCCCAAATCCTTCAAATTTCTCACCACCACTTGCCCTAGAACCTCATCTCTCCTGGATTTCCATTAACCTTGCCCACAAAATTTGTACACATCTCTTCATTAAATTCTCCTGTGTTACCCCCTTGGTTATGCCATATTTTTCCTGCCTGGACCCTGAGTGGTATGACAATCTATCAAAATTACAGGTTTTTAGAGGTTGGAGGTAACTTTCATGAAACTCAGCTACTGTGCAGATTTTTTACAACTAACATGCCTCTACCAACATTGGTCATGAGATGACTCAGGTCTTCCAGATTTTTTCTGAAAACTGTTAGAAACTCTTGATACACTAACAAGTTCTAACTTCATTTGGACTTTACTCGGCCAAGTGCTTAGCTGTAAATACTAATACCCCATCAGCCCTTGGATCACCTATCATTGGTTGCTGGAAATTGCTCATCCAGCTAATCCTTAAGACTTTTACGAAATTAAAGAAAAATATGCCTAGGCTTGTAGACCCTTAGAAAAAGAAAATTGATCCCAGAGGTCCATGGATGCTAAGTCCATTTGAGCTACTCTAACAAAAGAGTCAGACTGGGTGGCATATAAACAACAATTTATTTCTTATGGTTCTGGAATCTGGAAGCCTGAGACTGGAGTGCCAGCATGGTTGAGTGAGAGCTCTCAGGTTTCGGACATCTCTGTATATCCCTATGTGGCAAAATGGGTCTGATCTCTCTGGGGCCTCTTTTATAAGGGCACTCATCCCATTCATGAGGGTTCTACCCTCATGATTTAAATACCTCCTGAAGTCCTCACTGTACTAATACCATCACCGCTGGGGGTTAGGATTTTAACGTATGAATTTGGGGGAAGTCAACCATTTAGATCACAGCAGATGCCCAGTTAAAGAAACACTGGGACAGGGACTAAGTGCATGAGCTTTGAAAACTTGTCAGTGATCAAATCTTACCTCTATCAGGTTTAACAATGTTAAAATCTGGTAACTTGCTACATGTTTCTGGATCTGTATCTGTGAAAATGAGGTAATAGTACCCAGTACATTTTTGGGTTGATTAAGATTTTGTATTAAAAATCTCAACATAGCTTGTCATTTTAAAGCACTCAACAAATCTTTATTAAAAACAAGAATATTTCAATGGTAAGATAGGGTAACTACCCATTCACATGTCAAAACCAGACACTGATCTTCAGTTACTTCATTAACAAAAAAGAGCCAGAGAAGAGATGGATTGAGGTTATGGCACTGGTTATCAAATTTTACAAATGGCTCCCTTAGAAGGGACCCAAGGACCCATGAACCACCTATCTGACTTGCTACCAGTCTCCAGTAGGAAAAGAACTTACTGATTTATAAAAAGAACTAGAAAGTCTAACCATTAAAGGATAAGTGATCAGTAATTTTTTTTTAAAAAAACATGTAGCAGTTCTCCAAATCTCTTCACTAATGCAATAAAAGCAACAATTTAAGTCTTCTCCAACTCAACACACAATGATTTATCATGAGCTAAAATTGTTGGCTCTCCCTAAAAATTTTGGGAGTTTCAAAATTGTCACTGACAAAATTACCAAGAAGGTAGCAGAGTGTTCAATAGAAGGCTCAGTAAATCTTAATAAGGCTCTAATTTTAGTTTAAAAATGTCCAAGTTCTAAGCCAAGGTTTACTAAATTTAATTCGTTACTAGTAGACTGTATGAATAGGCCCATAATTCTCAGTAAGGACTTGAACTTTCAGTAAGCTTGCTGCTGATGCAGGAACATTCTTTTGGCACATTGCTGGGTTATAAGCTGAACTTTGGGCTGGATTCTGAGGTGGTGTTCCACACTAACTTAAGGCATTTTATTAATTCCATCCTGTTCAAGGTAACCCCCCCCACCCCCCCACATAGTAGTTTCCTGGGGCTGCCATGACAACGTGCTACAAATAGGTGGCTTAAAATAACAGAAACTTAGTGTCTTAACCTTCTAGAGGCTAGAAGTCCAAATTCAAGTTGTCAGCAGTGTTGGTTCCTACTCAGGGTTATGGAGGAGAATCTGATCTGTGCCTCTCCTAGCTTCTGAGGTTTGCTGGTTACCCTTACGACTCTATGGCCTGTGGATGCGTCACTCTAACCCTCCACCTTTCTTCCTATGTGTCTTCACATCATTTTCCTTCTGTGTGCATCTGTGTTTCCAGATTTCTTTTTTTGAGGACTCCCGCCATTTTGGATGAGGGCCCACTCTAGTGGTCTCATCTTAACTTGATTACCTCGATAAAGACCCTGTTTATAAATCATGTCATATTCTGAGTTATAGGGCATTAAGACTCCAGCATATATATATATTTTTAGGGACACATTTAAATCTGTAATACCCCCAAACACTATTGGGAAAGAGAAACAGATTGGGGAGGGGGGTTGGTTAGCATTTAACTTGCTTTAGACAATTTCCATAAGACATGGAAGAAATCTTTATATAAACCAAGGACTGAGCTCTAAAATTGGGTATAGAGTAGGGTACATTTGCCCACATAAAATTGGATTCTGCCTTAGAATCCTCTCAAGTCTTCAGAGTAGGTCACTGTGAGAAGAAAGATTCTAGGGAGCCCTTCAAAAAGAAAGCTCTCTCAGAAAGAATTCTGCTGGTTGTAAAATGTGGACTGTGGATGTGGCAGCCATCAGGAATACAGTGGGTAGACCTCCAGCTACTGGGAGCCTAACCGACCAGTGATGAGCTGCTGCTTCTGAGTTCACCATTCACCATAGCTCTTTCTCCTTGTTTCTCAGGGATGGTTGCTGGCCCACAGCTAATCTAGGTAGTGGTACTAAAGCAGACATATTCCTGGGGGATATAGGCCTCATTTGCTGGCTGGATTTCAGCTTGGTCTCTCCAACAGCCTTGCCAGAATTTTCTTAGACGTAGAGTAATCTACGATATGTCCACTCAGTTTCCTTCCCTCTCTCCTTCAGTTGGGGTCAGACTTGTGGTTTGCTGCCTCCTGCAGTCACTTTTGGCTCCTTCCCATTTTCTCTCACAGCCATTTCCCTTAATAAACATGTTTAATCCCATCCTGGTGCCTACTTCCAGGAGGACCAGGTTTAATACACCATAATTCCAAGAAGCAGAGTTTTTGTCTCTTCTGACCATGCCCTTGGATTAAGACCTTTGTCCTTTTTAATTTCTCATCTCGATAGCTAAGTTTAAGCAAATAGTATACAAATATTACAGTAGATCATCTTTAAATAAGTGTAGAGTCAATCAAACTTAAAATGCTTAGGAATCAACTTTTCTTGAAGAGCATTATTCTTATACATAGACTATCACTAGACTGCTTACTTTTATTTTTAAAAAAAATATTTTTGAAGATTTTATTTATTTATTTGATAGAGATCACAAGTAGGCAGAGAGGCAGGCAGAGGGAGAGAGAGAAGCAGGCTTCACACTGAGCAGAGAGCCTGATGCGGGGCTTGATCCCAGGACCCTGGGATCATGACCTAAGCTGAAGGCAGAGGCTTTAACCCACTGAGCCACCCAGGTACCCCTAGAATGCTTACTTTTTTTTTTTTTTAAAGATTTTATTTATTTATTTGACAGAGTTCACAAGTAGGCAGAGAGGCAGGCATAGAGAGAGGAGGAAGCAGGCTCCCTATAAGCAGACAGCCCGATGCGGGGCTCGATCCCAGAACTCTGGGATCATGACCTGAGCCGAAGGCAGAGGCTTTAACCCACTGAGCCACCCAGGTGCCCTGAATGCTTACTTTTAAAACCACAAATATTTCTATGAATCACATACACATAGATACATATATAGATACATATATACATATCCCATATCTTATGTATCACATTGAAATGCTAAACTTTCTGTTAAATTGTGAAACTTTCCCCTCACATAGGTCTTAAATAAAGCTTTGTAACAGGTATATATTTTTCTACAATTGTATAATCACTATCATAGGCAATACGGTGCATTTTAAAGAAAATCAGAAAAGTTGTAATTTTTAAGTCCTCTATTAGGTGCTGAATTAAAGAACTTGGATAATAATGCAATAAATATTTGAATCAAAATTTATTAAATTACATGAAAATTAGTTTAAAAGTGACAATGAAAAAACAACTCCGTGCCACTACTAAAAATGAATAAATCATGCAAAATCTTGTTTCTGTTGCATTTTGCAAGGGTGAAAAGGTCTGATCATATTTTCCTAAATTTAGTTCTTTAATTAATTTACTGTAATGATTTTCTGGAGCCCTTTTTTGCTTTTTTAATTCAATCCAATTTAGATTCTGTTTTCAGTCTTTAACAGAGATATTGTCCTGAATGTTTTTTGCTATTTGTCACAGCTGTTATCAATTTGGTCCCATCTGCGTTCTATCTTTCAATGATTCTTAATAATTTGCATGTTTTTATCCTCTTATGCTTTATATCCTCTATATTCTCTGTAGCTATATCTGAATAAATAAGTGTTTATCTCTCTATATATTTATCTGTTCTCTCACTTTAGAGGATTTGATGCAAGAGAATATTGGGGCGGGTGCTCCATCCACAATCTTGATGGACCCTTGAAAATATTTTTACATTTGAAACCACTGAGAAATATAGAATGTGCTAGGTTTTTAGGCGGCAGTTCAGCAACAATTCTCCACCCACTCTTCTCTTCCTTGTGTTGCACAGGCTGAAAACCGGGGTACTATATTTCCCAGGATTCCTAACGCCACTGGGGCACTTTAAAGAAGAGAGGCCATATGGCTCCTGAGGTGGCTGCATAGGCACATGGCCTGCAGAGGGACAGATGTGAGGTTAGATGAGTGACTCCTTTGTGTGAGCCTGTGAGTCAGCAGTGGTCATTTCCCATGATTCTTACTATTCCTGAGTTTTTGAGCACAGCAATGACTTTTCTGATCCTAGCCTTGCTCATCATCCCAATGCTTTCTAACTCTCCAATCTCTCTGTATTTGACATGCCTCAAGCAATTTCTGCTTTCTTGACCAAACTCTGCCTGGTACATAGCGTTTCCATAATTTACCACTCTTAATTAGGATTTGAACCCATATTTGTCCAACTTTTGATAACATGTACCTTGATGAATTCTAGATCTTTTTTTTTCCCCCAGACTCTTCTGAGATGCTCTACAGCCCTCAATGTTGAATAGTATGTTTAGAATTTTGTGGGAGGATGAGATTATATATTGTCTTAAATAATACTTCATATCCCTTTGAGATTTCTTTGGCCCACTTGGCAAAGTCAGTGTAAAAATAGAGGTACAAAAAAATGAAAGAGAATTATTTGAAGATTTAAGTTATCCCCTCTGTTATTTTGCATAGCCATGGGTTGAAGAGGGAGGGAAAATAAGAAATTTATTGTGATTTGAGGTGATGTGACTGATTGATCCTATTATAGCTTATCATCCTTATAGTTGTATGTATGTGTGGACATTTTGAAATATTCAATTCCAGTCATTGCCAATATTTCTTATATCATGTGAATATTATCCAGATGGGACTGATTTAGTTTCAAATTCATTCTTCAGTTTGACTCAGGAAGAATAAATTAAAAATCACAGTGTTGTTACTACTAGTGAAGATTTACCATTGTCTTATAAAAGCTAACAAATAAATTTAGAAACCTGCTTATTTGAACATTGTATTGTCATTTCAGAAGCAACCCATCTTATTTTCCTGTAAATAACTAGTCTTCTAGTTTCCTGTAAATAGCTCGTTTTCTATTCATCAGTGTGTTTAAACATTCTCTGAAAGGACAGAGAGTGAATGTTGGGTTAACAATGAAACAATTGATTTAAATAGATACCTAAGGTATTGCTTTGAAAATTCATAACTGAGCAAAATATGAAGTATAAAAAAAGAAAGCTAGAGAAGTACTTATGTTGTTATGGGAACAGGATTTGTAGATGACCTCAAAAAGAGCATCAATTTGCTAGGATGCTTCTTTTGTGTAGTTTTACTCTTCATTTGTAAATGATATGTTTGACTCCTCCCCTCCCCAAACCCAAAAAGGTTGAAAATTATTATTTTAGGATTTTCATGATGGCTCAGATAACAAATCACACAGGTGATCAGATATACCCAAAATAATCTAACGAATATAAATTTTTGTGAGTGTTTTTTTAAAAAAATTTTTAAATTTTTCAAACAGTGTGCAAATTTCAATTTCTTGTAGTGATGGGCCAGGTTTTCAGGCTCATCTCCTCCTGTCCACACCATATACATGTATCACTCACACCCTAAAGAAAAATGGTTGAAGAAAATATTTTGGGGGAATATAATAATTATCAAAAAGTTGATAAAGTAACAAAAAATTACCTGGATAAAATGGAAGGAAAAGTGAAAACCCAGAGAGGTAAACTGACCCAAATCTGCTCTTGCTAGAGAGAATTTTTTTTTTTTCAATTTGAATTTTGATGTAGACAGCATCAAAGGGCAAAGGAAACAAATCAAATTCCAAGACACAGATATGGAATCTAATAGGAGACTCTATTCGAATAAACTGGTCCTAATTAGCTATATATACAGAATAAAAGGGACCTGAAAGTAAGTCTAGCTTCTACCCAACTCCAGGTCTTGTTTTATAATTGAGCAAAGCAGGCCTGAAAATGTATGGCCACAGACATGCCCTTGCATATATTTTCAGGCCAGATTCACATTGTTTGATTTGTTCAGAAATTCTTAAGTTGCATATTAAGTTTTTTGGTCACAGAATGATTCATCTTTCTAGATGCAGGTACAACTGCAAAACTCTGGAGTAATGGGCAGTCATTCTAGATGTTAAATTGTGGTTATAACAATTTTTTTCAAAACACTAAGCAATAGTAGTCAAGATAACCAAGCACAGAAGAAGGTAAGGCACCATGAGTGAGCACCAGCAGAAATAACAAAAATACACAGATCTGCAACAATTCACATATGGAACACTCACATTACAAAACACTTACATTCCTATGCCTACATAAAAGGAAGACTTAAAAATACCCTATAGCCAAAAGGAAACAATAAAACAAGGCCTAATTGATTTCAAAACCAACAAGGAATTCTATAAATTAAAATATTAGTCAAAATGAAATCTTTGTAAATTAGACAAAATCTAAGAAAGAATTAGTAAACTGGAAGATAGAGGAGAAGAAATTACTGGGAATGCAACATGTAGGCACAAAAAGATGGAGAATATTGAAAAGAGGTTAAGAGGCATGGAAGAGAGTGGGAAGTTCTAATATGTTTAGAGTTCTAAACTGGCAAGAGAATAAGGAATTAGAATTTTATTTTTGCATACAAATTTAGAGCATGTTGATTTATGAAGAGATATGACCATTGTGAAGAGATATGACCCGTGTAATCTGCATATATGTTTTGAGAACATTGTAATAGGATTTTTTAAAAAAGATTTATGTATTTTGGAGGGCTTGGGTAGGGACAAAGGGAATGGGATAAAGAGAATCTCAAGCAGACTCCCCACTGAGTGCAGAGCCTTGATCCCATGACCCTGAGATCATGACCTGAGCCAAAATCAAGAGTCAGACACTTAACCACCTGAGCCACCAAGAAACCCTTGTAGTATGATTTCATTTTAACATTGATAGTACAACACACCACTACTCTATTATAATATTACACATTTAAACAATGCTTTTAAAATATTGGTCATATGAACAAACATTTTATAAATTGTAACTACAGGATGTGATGTTTAACACATTGAATTATAATTACTGTCTCGCTAAAACTCACAAGCTTAAAAAGAACCATTAGAGCTATTTCATTTGCCTTTTCTGAGTTAAAACATTCTTCTATTAAAAAGAGAATTGGGGCACCTGGATGGCTCAGTTGTTAACTGTCTGCCTTTGGCTCAGGTCATGATCTCAGGGTCCTGAGATTGAGCCCCACATCAGGCTCACTGCTCAGCGGGAGGCCTGCTTCTCCCTTTCCCACTCCCTGCTTGTAGGCCCTCTCTTGCTATATTTCTCTCTGTGTCAAATAAATAAATAAAATCTTAAAAAAAAAAAGAGAAGAAAATTGTTTGAATATATAGGTGGCCTTTCCAGTTTATTGATCACTGAATTTAACAATCATCATATTTCCTTCCATGGTTTTATAAAAGTAGTATTCCTTTAAAAAAAAAAGGCAAAACAAACAGAAGTTACTAATAGTTGGCTATGACATCTAGGAGAACTAGACCATTGTCTTTGCTTTAAAAAAAAATTTTTTTTTTTTTACTCAGAGACAGAGATCACAAGTGAGAGGCAGGCAAAGTGAGAGGAAGAAGCAGGCTCCCTGCTGAGCAGAGAGCCTAATGCGGGGCTGGATCCTAGGACCCTGGGATCGTGACCTGAGCTGAACAAAAGCAGAGGCTCAACCCACTGAGCCATCCAGGTGCCCTGTCTTTGTTTTTAAAAAGGACTGGAAAAGTCATGTACAATTATGTAAACAGGAAGTATAATGGAATTTCAGAAATAGCTGATTCATGAGAAATATCTGGCACAGAGAAGGCCTGAAATGTGTCAACATCTGTAATGATAAAGGCTATTAATTCCAAATCACTGAGGTGAAAGGAACTGAGGTGTCATTGAATTCAATCTTCAGAAGATAATTGTCTTTAAAATGCTTGAAAGATTTTCATTAATACAAAAAAAAAAAAAAAAAAAAGGTTTCCAGGGATGAATAATATAGGGTGACCAAATACTTCTATATCACATGTCCACTTCAACCCCTTTATCTTCTGTAACCCTTTTGATTTTTTGCTATCTAAAAAATCTTGCTGTAATTGACATACAGTAAATTTCATGGGTTAAAATGTACAGTTGGTGAATTTTGAGACCTGTACACACGCATACAGCTGTCATTACAATCAAAACGTCAAGCCCTGCTGACCCTCCTCCCCCACAGCTCTCTCAGCCCCTTTGTAGTCCCTTCCTTCCCCCGTCTCCATTCCCAGGCAATCACTAATCCGATTTTTTCACTATTGAATAGTTTGCATTTTCTACAACTTGATAAAAATGGAATCATACAATATTTACTCTTTTTTATTTCACCTGGCTTTCTTGATCATAATGATTTCGAGATTTATCTATACTGTTATGTGTATAAGTAGTTCATTCTTTTTATTGTGGAGTAATAGTCCAGTGTGTAGGTGTATCACAACTTGTTCATTTACCTATTGGTGGGCATTTGGATTGATTTCTTTTTTGGCTGTTACAGAACGGCTCTGAATATTTACATAAGTTTTTATGGACATATGCTTTCGTTTATTTTGCATAGATACCAAGGTGAAAAGTAGAGAGGTGCCTGTATCATATGTTAGGTTTATGTTTAATTTAAAGGAAACAGCAAAGCTATTTTTCAAAAGTAATTATAACACATTACATTCATTTCAGCCGTGTTTGAGGGTCCTAGTTGCTCTGTATTCCCCCTACTGCTTTATATGGGCAGATTTTTTAAAAACAATTTGTGTGGGTAGTGCTACCTGTCATTTAAATTTTAATTTCCATTGTGATTAGAATACGTCTTCATTGGTGAGGTGTTTGCTCAAGTTTTTTGGCCATTTAAATTTTTTTTAATGTAGTTTTAAGAGTTCTTTATGTATATGTGGGTATTTATATTTTTCTAATGATGAAACACAAAATATTGTGAAGATTTTCCGAGGAAAATTTCAAGAAGATAATTGCTTGGAAACTATTAAGACACACTTATCTATAAATTTAAGAAGCCAGGTGTATAATAGAAAAAATAAATAGAAATCCATACTCAGGAGCTGAGTTTGATTTTAATGACACAGCACAACAACAGAGAAAAAGAGACATTTTAAAAATATCCAGAGAACAAAGACAGTTGATTCAAAGGAATAGCAGTTTCTTAGCAGGAATGAATAGAAGGCAGCAGACCAGGGGAATTATAACTTTGCATAATTATCACTTTTTATTTGTCCTTCATTCCTTTTGCATCTCAGACCTTCCATCTGGGGATCAATTTCCTTCTAGTAGACATGCAAAAATGATGGATTCTTTTAATGAAGGGGAAACCGTTTGTTTTGCTTACTGGAAAACATATTTGTTTTCAATCTTGGAATGTGTTTTTCTGGGTTTAAAACTCTAGGTTATCAAACTATTTCCTTCCAGCCGATTTTACTGTTGGGTTGGCTTCTGACTGCTGTTGTTGCTATTGGGAGGTTATCTCATAGTCAAACTACTGCCTTTTTGAAAGTAACCTTTTATTTCTGGCTTTTTAACATCCTATTTGTTATATGATTCTGAAGTTTTACCATGATGTGGATTTCTTTTAATCTATCTTGCACTGGATTTCTCTCAGGCTTCCTGAATGTACAGTTTGGGTCGTTCATTAGTTTGGGAAAATTCTCAACAGTTTTTTTTTTCTTCCAAATATTGCTTTTGCCCTGTTTATTCTTTCCTTACATTCTAGAACTTAGATTAAATATATATTAGACCTCCTCATCCAGTTCTTCATGTCTGTTCAACTTGCTTTAAAAAAATAAAAACAACTTTAGTTGAGAAAGGGAGAAAGAGAGAGAGAGGGCATGAGTGATGGGTCTGGGGGAGAGGCTGAGAGAGAAGCAGACTCCCTGCTGAGCAGGGAGCCCATTGCAGGACTTGATCCCAGGACTGCAAGATCATGACCTGAGCCAAAGACAGACACCTAACCGACTGAGCCACCCTGGTTTTCCATCTTGCTTTTATATATTTTTCAATCTTGTGAACCTCTGAGCTTCCTTTTTTTTAATTCATTTTCATCTTTTTCCTGTTTAGTGACTCTTTGATTTTAATTCTAATATAGTTAACATACAGTGTTATATTAGTTTCAGGAGCACAATATGATGATCCAACAATGCTATACTCAGTGCTCATCATGATAAGTGTCTTCTTCTTTTTTTTTTTTTTTTTGATAAGTGTCTTCTTAATCCCCTTCACTCACTCAGTTCCTCCATCCGCTTCACCGCCCCTCTGGTAACCATCAATTTTAAAAAATTAAGAATTTGTTTTTTGGTTTAGTCTCTCATTTTTTTCTTCTTTGTTTCTTAAATTCTATGTATGAGTGAGACCATCTGGTATTTGTCTTTCTTTCACTGATTTCACTTAGCATTATACTCTTTATATACTTCTTACAAATGGCAAGATATCATTCTTTTTATGGCTGAGTATTCCTGTGTGTGTGTGTGTGTGTGTGTGTGTATACACACATACATATGATACTCTTCTTTATTAATTCATCTATTGATGGACATTGGGATTGCTTCCATAGTTTGGCTGTTGTAAATAATCCTGCAGTAAACAGAGGGGTGCATATATCTTCTTGAATTTGTGTTTTTTTATTTTGGAAGTAAATACCAGTAGTGGAATACTGGGTCATAGAGTAATCCTATTTTAACTTTTTGAGGAATCTGCATACTGTTTTCCAGAGTGCCTGCACCAGTTTGCATTCCCACCAATAGTGTAGGCAGGTTCCTTTTACTCCACCTCCTTGCCAGCACTTGTTGTCTCTTGTGTTTATGATTTTAGCCATTCTGACAGGTGTGAGGTAATACCTCATTGTGGTTTTATTTGCATTTCCTTTATGATGAGTGACGTTGAGCATCTTTTTGTATGTTTCTTGGCCATCTGGATATAGGAGAGAGGTCTGTTCATGTTTTCTGCCCATTTTTGGGAGGACAGAGCTTTTTTATCAGGCCTCAGGGGCTGCGGGCCAACAGGATGGGGGCATCAGCGATAAAGGTCGTCAGCCTGGATGTTGGCGGGACATCTCATCTTCCCACCTGCCCCCATTGCTGAGCAGTTTCTCCTGTTGTACAGCAGCAACTTGTGTATCTCCGCGGGGAACTCAAAGTTGGGACCCTTGGTGCTGGCGTCCATGAGGCAGGCCATGTGGCAGAAGCCACAGTAGATGCATTTGGTCATATCCATGTCTTAGTGGGTGGCCTGGCAGCTGCCACTGGTGGTGGGCTCAGCCTTGGTGGTGATGGCCTGGATGGGGCAAACAGCTGCACAAAGCTTATAGGCAAGGCAGGCAGTGCTCCTCTCCAGATGGGTAGTGGCACAGTGTGTGCAGCCCTGTCCCCCTGTAAGCGTGGGCTCAGCTGGCCCTTCTTGAGTGGGTAGTTGATGACAAGGGGCTCCTGGAACAGGTAGTTCAGGGTCATGCCCAGGCCTCGGAAGAACTCAGACCACAGCAGGTCCTGAGTGCCCTACCAGTCACTGACTTCATGTTCATGATGGCTTCTGCATGTTCAAGAGCTTGTAGGTCATGCCCACAAGGGTGTGGCCAGTGGAATACCCTGTAAGGGCAGGCTGGGCCAGCACGGAAGCAGCCTACGTGGAGTGAGGCAGCCCATCTTGCTCCTTTCCATCCCCAGTGACCTGTCCCTCTTCTACCAATTTTTAAATTGGATTATTTGGTTTTTGTTAGTTGAGTTTAAATTCTTTATGTATCTTGGATACTAACCCTTTACTGCATATGTCATTTGCAAATATCTTCTTCCATTCCATAGGGTGTCATGTAGTTTTATCGATTGTTTCCTGTCCAGAAACTTTTTGTTTTGTTGTAGTCCTGATAGTTTATTTTTGCTTTTGTTTCCCTTGCCTGAGGAGACCTATCTAGAAAAGTGTTGCTATAGCCAATGTCTGAGAAATCACTGCCTATGCTCTTTTCAAGGATTTCTATGGCTCCAGGTCTCACATTTAGTTCCTTAATCCATTTTGAGTTAATTTTTGTGTATGGTGAGAGGAAGGAGTCTAGCTTCATTCTTCTGTATATTGTTGTCCAGTTTGCCCACCATTTATTGAAGAGACTTTTTCCCATTGTATATTCTTGCCTCTTGTTGAAGATTAATTGATGATATAACCATTATTATTTTTTTCTTTTTTTCTAGACTCTTTATTCTTTTCCATTGATCTATGCTTCTATTTTTAGGCCAGTACTTTTCTGTTTTGATTACTACACCTTTGTAGTGTATCTTGAAATCTGGGAGGGTGAGACTTCCAGTTTTGTTGCTCTTTTTCAAATTGTTTTGGCTATGCAAGGTCTTTTGTAGTTTCATACAAATTTTAGAATTGTTCTAACTCTTCGAAAAAAACAAGCTGGTGGTGTTTTGATAGGGATTGGTTTAAATCTGTAGATTGCTTTGAGTAGAATAGACGTTTTAACAATATTTGTTCTTCTACTCCATGAACATGGAATATCTTTCCATTTATTTGTGTCATCTTCAGTTTCTTTTTATCAGCATTTTTAAGTTCTCAGAGTGCAGGTCTTTTGTCTTGGGTTTATTCCTACCTTTCTTATTTTTGGTGCAATTGTAAATAGGATTGATTCCTTAATTTCCACTTCCACTTCTTCATTATTGGTGTATGGAAATGCAACATATTTCTGTACATTGATATTTGAATCCTATGACTTTCCTGAATTCATTTATCAATTCTAGCAGTTTATTGGTGGAGTTCTTAGGGTTTTCTATGTGTAATATGTCACCTGCAAATAGTACAAGGTTTTTCTTTACTGCTGATTTAGGCACCTCTTCTTTTGTTTTGTTGTCTGTTTGCTATGGCTAGGACTTCCAGTACTATGCTGAGTAAAAGTGGTGAGTGGTCATCACTGTCTTATTCCTGATCGTAGGTGAGAAGCTCTCAGTTTTTTTCCCATTGAGGATTTTAGCTGTGCATTTTTCATATATGCATTTATTATATTCACATATGTTCCCTCTAAAGCTACTTTACTGGTTCTTTTTAAAAATTACATATGGATGTTGTACTTCTTTAAATGCCTTTTCTGAATCTATTGAAAGGATCATATGGTTCTTATCCTTTCTTTTATTAATGCGGTGTATCATGTTGATTGATTTGTTAATATTGAATCGCCCTGGCAACCCAGGAATAAGTTCCACTTGGTTGTGGTGAATGACTTTTTTTTTTTTTTAAAGATTTTATTTATTTATTTGACAGAGAAAGATCACAAGTAGGCAGAGAGGCAGGCAGAGAGAGAGAGAGGAGGAAGCAGACTCCCTGCCGAGCAGAGAGCCCGATGCGGGACTCGATCCCAGGACCCTGAGATCATGACCTGAGCCTAAGGCAGCGGCTTAACCCACTGAGCCACCTAGGCGCCCAGTGAATGACCTTTTAAAGGTATTGTTGGATTTTATTTGTTACTATTTTGTTAGGGATTTTTGCATCTATGTTCATCAGAGATACTGGTCTGTAGTTACCTTTGTTGTTGTTTTTTATCTGGTTTTGTTATCTTGGGAATGCTGGCCTCTCTGAATGAATTTTGAGGTTTTCCTTCCATCTGGTCCAGGCCTTTTGTTTGTTGGGAGATATTTGATTACTGATTCAGTTTCTTTGCTGGTTATCAGTCTGTTTGAGTTTATTTCTTTCTTTTTTTTTTTTATTTTTTATTTTTTTATTTTTTATAAACATATATTTTTATCCCCAGGGGTACAGGTCTGTGAATCACCAGGTTTACACACTTCACAGCACTCACCAAATCACATGCCCTCCCCAATGTCCATAATCCCAACCCCTTCTCCCAAACCCCCTCCCCCAGGCAACCCTCAGTTTGTTTTGTGAGATTAAGAGTCACTTATGGTTTGTCTCCCTCCCAATCCAATCTTGTTTCATTTATTCTTCTTCTACCCACTTAAGCCTCCATGTTGCATCACCACTTCCTCATATCAGGGAGATCATATGATAGTTGTCTTTCTCTGCTTGACTTATTTCGCTAAGCATGATACGCTCTAGTTCCATCCATGTTGTTGCAAATGGCAAGATTTCATTTCTTTTGATGGCTGCATAGTATTCCATTGTGTATATATACCACATCTTCTTGATCCATTCATCTGTTGATGGACATCTAGGTTCTTTCCATAGTTTGGCTATTGTGGACATTGCTGCTATAAACATTCGGGTGCATGTGCCCCTTTGGATCACTACATTTGTATCTTTAGGGTAAATACCCAATAGTGCAATTGCTGGGTCATAGGGCAGTTCTATTTTCAACATTTTGAGGAACCTCCATGCTGTTTTCCAGAGTGGCTGCACCAGCTTGCATTCCCACCAACAGTGTAGGAGGGTTCCCCTTTCTCCGCATCCTCGCCAGCATCTGTCATTTCCTGACTTGTTGATTTTAGCCATTCTGACTGGTGTGAGGTGATATCTCATTGTGGTTTTGATTTGTATTTCCCTGATGCCGAGTGATATGGAGCACTTTTTCATGTGTCTGTTCGCCATCTGGATGTCTTCTTTGCAGAAATGTCTGTTCATGTCCTCTGCCCATTTCTTGATTGGATTATTTGTTCTTTGGGTGTTGAGTTTGCTAAGTTCTTTATAGATTCTGGACACTAGTCCTTTATCTGATATGTCGTTTGCAAATATCTTCTCCCATTCTGTCAGTTGTCTTTTGATTTTGTTAACTGTTTCCTTTGCTGTGCAAAAGCTTTTGATCTTGATGAAATCCCAGTAGTTCATTTTTTCCCTTGCTTCCCTTGCCTTTTGCGTTGTTCCTAGGAAGATGTTGCTGCGGCAGAGGTCGAAGAGGTTGCTGCCCGTGTTCTCCTCAAGGATTTTGATGGATTCCTTTCGTACATTGAGGTCCTTCATCCATTTTGAGTCTATTTTTGTGTGTGGTGTAAGGAAATGGTCCAATTTCATTTTTCTGCATGTGGCTGTCCAATTTTCCCAGCACCATTTATTGAAAAGGCTGTCTTTTTTCCATTGGACATTCTTTCCTGCTTTGTCGAAGATTAGTTGACCATAGATTTGAGGGTCTATTTCTGGGCTCTCTATTCTGTTCCATTGATCTATGTGTCTGTTTTTGTGCCACTACCATGCTGTCTTGATGATGACAGCTTTGTAATAGAGCTTGAAGTCCGGAATTGTGATGCCACCAACGTTGGCTTTCTTTTTCAATATCCCTTTGGCTATTCGAGGTCTTTTCTGGTTCCATATAAATTTTAGCATTATTTGTTCCATTTCTTTGAAAAAGATGGATGGTACTTTGATAGGAATTGCATTAAATGTGTAGATTGCTTTAGGTAGCATAGACATTTTCACAATATTTATTCTTCCAATCCAGGAGCATGGAACATTTTTCCATTTCTTTGTGTCTTCCTCAATTTCTTTCATGAGTACTTTATAGTTTTCTGAGTATAGATTCTGTGTCTCTTTGGTTAGGTTTATTCCTAGGTATCTTATGGTTTTGGATGCAATTGTAAATGGGATTGACTCCTTAATATCTCTTTCTTCTGTCTTGCTGTTGGTGTAGAGAAATGCAACTGATTTCTGTGCATTGATTTTATATCCTGACACTTTACTGAATTCCTGTATAAGTTCTAGCAGTTTTGGAGTGGAGTCTTTTGGGTTTTCCACATATAGTATCATATCATCTGCGAAGAGTGATAATTTGACTTCTTCTTTGCCGATTTGGATGCCTTTAATTTCCTTTTGTTGTCTGATTGCTGAGGCTAGAACCTCTAGTACGATGTTGAATAGCAGTGGTGATAATGGACATCCCTGCCGTGTTCCTGACCTTAGCGGAAAAGCTTTCAGTTTTTCTCCATTGAGAATGATATTTGCGGTGGGTTTTTCATAGATGGCTTTGATGATATTGAGGTATGTGCCCTCTATCCCTACACTTTGAAGAGTTTTGATCAAGAAGGGATGTTGTACTTTGTCAAATGCTTTTTCAGCATCTATTGAGAGTATCATATGGTTCTTGTTCTTTCTTTTATTGATGTGTTGTATCACATTGACTGATTTGCGGATGTTGAACCAACCTTGCAGCCCTGGAATAAATCCCACTTGGTCGTGGTGAATAATCTTTTTAATGTACTGTTGAATCCTATTGGCTAGTATTTTGTTGAGTATTTTCGCATCTGTGTTCATCAAGGATATCGGTCTATAGCTCTCTTTTTTGGTGGGATCCTTGTCTGGTTTTGGGATCAAGGTGATGCTGGCTTCATAAAATGAGTTTGGAAGTTTTCCTTCCATTTCTATTTTTTGGAACAGTTTCAGGAGAATAGGAATTAGTTCTTCTTTAAATGTTTGGTAGAATTCCCCCGGGAAGCCGTCTGGCCCTGGGCTTTTGTTTGTTTGGAGATTTTTAATGACTGTTTCAATCTCCTTACTGGTTATGGGTCTGTTCAGGCTTTCTATTTCTTCCTGGTTCAGTTGTGGTAGTTTATATGTTTCTAGGAATGCATCCATTTCTTCTAGATTGTCAAATTTATTGCCATAGAGTTGCTCATAGTATGTTCTTATAATAGTTTGTATTTCTTTGGTGTTAGTTGTGATCTCTCCTCTTTCATTCATGATTTTATTTATTTGGGTCCTTTCTCTTTTCTTTTTGATAAGTCGGGCCAGGGGTTTATCAATTTTATTAATTCTTTCAAAGAACCAGCTCCTAGTTTCGTTGATTTGTTCTATTGTTTTTTTGGTTTCTATTTCATTGATTTCTGCTCTGATCTTTATGATTTCTCTTCTCCTGCTGGGCTTAGGGTTTCTTTCTTGTTCTTTCTCCAGCTCCTTTAGGTGTAGGGTTAGGTTGTGTACCTGAGACCTTTCTTGTTTCTTGAGAAAGGCTTGTACCGCTATATATTTTCCTCTCAGGACTGCCTTTGTTGTGTCCCACAGATTTTGAACCATTGTATTTTCATTATCATTTGTTTCCATGATTTTTTTCAATTCTTCTTTAATTTCCCGGTTGACCCATTCATTCTTTAGAAGGATACTGTTTAGTCTCCATGTATTTGGGTTCTTTCCAAACTTCCTTTTGTGGTTGAGTTCTAGCTTTAGAGCATTGTGGTCTGAAAATATGCAGGGAATGATCCCAATCTTTTGATACCGGTTGAGTCCTGATTTAGGACCGAGGATGTGATCTATTCTGGAGAATGTTCCATGTGCACTAGAGAAGAATGTGTATTCTGTTGCTTTGGGATGAAATGCTCTGAATATATCTGTGATGTCCATCTGGTCCAGTGTGTCGTTTAAGGCCTTTATTTCCTTGCTGATCTTTTGCTTGGATGACCTGTCTATTTCAGTGAGGGGAGTGTTAAAGTCCCCTACTATTATTGTATTATTGTTGATGTGTTTCTTTGATTTTGTTATTAATTGGTTCATATAGTTGGCTGCTCCCACGTTGGGGGCATAGATATTTAAAATTGTTAAATCTTCTTGTTGGACAGACCCTTTGAGTATGATATAGTGTCCTTCCTCATCTCTTATTATAGTCTTTGGCTTAAAATCTAATTGATCTGATATAAGGATTGCCACTCCTGCTTTCTTCTGATGTCCATTAGCATGGTAAATTCTTTTCCACCCCCTCACTTTAAATCTGGAGGTGTCTTCGGGCTTAAAATGTGTTTCTTGGAGGCAACATATAGATGGGTTTTGTTTTTTTATCCATTCTGATACCCTGTGTCTTTTGACAGGGGCATTTAGCCCATTCACATTCAGGGTAACTATTGAGAGATATGAATTTAGTGCCATTGTATTGCCTGTAAGATGACTGTTACTGTATATGGTCTCTGTTCCTTTCTGATCTACCACTTGTAGGCTCTCTCTTTGCTTAGAGGACCCCTTTCAATATTTCCTGTAGAGCTGGTTTGGTATTTGCAAATTCTTTCAGTTGTTGTTTGTCCTGGAAGCTTTTAATCTCTCCTTCTATTTTCAATGATAGCCTAGCTGGATATAGTATTCTTGGCTGCATGTTTTTCTCGTTTAGTGCTCTGAAAATATCATGCCAGCTCTTTCTGGCCTGCCAGGTCTCTGTGGATAAGTCAGCTGCCAATCTAATATTTTTACCATTGTATGTTACAGACTTCTTTTCCCGGGCTGCTTTCAGGATTTTCTCTTTGTCACTGAGACTTGTAAATTTTACTATTAGGTGACGGGGTGTGGGCCTATTCTTATTGATTTTGAGGGGCGTTCTCTGAACCTCCTGAATTTTGATGCTCGTTCCCTTTGCCATATTGGGGAAATTCTCCCCAATAATTCTCTCCAGTATACCTTCTGCTCCCCTCTCTCTTTCTTCTTCTTCTGGAATCCCAATTATCCTAATGTTGTTTCGTCTTATGGTGTCACTTATCTCTCGAATTCTCCCCTCGTGGTCCAGTAGCTGTTTGTCTCTCTTTTGCTCAGCTTCTTTATTCTCTGTCATTTGGTCTTCTATATCACTAATTCTTTCTTCTGCCTCATTTATCCTAGCAGTTAGAGCCTCCATTTTTGATTGCACCTCATTAATAGCTTTTTTGATTTCACCTTGGTTAGATTTTAGTTCTTTTATTTCTCCAGAAAGGGCTTTTATATCTCTCGAGAGGGTTTCTCTAATATCTTCCATGCCTTTTTCGAGCCCGGCTAGAACCTTGAGAATTGTCATTCTGAACTCTAGATCTGACATATTACCGATGTCTGTATTGATTAGGTCCCTAGCCTTCGGTACTGCCTCTTGTTCTTTTTTTTGTGTTGAATTTTTATGTCTTGTCATTTTGTCCAGATAAGAGTAAATGAAGGGGCAAGTAAAATGCTAAAAGGGTGGCAACAACCCCAGGAAAATATGCTTTAACCAAATTAGAAGAGATCCAAAATCGTGAGTGGGGAGAAAGGGGATAAAAAGAGGTTCAAAAAGGAAGAAAGAAAAAAAAAAAAACAAAAAGAAAAGAAAAAAAAAAAGAAAAGAAAAGAAAAGAATTTTTAAAAAAGAAAACACCTAAGAAAAATGTAAAAAAGAAAAAATATATATATTAGATAAACTAGTAAAAAATCGTTAAAAAAGAAAAAGGTAACAGTTAAAAAAAAAAATTTTACCCGAAGGCGAGAAAAAAAAAAAAATGAAAAAGAAAAAATTAAATTAACTGCAAGACTAAAAAAAATCACAGGAAAAAAGCCATGAGTTCCGTGCTTGGCTTTCTCCTCCTCTGGAATTCTGCTGCTCTCCTTGGTATTGAAACCGCACTCCTTGGTAGGTGAACTTGGTCTCGGCTGGATTTCTTGTTGATCTTCTGGGGGAGGGGCCTGTTGTAGTGATTCTCAAGTGTCTTTGCCCCAGGCGGAATTACACCGCCCTTACCCGGGGCCGGGGTGAGTAATCCGCTCGGGTTTGCTTTCAGGAGCTTTTGTTCCCTGAGCGCTTTCCGTAGAGTTCCAGAGGACGGGAATACAAATGGCGGCCTCCTGGTCTCCGGCCCGGAGGAGCCGAGAGCCCAGGGCCCCACTCCTCAATGCGCCCTCAGAGAACAGCGCCCAGTTACTCCCGTCTGCCTGACCTCCGGCCGCGCTCCGAGCTCACCGAGCCTGCGACCGGTTCAAGGTAACACGGAGCTGCGAGCTTACTGTCGGCTCTGTCTCTGTAGCCGGCTTTCCCGTTCCAATACCCGCAAGCTCTGCGACACTCAGACACCCCCGATCCTTCTGTGACCCTGCGGGACCTGAGGCCACGCTGACCCCGCGTGGACTTCGCCCCGGTTTAGCCTCTGGAGCGATGTCCCTCAGCGGAACAGACTTTTAAAAGTCCTGATTTTGTGCGCGGTTGCTCCGCCGCTTGCCGGGAGCCGGCCCCTCCCCCCGGGGTCTATCTTCCCGTCGCTTTGGATTCACTTCTCCGCCGGTCCTACCTTTCAGAAAGTGGTTGTTTTTCTGTTTCCAGAATTGCTGTTCTTCTTCTCTTCGATCTGCCGATGGATTTTCAGGTGTTTGCAATCTTTAGATAAGCTATCTAGCTGATCTCCGGCTAGCTGAAGCTGTCTCAGCTTGCTACTTCTCCGCCATCTTGACTCAGTCGAGTTTATTTCTTTCTGTTTCAGTTTTGGTAGTTTTATTTCTAGGAATTTATTCATTTGTTCTAGGTTGTTCAATTTGTTGACATATAGTTTTTCATAATATTCTCTTTTAGTGGTTTGTATTTCTCTAGTGGTGGTAGAAGTGGTGATTTCTCCTCATTTGTGATATTATTTATTTGGGTCTTTTCTCTTTTTGGTATGCCTGGCTAGAGGTTTTTAAATTTTATTAATTTTTTTCAAAAAAACCTGCTCCTGGTTTCATTGATTGGTTTGTTTTTTAGTTTTTATATCATATTTCTGCTCTAATCTTTATTATGTCCTTTTGCTGATTTTAGGCTTTATTTGTTCCTTTTCTAGCCCCTTTTGGTGTAAGGTTTGGTTGTTTGAGATTTTTCTTCTTGAATTAGGCCTGGATTGCTATATACTTCCCTCTTAGATTTTGCTGCATCCCAAATGTTTTGGACTATTATGTTTTCATTTTTATTTGTTTACATGTGTTTTTAAAATGTCTTCTTTGATTTATGGTTGACCCATTGATTGTTTATTAGGATGCTGTTTGACCTTCTTGTATTTGTGATATTTTCAGATTCTTCTTATTTTTGACATCTAGTTTTGTAGCATTGTAGTCAGAAAAAGGTCGTGGTGTGACTTCCAATCTTCTTATATTTGTTGAGGTCAGTTTTGTGGTCAAATATGTGCTCTATTCTGGAGAATGTTCCAAGTGCCCTGAAAAAACTGTCTATTCTCTTATTCTAGGATGGGGTATTCTGAATATTTTTGTTTAGTCCATCTGGTCTAGTGTGTCATTCAAAGCCATTGTTTCCTTGGGGATTTTCTGTTTAGATGATCTGTCCATTGAGTAAGTGGGGTATTAAAGTCCACAACTATTATTGTATTGTCATCAATTAGCTCCTTTATGTTTGTTACTGTTTTATATATTTCGGTGCTCCAAGTTGGTTGCATAAATATTTACAATTGTTATATCTTCTTGTTGGATTGTCCCCTTTATTATTATTTTGTCTCCTTCTTAGTCTCTTGTTACAGTCTGTTTTAACGTCTACTTCATCCAATATAAATATTGTTAGTCTGGCTTTCTTTTGATATCCATTTACATAATAAATGTTTCTCTATCCCCTCACTTTCCATCTAGGTCTAAAATGAGTCTCTTGTAGGCAGCACATAGCTTGATCTTGTTTGTTTTGGCCCCTATCTCTTTTGATCAGAGCTTTCAGTCCATTCACATTCAAAGTAATTATTAATAGATACATATTTAAGGTCATTTTACTACTTGTTTTGTGGTTATTTCTGGAGATTTTCTCTGATTCTTTCTTGTCTTCCTGCTCATGTTTTTCTGATTTTCTTTAGTGATATATTTGGGATTTTTTTCTCTTTATTTTTTGCACGTTTATTAGTTTCTGGTATATGTTTACTCTTAGGTTTGTATTTAATCTCATGCAGATAGCAGTCCATATTAAGTTGGTGGTCATTTAAGTTTGAACCCATTCTTCCCTCCTCCTCACGTTTTAGGTATTTGTTATTATATTTTATATCCTTTTTTTGATGAGTTCTGTGATTGATTTCTTTTATAGAAATGTTCATTTTTACTGCTTTGGTGTATCCTGTCTTTATACTATCACTTTTGGTCTCTCCTTTCCACTCAAGGAGTCCCCTTTAATATTTCATGCAGGACTGGTTTAGTTAACAGGAATTTCTTTAAGCTGTGTTCATTTTAGAAACTCTTTGTCTCTCCTCCTGTTCTGAATGATAGCTTTGCTGGGTAGAACATTCTAGGCTGCTTACTTTTCCCATTTATCACTTTGAATATATCATACTACCTCCTTCTGGCCTGCCAAGTTTCTATTGAAAAATCAGCTAGCCTTATGGGTTTTCTCTTGTAAATTAGTGACTTCTTTTATCTTACTGCTCCGAGGACTTTTTCTTTATCACTAAATTTTGCAAATTCAATTACATTATATTTTGGAGTTTGCTTGAGGTTTTTTTTTTTTTTTTTTTTTTTTGATGGGAATTCTCTGTGCTTCCTTGATCTAGATATCTAGATGTCTGTTTTCCCAGATTAGGGACATTTTCAACTCTTATTTCTTTAAATAAATGTTCTGCCCCCTATTA
The DNA here is from genome assembly GCF_030435805.1 of Mustela lutreola. Taxonomy (NCBI): domain Eukaryota; kingdom Metazoa; phylum Chordata; class Mammalia; order Carnivora; family Mustelidae; genus Mustela; species Mustela lutreola. Next base: position 36,068,152 of record NC_081293.1, read on the forward strand.
TCTCTTCTTCTGATACTCCTATAATACAAATGTTATTACATTTGGAGTCACTGAGTTCCTGGTCTAGTCTTGTTTTACATAATTCCTCTTTCTCTCTTCTGTTGAGTTTCATTGTTTTCCACCCCTTTGTTTTCTAAGTTATTCATTCCTCTGCTTCTTCCAGTTTGCTGTTCATTGCATCAAACATGTTTCTCATCTTGTTTATTGCACTCTTCATCTCTGATTCTTTATTAACTCTTTTACCTCTGTGGTAAGGGTCTTCCTGAAGTCTTCCATTCTTTTCTCAAATCCAGTGAATATCCTTATGATTGTTGTTTTAATTCTTCATCAGGGATGTTACTTATATCTTTTAACTTACATCTCTGTCTATGACCTTACCTTGTTCTTTCATTTGGGATAAATTCCTCTGCCTTACTCTACATTTTTGTCTGCTTCTCTGTGTTAGAAAAGCCAGTTAAGTCTCCTGTTCCTGAAAGAAGAAGTCATATAGTGCCCAGCACCTGATACTTCAGGAAGTATCTCCAGTGTGTGTGCCATGCACTCTGCTATTGCATTCTGGGGGCTCTATCGTCCAGGCCAGTCATCTACAGTGGTTCTCCTTGCCTGTTATGGGCAGTGTTTGGTCCCTGGCCTGAATGTGGAGACTTCTAACTAGATGTCCTCTGGTCTGCTTGTGAAATGAGACCTGTCACCACTCCCACTGGAACTGAAGCCATGCAAAACTCTGGTTGGGTCACACGGTGTGGGTACATGTTTGTGCTGGTCTTTGGGGGCCTGTTGCACAGGAACTGAAGTAAATATGACGGAGAAGGGCAGTTCATTAGAGCACAGAGGGTTGGAGCTTAGTGTAAACAACTTGGTCAGCCAGTGTTGGCACTGTGCTGCCTCCTGTCAGTGGCTCTGTGTTTGTGCTGAGGATAGGGGAGGGAAATAGCACCATCCAGCTTCCTTGGCCCCAGAAAGTTGTGTCCATGAATGTTTCCTCTTAAAGAAGCATTCTGAGAAGAGCAGATAATCTCACTGTGTGCCCCAGGTGCTCTTCAGATCTCTGTTTCCATGCTCTATATCCCAGGTTATTTGATTGCCTTCTCTCCAAGAGCAGCACAGTACTCTCTGGGCTCTAGCATAGCCAAGCCTGCTGAGTTTTAAAATTCTAGGCTTTACATCCTGCTGATGGCAAGAAACCAAGGAATTCAGCCCCTCTCATTTTCTAAGCAAATAGTAATGGGGAAACATTCTCTTTGTGCTTTCCCCATCTCCTCTCTCTCACCCTTCTCTGCGACCATGGCTCCCTCCCCTCTGCAGCAGCCATGATCTATTTTTCCCCTAAACTGTGTCTCTATACTTAATACCTTCTTTGGTGTGTCCTTGTCTATACTTTAAGTTTTGGAATTTGTTCTGTCATTCTTTAGGCTTATTTCTGGGGTACTTAAGATGTTTTGATAGTATCTAATTGTATTTCTGGGATAAGGCAGGTCTAGGGCCCTCCTACTCCAACACCATCTTCTTCAGGATCTGGGTCTTGCTTTTTTTCTTAATCTTTTCTGTCACCCTATGTCTTTTGGTTGGAGTGTTAGGCCATTTACATTCAAAGTAATTACTGATAGGTATGTACTTACTACCATCTTGTTGCTTGTTTATGGTTGTTTTTGTAGCACTTTTTCCTCTCTTGCTCTCTTCTTTCATGGTTTGCTGGCTTTCTTCAGTGATATACTTGGGTTCTTTTCTGTTTATTTTTTGTGTTCTATTACCAGTTTTTGGTTGGTGGTTATCATTAGATTTGTATATAACATCGTATGCATATAGTTGTGTATATTAAGCTGATGATTGCTTAAGTTTAAACACCTTCTTTACTCCTCTCCCCCTACATTTTAGGTATGTGCTGTCATACTTTATATCCTTTTATTTTGTGAACCTCTTGATTGATGTTTATAGATCTACCTAATCTTACCTCTTTTATGCTTCCTACTTTTCTTAATCCCCCTTAGGGTTTTTCCTTTCCACTCAAAGAGTCCCTTTTAACATTTCTTGTTGAGCTGGTTTAGTAGTCATGAATTCCTTTAATTTTTGTTTATCTGGGAAATTCTTTACATCTCCTTGTATTATGAATGATAGCCTTCGTGGTTAGAGTATTCTTGGCTGTAGGTTTTCTTTTTACAGAATATATCATGCCACTACTTCTGGCCTGCAAAAATTCTTCCAAAAAATCAGCTATAGCCTTAATGGTTTCCCTTGTATCTAACTGTTCTCTTTTCCCTGGCTGTTTTTTAAAATTATCCCATTATCATTACTTTTCAGTCTTTTAGTTACTACTTGTCTTGTTGTAGACCTCCTTGGGTTGATTGTTGCTGGGAACTGTGTCTCCTGGATCTGGATTTCTATTTCATTCTCCAGATTTGCCAAGTTTTAAGCTACTATTTCTTCAAATAAAATTTCTGCCTGCTTTTCTCTCTCTTTTCTTTCTGGAATCCTATAATGTGATGCTACTATACTTGACAGTATTGCTGAGTTCCCTAAGCCTACTTTCATTTTTTATTCTTTTTTTTTTTTTTTCCTCTTTCCTGTTCAGCTTGACTGCATTTTATTAGTCTGCCCTCCAGGTTGGTGATCCATTCCTTTGCTCCCTCTTGTTTGCTAATTATTCCCTCTAGTATTTTTTTTTCCTCTAGTATATTTTTAACTTCAGGTACTGGATTCCTCATCTCTGACTAGTTACTTTTTAGGGTTTTATATCTTTGTTAAAGGTCTCACTGAGGTCCTCTACTCTTTTTTTTTTTTTTTTAAAGATTTTATTTATTTATTTGACAGAGATCACAAGTAGACAGAGAGGCAGGCAAAGAGAGAGAGAGAGGGAAGCAGACTCCCTGCTGAGCAGAGAGCCCGATGCGGGCCTCAATCCCAGGACCCTGAGATCATGACCCTAGCCGAAGGCAGCGACTTAACCCATTGAGCCACCCAGGCGCCCGAGGTCCTCTACTCTTAATTCCAGTCCAGTGAGTATCTCCATGATCATTACTTTAAATTCTCTATCAGGTTTTATCTCCATTTTGTTTAGTTCTTTGGCTGTGATTTTGTCCTGTTCTTTCGTTTGGGACATAATTCTCTGTCTCCTCATTTTGTCTAACTCTCTGTGTCTGTTTCCATGTGTTAGAAGAGTCAGCTACATTTCATGCTCTTGAAAGTGGCCTTATGATGAAGAGTTCCTACAGTGGCCTGCAATGAATTGTTCCCTGTTCACCAAAACCTAGCCCTTCAAGGATGTCTCCTATGTGTGTTGTATGTGCCTTATTCTTATAGCACAGTCACATTTGCTTTCAGTCTTTTGCAATGGCTCTCTTTGCCTGTTGTGGGCAGGGTTTAGTCCCTGTGGTGTTAGTGGGCCATTCTGGGGCCAACATTATCTTGAGTTGAGTGAGACCAGGCATTTGCCAGAGATGCAGTGGCACCAAACTGTAAGGCACTTTCTGTTTGTTGTACACTGAAAAGCTTTTCTTGGTAGGTGGGGCCTGTAGTCACATCAGTTGTGTCCCCAGCCCCCTTGTTGTGGCCTCAGTCAGACGAGGGCGTTTTGTTCTCTCCCCCTCTTTCCAGGGAAGGAGTCACTTTGGAGGTGTACTAGCCCTTGGAACCGCGTACACACTGGCAGTGTGGAACCGCTTACACACTGCCAGGCTGTGGTGCCATTTGGGATTGGACTCCTATCAAGAGCTGTTGGAGGAGGCAGGTCTGCAGGAGAATGTAAAGGGCAGGGCATGCAGGTACCCTGTGGAGGAGACCTGCAGCTGCTTTCAAAGACTCTAGGCAAAAAAGGTTGAGCTGGAAAAGGCATGTTTGCAGAAGAATCTGGGGGCAGGGCATGCAATACTAGCAAGGTCCTCTGTTGGTTCATTGCAGGAGGGGACCTGTAGCTGCCCTGGAAAACTCTTGCTGAGGCTAAGATTGAGAGGAATGTGTGGATGGGGCCTGCTTTAAGCCTGCTTTTAGCAAGCTAGGTGGAGAGTGTCCATGCTTTACTGGTTTCAGGTGTCTGTAAGTACGAGACAAGGGTAGAGAGAGGAAATGGTGACCACCAGCTCTTTTGTTCTTGGAGAAGTTTCCCAAAGATTCCTGCCCCTCTAGCACATGCCCTGAGATTTGTAAGTGAATCTCCCTCCCATATATGCTTGTCATTTTCCAAGCTGCAGCTTCTATGCAGTATCTCAGTAGAGCTGTTTTTTGTGCTGTCTCTTTGGGGATGGGGACTCAAATGATTCTTTTGGTTTTCCCATAAGCAAACTGCTGATTTTTAAAGTTCCAGGTGCTAAGTCTCACTGATTGTTAGTCCCCTTTTGTTTTCAGGTTATGGGGATCTGTCTTCCCCATGGGAGTCCCCCTGTGTGGGGTTCCTGGTGTGGGGCTCTGTTCCTATACCCTCCCTGAGTCCCTGGCATCTCTTCCTGCTATGGACATGGACAGTCCCAGGGGCAGGTTAGCTCCAGACCATGTCTCTTCCCTCTTCTTTCTGGCTTCTTCTCTACCTTTAGCTGTGGAGAGTCTGTTCTGTCAGTTTTCTGAGTTATTTGTATTGATATGGGTGTTATCTGATTGTATTTTGGGGACAAGGTGAGCTCAGAAGCTTCCTACTTGACCATCATCTCAGAAGTTCCCAGTTAATTCTCTTAAGGTCCATTTCATCAGCTGCCAAACACCACCACTGAGTTTTCCCTTTTAGTTATTATGCTTAAAATTTTTTAGACACTATTTCATTCTTTTTCAAATCTACTGGGTCACTTTCAATATTTTCCTATTTATGTATGTCAAGTTTTCAACATTTAAGCACAGTTAATTTATAATCTGCTTTTCCAATGGTAATACAAAAATCTTGATGGATCTTTTTCTATTGCTTTTGTTTCTGTTGATGATTGCTTGATATGCCTGGTTTCCACCTGTCCTCAGCTTTATTTTACTCTTTGTCCTTGAGGATAGGTATTTATAATGATACTTTGAGGGTTAATATGAAGACTTATATCTCCCGAGAAGATTTGTTTTCAGTTCTGGCTGGTCCTCAAGGACAGTCATACTCTGGGATCACTTTTTGAGAGGTTATTTATTTATTTGTTTGTTTGTTTTTGACGGATTTTTATTTTTTTTTTTCTTTTCCAGCATTTTTGTTTTGTTTTCCCCTTCTGCACAGTGTAACTTTCCTTACAATTCTCATTGGGGGTGGGCATGCATTTCTCTTTGTAGGGAGTAGTTGGGACACATACTTAATTCTGTTTCATTTTTGGCTGAGCTGTTAGTCCTTTGAGATCAGTCTTAATGTGAAGAAGGTCTCCTACTGGTTTTTATACCTTAAAGCTCTAGAATTTGTGCTTCTTTTTTTTTTTCCCCCTGTATGAAACTGTCAAATCTGGAGTTTAATTTTGGAAGGTTTGGTAAATACCATATGAAAAAAGATGCTTCCAGGATCCAGTTACACTTAGGATTTAGAATTTTCTAATATATTGCTATCTTTTCAACTCTTCTGTGAACTTGGGCTTTTTAAAAAAAAATACATTTTGTCTGGTATTTTTTTTCTTCAGCAAGAGAATAAGTTTGATAATGTAGGCCACCATTTTCTCTGAAATGGAATGTCTTACTCTGAATTTTATTATAACTATAACAAAGAAATTTCCCCCTTTCTACCTGAATGATTTTATTTAAATTCATGTAGTCTATTCTGTTTAGTCTTAGAATCTTAATCAAGAACACAGTCTATTTTTAATAAATGAGGCTATGTTCCCTTTCTTGAAAAAATTACTTTTCCTGTTTTCTGTTTTGTTTGGACAGATTTATTAAGAGTATTTCTTCTGAAAACTCTATCACATAGACCATATGGGTTAAAATAGGAATCTACCTTTTTCTCTTTAGTGGGATTATTATTCAATCAAGATTTTACTTTCATCCTCAGCAAATCAGTCTTTAACCAGTAGATAACACTAGAACTAGTTATGAATTTAAAATATAGTTTGTGGTAAGGAAAATAGAGAATTTATTTTTTTCATTGAGTGGATGAAGTAAAATGCTATTCTCTCTTAACCATTATATTTTCTTTTATTTTAACAGCAAACTAGTCACATTTGGATCAAGGAATTGGGACCTCTTTCCATTTCTATCAACACACTTCTGTATGAATTTTCATTTTAAGGTTTTGTCTTCCTGTTTATGAAGACATGTCAGAAGACCATTCCTGAATTATACAGGTGCATAATTTTGGGGGGTCCAGACTTTAGCTCCATTCCTAATCTTCACACTCTGAGCCTGAATGTTCTCCTCCAGAAAAGAAAGGGAGATTGAAGTTGACTACTCAAAATCAGCAATATCACCTAACAACATCCTATATTTCATGAACTGGAATGCCTGGTGGACTTTTTAGGTCCAAGGGCCTTCTCATTTGTTCCTTAATTTAATCCTCATAATTGATTCAAAAATTGAATCTCAGAAAAGTTAAGTGACTCTATGAGGTCACACAGCTTCAAAGAGGAAGAGTAGGGACCCAGAGCCAAACATTCTGTCTCCAGGTTTAGATTTCTTTCCACTACACCAGAGCTACATACCATATATTAAGTTGTTGGTATATCAGGAAATATTAGATAAGAGAAGAAAATGAATTGCAAAATATTTAGAATATTATCAAAATAGTATTTTATTTTATTTATTTTTTTAAAAATTAAATTAATTTATTTTCAGAAAAACAGTATTCATTATTTTTTCACCACACCCAGTGCTCCATGCAATCCGTGCCCTCTCTAATACCCACCACCTGGTACTCCAACCTCACACCCCCTCGCCACTTCAAACCCCTCAATTTGTTTTTCAGAGTCCATAGTCTCTCACGATTCACCTCCCCTTCTAATTTACCCCAACTCCCTTCTCCTCTCTAACACCCCTTGTCCTCCATGATATTTGTTATGCTTCACAAATAAGTGAAACCACATGATAATTGACTCTCTCTGCTTGACTTATTTCACTCAACATAATCTCTTCCAGTCCCATCCATGTTGCTACAAAAGTTGGGTATTCATCCTTTCTGATGGAGGCATAATACTCCATAGTGTATATGGACCACATCTTCCTTATCCATTCGTCCGTTGAAGGGCTTCTTGGTTCTTTCCATAGTTTGGCGACCATGGCCGTTGCTGCTATAAACATTGGGGTACAGATGGCCCTTCTTTACACGACATCTGTATCTTTGGGGTAAATATCCAGGAGTGCAATTTCAGGGTCATAGGGAAGTTCTATTTTTAATTTCTTGAGGAATCTCCACACCGTTCTCCAAAGAGGCTGCACCAACTTGCATTCCCACCAACAGTATAAGAGGGTTCCCCTTTCTCCACATCCTCTCCAACACATGTTGTTTCCTGTTTTGTTAATTTTGGCCATTCTAACTGGTGTAAGGTGATATCTCAATGTGGTTTTAATTTGAATCTCACTGAGGGCTAGTGATGATGAACATTTTTTCATGTGTCTGATAGCCATTTGTATGTCTTGTTTGGAGAAGTGTCTGTTCATATCTTCTTCCCATTTTTTGATATGCTTGCCTGTTTTGTGTGTGTTGAGTTTGAGGAGTTCATTATAAATTCTGGATATCAACCTTTTGTCTGTACTGTCATTTGCAAATATCTTCTCCCATTCCGTGGGTTGCCTCTTTGTTTTTTCGACTGTTTCCTTTGCTGTGCAGAAGCTTTTGATTTTGACGAAGTCCCAAAAGTTTATTTTGGCTTTTGTTTCCTTTGCCTTTGGAGACATATCTTGAAAGAAGTTGCTGTGGCTGATATCAAAGAGATTACTGCCTATGTTCTCCTCTAGGATTCTGATGGATTCCTGTCTCACGTTGAGGTCTTTTAACCATTTTGAGTTTATCTTTGTGTACGGTGTAAGAGAATGGTCGAGTTTCATTCTTCTACTTATAGCTGTCCAGTTTTCCCAGTACCATTTATTGAAGAGACTGTCTTTTTTCCACTGTATATTTTTTCCTGCTTTGTCAGAGATTAATTGACCATAGAGTTGAGGGCCCATATCTGGGCTCTCTACTCTGTTCCACTGGTCTATGTGTCTGTTTTTATGCAGTACCATGCTGTCTTGGTGATCACAGCTTTTTAATAAAGCTTGAAATCAGGTAACGTGATGCCCCCAGCTTTATTTTCGTTTTTCAACATTTCCTTAGCGATTCGGGGTCTCTTCTGATTCCATACAAATTTTTGGATTATTTGCTCCAGCTCTTTGAAGAATACTGGTGGAATTTTGATCGGAATGGCATTAAAAGTATATATTGCTCTAGGCAGTATAGACATTTTAACAATGTTTATTCTTCTGATCCAAGAGCATGGAATGATCTTCCATCTTTTTGTGTCTTCTTCAATTTCTTTCATGAGTGTTCTGTAGTTCCTCAAGTACAGATCCTTTACCTCTTTTGTTAGGTTTATTCCCAGGTATCTTATGGTTCTTGGTGCTATAGTAAATGGAATCGATTCTCTAATTTCCCTCTCTGTGTTTTCATTGTTAGTGTATAAGAAAGCCACTGATTTCTGCACATTGACTTTGTATCCTGCCACGTTGCTGAATTGCTGTATGAGTTCTAGTAGTTTGGGGGTGGAGTCTCTTGGGTTTTCCATATAAAGAATCATGTCATCTGTGAATAGAGAGAGTTTGACTTCTTCATTGCCAATTTGGATACCTTTTATTTCTCTTTGTTGTCTGATTGCTGTTGCTAGGACTTCTAATACTATGTTGAACAAGAGTGGTGAAAGTGGGCATCCTTGTATTGTTCCTGATCTCAACAGGAAGGCTGTAAGCTTTTTCCCATTGAGGATGATATTTGCTGTGGGTCTTTCATAGATAGATTTGATGAGGTTCAGGAATGTTCCCTCTATCCCTATACTTGGAAGCGTTTTAATCAGGAACGGATGCTGGATTTTGTCAAATGCTTTTTCTGCACCAATTGAGAGGACCATGTGGTTCTTCTCTCTTCTCATATTAGTTTGTTGTATCACATTGATTGATTTGCAAATGTTGAACCATCCTTGTAGCCCAGGGGTGAATCCCACCTGGTCATGGTGGATAATCTTTTTAATGTACTGTTGGATCCTGTTGGCTAGGATCTTGTTGAGAATCTTAGCATCCGTATTCATCAGTGATATTGGTCTGAAATTCTCCTTTTCGGTAGGGTCTTTGCCTGGTTTGGGAATCAGGGTAATGTTGGCTTCATAGAAAGAGTCTGGAAGTTTTCCTTCTGCTTCAATTTTTTGAAACAGCTTCAGGAGAATAGGTGTTATTTCTTCTTTGAAAGTTTGGTAGAATTCCCCAGGGAATCCGTCAGGTCCTGGGCTCTTGTTTTTTGGGAGGTTTTTGATCACTGCTTCAATCTCGTTATTAGATATCGGTCTATTCAGGTTGTCGATTTCTTCTGGTTCAATTTTGGTAGTTTATAGTTTTCCAGGAATGCATCCATTTCATCTAGGTTGCTAAGCTTATTGGCATATAACTTTTGATAATAACTTATTTATTTATTTATTTATTTTTAATTTTTTTAAAAGATTTTATTTATTTATTTGACAGAGAGCAATCACAAGTAGGCAAAGACACAGGCAGAGAGAGAGAGAGGAGGAAGCAGGCTCCCTGCTGAGCAGAGAGACCGATGCAGGACTCGATCCCAGGACCCTGAGATCATGACCTGAGCCGAAGGCAGCGGCTTAACCCACTGAGCCACCCAGGCACCCCTAACTGTTGATAATAACTTCTGATAATTGTTTCTACTTCCTTGGTGTTAGTTGTGATCTCTCCATTTTCATTCATAATTTTATGAATTTGGGCTTTCTCTCTTTTCTTTTGGATTAGTGTGGCCAATGGTTTATCGATCTTATTGATTCTTTCAAAAAACCAGCTTCTAGTTTCATTGATACGTTCTACTGTATCTCTGGTTTCTACCTCATTGATCTCAGCTCTAATCTTGATGAGTTCCCTTCTTATGTGTGGAGTTGGTTTGATTTGTTGATTCTCCAGTTCTTTAAGGTGTAGAGACAGCTGGTGTATTCTGGATTTTTCTATTTTTTTGAGGGAGACTTGGATGGCTATGTATTTCCCCCTTAAGACCACCTTTGCTGTATCCCATAGGTTTTGGACTGAAGTATCTTCATTCTCATTGGTTTCCATGAACTGTTTCAGTTCTTCCTTGATCTCCTGGTTGATCCAAGCATTTTTAAGCAAGGTGGTCTTTAGTTTCCAGGTGTTTGAGTTCCTTCTGAACTTTTCCTTGTGATTGAGCTCCAGTTTCAAAGCATTGTGATCTGAGAATATGCAGGGAATAATCTCAGTCTTTTGGTATCAGTTGAGTACTGATTTGTGACCCAGTATGTGATCTATTCTGGAGAAAGTTCCATGTCAAAATATTATTTTAAACAATGAGTTAGAATAATAGATTTCCCTAAAATGAATATCATTCACATATTTTTACTTAGTTACAAAAGAAAATAATTTGCACAATTCTTTTAAAAATGCCCATATATTCTTGAAATGGCATTGCTTAGACTCAGTCCCTATTGGCTACTGATTGCAATTCAGGCTTCTAATCTTAACAATTAGTCAATTATGAGTTGATCCCACTTAACTCTCAGCCTCATTTCCACTCATGAGTCACTGTAGCTGTACCAAGTGTCTTGTATTTTCTTAAGAGTCCTGTGCTGTCTTAGGCCTCTGTTCCTTCCACTTGGAATGCCCTCCCCTAAACTTTCCTCTTCACCCCCTTTCCCAGTGTCCCTCCTATCCTGGCCAGTGAATTTGTTCTTAGTTTAAAACTGCTCAGATGTTATCTTAGCTGTAAGACTTTCCCTGGCCACAGAGTCAGAATTTTCCAAACCTCAATTCTCTGGTGGTACCATGTTTATACTTCCATTAGCCTTGAGCTCACTGCATTAGAATTATTTCCTTACGTGTTTATGTTCCCCTTTGGACAATGAGTTCTTTGAAAGTAAAGTGACTTCATCGCTAAACACGTAATGCATGGCACTGCATAAATGATTAAGCAAATTTATCAAAAATCTCAAACTGACACACCTGACAGTTCTTCCATGTGATAATAAACTTTATTTTTTAAGCTATAGAAACTATTTGTGATTATAAACTATAAAAGTTGGAATCTCTTCCTTCTGTGTCCTTCCTCCCTCCCATGTCTTCATGCCATGCCTAGAGCCACAGAGAGGGCACAGGTTACCTTCTGTACTCAGCACAGGTGGAGAAGGTTCCAGAGATCCACTCTGGAGGCACATTGCCCAGTCTGCTACTATGGAAAAGGAGATAGCTCAGGTTCAAGAAAGAGTTTGGATCTATTTAAAAGCTGGGGGACATTCTCCTATATTAAAGAAAACCTGCTTGTGCCTGTCCCTCCTTCCACAGAGGCAGTCTGGCTGTGAAGGAATAAGATGTTGTGGGGAGGCACAAAGCATCAGCATAAAATACTAAGAAGAGTAGGAGAATGTTTTGATCAGACAGGGTCCTGCACTGCCAATGGGAAGCAGTCTGGGTTTTCTTACTGACAATGGTTTGATAAGCAGGTATATGTAAGAGAAAGACTCAAGAACATCCTTTTGTTTTAAGTTTACCTCCATAGGTACTCTATTTCTCTTTGCCTTGATTTGCTATATCCAAGAAACTCTTTAAATCCTTTTCATTTTTCTAAGTAGGCCTCCCTTTGGGGACATCCATTGACCACTGACAGGAGGATTAAATGAGATCATGAGTACGAAAGCCTTGAGCTCAATGTTTGGCATGCAGCATGCTCCAAACAAACGGTAGCTGTATCTGAATCACTGTAAATTAGCAAATTGATTTTCTGGTTTACAAATGAGCCTTGGGTGAGCCTGAGTGGTGTGAGCCACTCTCCTGTGGCTTTCATGAGTCAACTTACAAGGGCTTGGAATATCAGAAAGTTATAAAACCTCATCCTACAGGGAGAAAGCCTGCAGCCCAGCCTACCACAGCTGACCTTACCATGGCACATGGGGCATCACAATGAGCTTGGCAGAGACCAAACTGCCCTTTGGCTCCTAGCAAGACCTCTGCAAGAGACTTCTGGAGTCCTGGGGAGGCCAATGATTTCCTTGTCCTCTGCTTTTGCCTGGTCATAATTCCGTTTTCATCCTCAAAGTGAAACTGGAAGCATGTGATCTGAGTAAGGGAACATGGAGGCAATGGAGGTTACGGGACAAGGAATAAAACTCTGAAATTCCAGAGTTTCAAAGGCGCTGGGGAAGTGGCCCAGTCTAATTCTCAAAATTCACACACTGTCAACAAAATACACAAAACATGTGTTAATAGAGGCATAGTTTGTGCTTGATTCCTGTAGGTGTTTAAAAGTTTCAGAATGTTTCTGGCTTACTGTGTTGCTATTTAATGGAAACATTTCATAGTTTGATCAAACCCTCAAATTTATACTAAACCCTCCAATTTATACTAGAAAGTTTAAAAAACAGGGACTACTACATTAGTTACATGTGCCCTGATTATCTCCAAACTCTCCAGCCTTCTAAAGGCACCATCTTGTTTGACATTGACCTGAAATAAATCAAGCTTCCAACTTAAATAACCAGAGGTCCAGGATTCTCAGTAGTTCAGCACATTACCCCAAAGAGGGGCTAACTCTGGCCTGAGGTTCCCTGTAACTTCTTCTTTTGGCTCGGTCATTAAGAACTTCCCACCTTTACTTCACCACAGTGCTGCCTGCTCCAAATGTCTTGTGTTTCTCTCCTCAATGGACATGAAAACTCCTCTTCTTTCTTATCCAAAGCAATGCTGCACTAATTCAGTGATAATATAGTAACAGAATAGCCCTGAAGACTTGGGCATAGTGAAGGGCATTTCTGCTCAGACTCAGAAACCACTAAAAATTAGCTGCCAGTCATTACTGTTATAAAATTTCTTGCTTCCCCAAAGTTATTAATCAGCTATCTTCTTGGTATCTATTGGTTGTTTTCTTGTAGGAAAATACTGCTCTACCTTCACCTCTGTTCCTTGAATTCTAGAGATCCACTTCCTTATTTCTCAGGCAGCTAGCCACTACCTAGAAAGGGAGAGAGAGAGAGAGAGAGAGAGATACATAGATGTATATGTTTATGCACACACACACATACATATATACATATTTGTATCTATCATGTATGTAATAGGAAATTAACTGTGGCTTTTCCCTCTATCTGGAAGTTCTGGGGGGATTCCAAAGGCTGAGAACAGTAGGTTTTTATCCATCTATACTGGCCATGTTAAGACTGTAGGTAACCTCAGGAAAGTATAGAAAACAAGCAGAGGGGTGTTTAATTCTGATTTCCTCTCCTTAGGAATGCTCTAGGAAATCACTTGATTTCCAATACCAGCAGACAGAGCCTGACCTCTGTCTGCTGGTATTGAGGGACCTGATTTATACCTAAAATTTATAAAGGAAAGTGATTAAGGGGAATAGTTTGTAGCAGGAGGGCAAGGACACAGGGCTGCATTCAAAATGGTCCACTCTAATAGACATGGACCAGGTAGGTACTGATGTAGGAGTTGAACTTGAGCCACCTTGAAAGCTTCTGACCAAAAGAATCTCCTGGAGGGCTCATGAACCCATGGTGGGGAGCATGTCCGGGGTGGACCCCGGATGCTAGGGCTGTTGGAAGAGTCATGGACACCAGCTAGAAGGGACAGAGGTGGTATCTCCTGTGACGTGGGAAAAGCAGAGGAGAAACACACAGTAATGGGGGTTTCTGAAGACCCCACATAGGTGGAGACCAGTAGGCAAGGAGAGGGGAATGGGCTTTCTGGGTGGCCAGGATTGTCAAGGGCAACCATACCAGCCAGGCCATATCTTTTCTTTCTCCTTTCTCTTTCCTCTTGAACCCTGGAAAACCAGATAGCCTCGTGAGTTGAAGAGAACAAGAATGATAGTCCGAAGTTGACCCACCTTCCCTCCCTGCTGAGGCTCTCCCTGCCTCCACCAGCCCAAGATGCAAGAGAAGAGGGAAGAGGTTTGACTTAGAGAATAAAGCTTTGATATTAGGACTAAACCGGGCATTTTATATTAGACTATTCACTAGTATGTGTGAGTGACAGGAGAAGCTGTGTATGCCTTCTGAGATTTCATCCAGAGGCAAGAAGATGATTGACAAAACCTGTTGGAAGGCAGTGGCATAGAACAACAGAAAAACCTAATTTGTAATTTCACCCCTACTGAGTACAAATCATTCAGTAAAGCATTTTGTCTGTGTCTTCCTCCCTCTGTCCCTCTGTTTTCCTCCTCTCTCTCCCACATACACATTTATATTCTGTTTCGTTTTGTATGCAAATAAATTTGTCTTTGACTCAACTTCTCCCTTCCAGACAAGCACACAACCTTCCCTTTCATAATCAGACATCCATGTACTTGCGTCCTTGTTGCCTTTGGTTTTTAAATAGAAGGACATGTCTTTCTCTGTATGAATTTTAATTGGATTCCCCCCAACTCATGCATGAGCTGCCCCAGTTGTCTTCCTCCACTGACAATACTTCTTTTTGTTCCTCCCTGCTACCATGTATTAAATACTGTCCCAAACCTCTAGAAACCTTTGATATATATCCTGATTTTGATGCAAGTTTCAGAGTGTCTGCAAACCTAGAGTTCCATGACTGATGATGAAGTCCATTCTTACCATAGCCAAATACTCAACACATCTTCACAAAGTGATGCCCCGTCCCCCTGTCCCTGATAACCCACATCAAACCCCAGGAGTTGGCTGAACCTCTCTAAGGTCAAGCCCAGCAAAAACATGGCATTGCTACCATCTCTGCCTGTGTCCTTGGAACTTGTGCTGCAATGTCACAGTGGCTACTTGCAGAAATTTATGAGCCATCAGTCCTTGCAGACTACTTAACAGGCTCTCTTCTGCCTCCAAGCCAGAGAACTCTTTCTGAGCCTGCTGGGAACAGGGTCACCATCTTTTTTTTTTTTCTTTTTTTTTTAATCCCATATTTCCTGTAGGTGTCCGCTTTCTTCCTGGCTTGTTCCAATTAGCTGTTGGTGAGGATCTCCACTAAGATGGGCCTCTAAACCTCATTCCTCTTTTTAGCATATTCTTTTTAGCCTTTTATAGACTCCTGGCAGTGTGTATTTGGCTGCAGAGTGGTGTGGGTATTTTAACAGAAAGGGTCTCCTTTTTATTATGGCAGAAGAGGCTCTTTGAAGACAGAGCAAATATTTGGTTTAAAACAATGGCTGCAAATCAGCAGGCATGAACCAGAGACATCTTTTTTTTTTTTTTTTTTTAAACACACAGTAATTACATATGGTTTTTCAAATGTGAAAGCCTTAGAAGACTATTTGTGCTCTGGTTTACTTCCCTTTCCATCATTCCTTGGTCTGTTGAATCATTTATATTGTCTGTCTTCTGTGGACATTTGGGTTTGTACGTTCTGGAATAAAGTCCTCTTTGACAAACCTGTCTGCTAGACAAAATGACCCCCCACATTCCCTATTCTCAGAATCTCTGGACATGTCACCTTACTTATAAAAAAGGAGGGGGGGGGCTTTGTGGATGTGGTGAAATTAAGGATTTTGAGACGGAGAGATTATCAGGGATTATCTAGGTGGGCCCAGTGGAATCTCAAGGGTCTGTAGAGAGGCAGACCAGAGGGTCTAAGTTAGAAAAGGGAAATGTGACAATAGGAGCAGAGGTTGGAGTGATGTACTTTGAAGACAGAGGAAGGAACTCCAAGTCTCTATCTGAAAGATAGAGAAAAGTAAGAAAACCAATTCTCCCCTAGAGTCTCCAGAAGGAACACAGCCTTATCCACAGTTTGATTTTAGCCTCATAAGACTCATTTCAGACTCCTGACCTCCAGAACTATAAGATAACAAATTTCCTTTGTTTTAAATGACTAGGTTTGTGGTAATTTGTTAAAACAACAGGAAGAAATATATACAGTAAGAGTAAAAAAAAAAATCAATTGCCTACCTACCTCTCCTTTGTACTGGCATCTTCTCCACTTGGTCCCAGTGGCCATGACAGGTTTAGCTTTCTTGATGAAGGAGCTGATTTAGTGGAGTAAGACTCCGTGCTTGGAGGCTTGCTTCCTTTCTGAAAATAAGGACTGGGACAGTAATTGTTTCCTTCCATCTGTTGCATAAATAATGATTCATAAACTAAAGTTCATAAACTAATGGCTCCATGGGCTTTAGACTCTTTTACCTTTAGTGCTCTCACCCAGATAGCAGTAAGAGATGGATGAAAACCAAACTTTTCCTCTTAAGGCTTTTGACAGTCACCCCTAGTTATTTTCCCACATGCCCACTCTCATGCATATGGACAAATGATGATTTCATCATTTGTTTTGTTTGTTTTTTTAACTGCTCTTCTTCCTACTTATTCCTTGCTATTCCTTCCCTCAAGGTCATTGCCTCAAGGACACTCTTGGTTTTCATGCTCCAAACTCCTGTTTATGATAATAAATCTACATTTTAGTGACTGATGGGTGCACTCAGAAGAAGGAGCCTCTAGTGCTCATTAAAAAAAAAGAAAAGAAATTCAAGTATAATTAACATCTAGTATTATATTAGTTTCAGATGTTTAATGTAATGATTCAAAATTCAGAGTAAGTGTGCTCTTAATCCCCTTCACTTATTTGACCCGTGCCCTACCTGCCTCCCATCTGGCAACCATCAGTTTGTTCTCTATATTTGAGTCTGTTCATTGGTTTATCTCTTTTATTCTTTGTTCATTTTTTTAAGGTTTCTTAAATTCCACATATGTGTGAAATCATATGGTTTTCTTTCTCAGACTTATTTCACTTAAAATTGTACCCTCTAGATTCATCCATATTGCAAATGGCAAGATTTTATTCTTTTTTAGGCTGAGTAACATTCCCGTGTGTGTGTGTGTGTGTGTGTGTGTGTGTGTGTGTTTGTGTGTGTACCACATCCTCTTTACTCATTCGTCCATGGATGGACACTTGGGCTGTTTCCATATCTTGGCTATAGTAAAAATGTTGCAATAAACTTAGGGGTGCCTGTATCCTTTTGAATTAGTGTTTCCATTTACTTAGGAAGCAAATACTTAACAGTGGAATTACTGGATCATAAGGTAATTCTATTTTTACTTTTTTGAGGAACCTCCATACTGTTTTCCACCATGGCTGTACCAGCTTGCATTCCCTCCAGCGCTCATTTTAAAAAACCACTTTCCATGTTAACAACAATAACAACCAGACTGAATAAAGGAGATAGATGGGCAGGTTTAATATTTTACCTCCCCAGTGGTGCCAAGGAAGATGTCTTTGCATTGACTGTTTCTTTATTTCTTTCAACTGCCGACTGTGAAATGTAATTTGATTTAGCATATGGTGGCAAAGCCATGAGACAACAGCGACAAATACAGTTTGGGTTTTCATCAACATTTGCAGATCAACAACCGTGGGCACATATTTCAAGGGAGACAGTGGTAACAGATGCCATTCCTGGAGTATCTCCAAGTCAACCAGGTGTAATGGCTAAAAAAGAGACATAAAATGGGGGTCCAGGATGAAGCACCTGTTGGTATGTCTCCCATGGTTATTGGCTGCTAAAGAGTTTAATTTGAAATAGTCAACAAAGGGAGATAAAAACTGGGTCATTTCCCACGGCCAGGTATTGAAAACATGTAGGAAGCAGACTACATGAATTTGGATGGAAACTTACATTGTTTCATTATGAGAAAAATATCTCAAATTATCTAGGGTTCTTAGGTAACACAGACTCTGGCAGTTGCCACCTTTCTTCTTTGCTTCATGTAGACCTGGTCTAACTGAACTATGAAATGTCATAGAGCAGGATCCCAAACCAGTGTCCTCATGCAAGTCAGGTCTGAGATCTATTGGTTTGTCTACTTTAATATTTTATAGTAATATGATTTGCTTTAGGTAAGGCCTAAGCAGTCCACACCATTCCCTCTTCTACAAAACCGTTCTTGCCTATTTACATAACTTGTCTATCATACACAGAATAATGGTCCCCCGAAGATGTCCATGTTCAAATTCTTAGAAACTGAATGTACACCTTACAGAGGGAAAGGGCCTTTGTAGATGTGATTAAGTGAAGGGTCTCGAGATGGGAAAGTTATGCTGGGTTATCTGAGTGAGCCCAGTGGAATCATGGGGATTCTTTTAAGTGAAGGAAGTAAAAGAGGGAGGCTGGAGAGTCAAAACCAGAGAGAGATTGGATAATGTTGCTTTCCTGACTTTGAAGATGGAAGAAGAGACCAGAAGCCAAGAAATGCAGACAGCCTCTGGAAGCTGGAAAAGTCAAAGTATTATCCCCTGGAGTCCCTAGAAGGACCTTAGCCCTGTTGACACTTAGATTTTATCCTGTTGTGCTCCATTTTGGCTTTCGGATGCCCATAACTTTGGGAGAATAAGTTTGTTTTAAGCCACTAAATTTGTAACAGTCTGTTACAGCATTGGTAGGAAACTAAAATGTTGGCTAACCCTGAGGTTTCTGAGTTCACTAAAACCATAAATGAGCCGTAAAACAGGTAATATTTTGAATGCTTATTACCTATATGCTAGACATTTCCTATGATTAACCCATTTATTCCTCAAAACAATTCTGTGGGGCATGTGCCAATATGAATCCCATTTCCAGGTGAGGACTGATGACCAGATAGGACAATATTGTCTGGTATATTACCTTCAAGGACAGTATTGTCTGGTATATTGCCTTCATTTTAGTTGGTGTTTGAATGGGCAGGTCCGAATTGTGTAAACTGATGATTCACAGACCTGTACCCCTGAAGCAAATAATATTTTATATGTTAAAAAAAAAAAAAAAAAAGAATGGGCAGGTAGGTCCTGGTCATCTGCTACTCAGTGAAGATCAATTGCCTTTCCAAGCCTCAGATTCCTCCTCTGTAGGTCAAGGGAATTTGGTATAACAGAGTATTTTAAACTTTTAAACAAAATTCTTTCATCCCTACCAGAGGAAGTCATGTGAGAGACTCCATTAACTGATCAAATAAATGTGACAGGCAAGAGGATTGGTGTTGGAGTTGAAGCAAGGAAAAGGGGCTGGATCTTGCCCTCCTGTTTGGTCCCTGAAGTACCACATCAGAACCCCAGGGTACCGGAGATCCCTGTCTGTGAAGCACCTGACCACATGGTGTCTAAGTCTTTTCTAACTCTAGTGGTATTTGGTCTTTCACATGACAGCTTAGAAAACATTTGGGATGTTGAGGAAATAAATTAGCAAGTAGTAATGATGTAATATGAACCCTCTGGCCTGATAAAACAAAAGACATGGGTCACTTTTATTTTTGGATTTATTTGAGTTCAAATGTCCATTTTTGGTCTTGTTCATGTGAGTTTGGAAGCCTCCATATGCTGGGCATATCCCCTTTTCTCACACTCAACCAAGTACGCACTGCAGTGGGCAAATCTCCAATATAAAGACAGCACAAAGAACATTCTAATTTTGTATGCTGATATTCTGCAAACCCTGGATTGGTTCTTCATAGGAGGATACAGATTTGTTTCATGTGGTTTTCCTCACTCTGTTCTTAACCTCCATCTTTGTATTGATGAAATCCAGTCATTTGGTCTATTAAAGGACCTGAAATCATTCATTAATAACAACATGTGTTTGCTTCAGCAGAGACACATGACTGAACTGAAAGGGACTCTGGAGGTCACCAAGGCAAAATCCGTCTTGGCATTCCCACATCTATTGTTGGCATTTTCCCCCTGCCCCTTTCTGCAAGAAATGCCACAAAACAATCTTGAAGGAACTTAACCAAGAGGCAGGATTCTGATGTCCAATTTCCAAGGTGACTTAGGCTCCTGGAATAATAACAGGTGAAAGAGCTGAGCCATTGAGGCAAAAATAATTCCTTATTTTTTTTCAAGTCAAACTTGTATTTTCATAAACATGCATTCATTCATATCAGTGTCCTAAAAATACTGCAACTGACCGCATGTCAGGCACTATTGTAAGTGGTAAAGTTACAAGGATCTTAACATCAAAGAATGCATAACCTAGTAGGAGACAGACCTGTAAAGAAGAAAATCATTATGAAAGGACGGCTATTATATTTTTAATATCTACAGTAGAGAGAGGGTAAGGAGACTGTGAGATCTTGGGAGTCAAGGAATTTTTGTACAGCCATTACTTTGAGTTTAGACTTGAATTGTAAATGAGACTTTCATGGAATGGCGAGCTGGGGTCAGGATTCTATGCAAAGAATAAGCCAGATGCGTATGGGCCTGGAGACTGGAGTAAGTGAAGACATTTTCTGAGAATCAGAAGATAAAGTGGTCAGGGACATAGATGTTAAGATTGGTGGGAGAAGAGGCAGGATGCCAGATCATAGGGGTTTTGTAAGCCTGGCAAAGGAGTTTAGTTAATATTCTGCAGGGACAGGAAGCTGTTAAAGAACTTTGAAATGGTAGCAGTGATGAAGATGAATCCCATGACTGAATGGCACACAGGTGTCCATGACTATATGACGATCTGATGGGGAAGAAGGAACATGGGTAGAAGAAAAACCAATCTTAGTGAAGCCGTAGTCAGTTGTTTAGATGAGATATGAGGGCCTGAACTGGAGTGGCAGAGCTGGTAAGGAGGGGTTCTAGACGTATTTAGGTAGAGGAAATCAAAGAATTTGGTGTTGGACTGAACATGAAGGGCAAAGAAAGAGATTCTAAGATAATTTCTTGACCTCTGGCTCGAGATACTGGATATTCCTCCAAAGAAGCAGAGAATATAAACAGAAGAATGGTTTTGTTGAAGATAACAAGCTTGGTTGTAGATATGTTGATTTTCAGGCATTTGCAGGATTAACTAAGAAAAAAAAGTGATTAATTTCTTGGATTTTGGAAATCAAGAGTGAGGTTTTGTCAAAAGTTTCAGGTTTTGACGTTACAAACTTAGATTAGTTTAACTCCTGGTTGTGGAAGAGAGAGTCCGGTTTCTGAGAAATCTTAAATCCTCATCTAAAAATAGGGATCATTTCTTTGATACATGCAGAATCCAGTCAAAGTATTTTTCTTCTGTGAATCCTGGAATAGGATGACAGCAGTGAATTGGGCTAAGATTCTCAATTAATTTCTTTAGCGTATTTGATAAATATTGGACGTTTTCCAAGCAGACTGTTTTTCTTAACAAACAAAAATTTGGTAAAATGTAAGAAGTGCATTAGGATGAGTAAGAACTCTTCCGGGAGTCCAAGCAGGGCTACACTTTGTACCTGGTAGATGCTCAATCAGGATTTGTATTCATGTTTGCATCGAGAAGAGCACAACATTTAACAACTGTAATTCCATACAACAGAAGTCTCAGAGGTTCTACTCTGAAAACTCCCTGGCACCTGTTTAATTAATACAAGGGAACAACATAATTGAGGATTTTCACTTCACAGAATCTGCTCAATTCTTCATTTCCCTTGTATCAGAAAACTGTCATTATAAATCAGTCTGAGAGTTGAACTATTCACTCTTCTCATTATTGCATTTTGTATTTGCAACAAAAAGCTGTCAGTGAAGGATGTGGCTAGGTTAAAAAATGGATCTTTTTTTTTTTTTTTCCTTTTTTAACTGAAGGACAAGGCCATAGACCTAGGAATTAAAAAAAAGTTAGCAAACCATTTTTCTGTCTTTTGTTTTCACAATGACTCAGTCGGATTGCTGCAAGAGATCTTTGGTTGTACCTGTCCAGCTACATGGAGTGGAGGAACATGCCAAACCAAGTCCAGTCTCCAGGAATTCATGCCTGTCCCTGGAGTCATTGGCATCAGTGATAATGCCAGTGATCCAGGTTTCATATATGTTTCTTTATAAAGATTACTGCATTACTCAGAATAAATATGATTAATTTTTTATGAAAATTTAGACTACATATAAAAGAAAAAAGAATTTTTAAAATTCACCTATGCCTTATTAAGGCATTGTTAAGAAACCAAATAAGGTAAAATTAGAGCAGAGTGTCATTGATTTGAAATACTGTTTTTCTCTTTCAATGCATAGCCAAATACTATTCATCCTTTGTGTCATAGTTTCAATACTTCTCCCTCCTTCTCCTTAGCCACCTTGGCTCCTTTTATTAATGTTAGTGTGTTCCCAGAGAGCTTGTATACTCAACACACAAAAATGGAAGAAAGGTGGAGGGCTACCCCAGGTAAGCCATAGTGTGTTTGAAATGTTTGCTAACCAACACATTTGAAATCTATGGTTGGGCACATTAGTTTGTAGCTCAGTGGCAAGACCAGGCCTGGAAATCAGGCTAGTGATCTGGGTAGAAATCACCAAATGTAAGAATGGAGACAGGAGAGAACTGTGAGGCTAGGCTCCATGGAGATGTTGCACAGAGGCCCAGCCTGCGTAGAAGATGGAAAGAGCATGGCTGGTGATGTCGTGAAAGCCCAGCAGGAGAGGGCACCGATTCTGTTAAGTCTGCAGAGAAGTCTAGAGAGGGGAGCAGAGAATGATTTCCTCCTCGGAAACTCTATTCCTCCTTCTCTGCCTGCTTGACTCTCCCTCATACCTTTGACTCTGATGAATACCACCTCCCCAGCAAGTCTTGTGTTACGACTTCCTGACTAGGTCAGTCTCTTCCCATGCACTCTGCTTTCTCTAAAATTGCTCATGTACTTTCACTAGTGCTAGGCCAGATGCCTGTCTCCTTTCTCAGACCATATGCTCCTGGAGGGAGAGGGCCACACATTCCTTGTTTATCATGTTTCTGGGACTTGGCCCAGCAAATGCCACATAGTAGGTGTTAAGAAATATTTGGTGAATGAATGAATCCGTGAAAGAACTAGACTTTTTCCATTTTTCTTTTGTTTCCAAGTCAAGGGAATATATAAATCTCTCCTCTTCCTTGGTTAATTTTTTGTTACTGATTTGAAGCATCAGTGCCTGGCTCTCCCTTGGTCTGGGATGATTTGCATTTCCTATTATCCCTTTCTTCTTTTCCTTTTACCTCCTTCAGGCAGGGTACTTTGACTAACTCTCTGCACATCTTGAAGAAAGCCCTAATTTTCTGCTGATAGCATAACCTTTGGGCTTTATCTTTATTATTTGTTGTGTTACTTTTCTCTCTTAATGGAGGCTCAAAGTGGTAAGTAAAGTGGAAAGAAGCCTAGAATAAGAACTAAGAAGTATAGGCTCTAGTGCCCCGTCTGCCAGCAACCAGCTGGGCTTCAGGAGTCTGGACCTTCTAGCCACCGCCTCCGTGAAAATCTATAACAGTGTTTTCTCACTTTCTTAAAAGGTCTGTATATTTTTATTTTTCTCATTCATGTCTCAGCCTCTGTTGAGTATTCTCTACCATACTTTGCCCACAAAGAACATTTTTTATAGACTTCTGTAAATATATTCAGGAAATAGGATTTATATTTTGCTTGGCTTTATAAATTTATAAAACTAGAACTTATCATCAGGGTTGGTGATGCCAAACTCTCATGCCATGTATACATTTCTTATGATCCTTTTAATGTGCTCTGAAATTGAGTTTGCTAGTATTTCGTTGAGGAATACTAGCATTTATGTACATTAGGGATAAGTGCCTGCAGTTTTCTTATTGGGTCTCTGTCTGGCTTTGGCGTGAAGGTATTGCCAACTTTGTAAAACTTGGAAGTGCTCCCTCTTTTTCAATTCTTTTTTTTTTTTTAATATTTTATTTATTTGTCAGAGGGAGCACACACAGGGGGAGGGGCAGAGGGAGAGGGTGAAGCCGACTCCCCACTGACCAAGGAGCCCAATGTGGAACTTGATCCCAGGACCCAGGATCATGACCCAAATTAAAGGCAGACATTTAACCAACTAAGCCACCCAGGAGTCCCCTCGGTTTCAATTCTTGAACAAGTGTGAGAAGAATGGGCCTTCATTCTTCTTTAACTATTTGGTAGAATTTGGTAATAAAACCACCTGGCTCTGGACTTTTTGTTGTCGTTGGGAGACTTTTGATTTCTGATTCCATCTTCTTGTTTGTTATTGGTCTGGTCAGATTTTCTATTTCTTCATGATTCAGTCTTAGTAGATTGTATCATTCTAGGAATTTATCAGTTTCTTCTTTTTATTTCTGTGGCATTGGTTGCAATATCTTCTTTCATTTCTGATCTTATTTGAGTCTTCGTCTAGCCAAGAGCTTGTCAATTCTGTTTTACCTTTTCAAAAAACTAGTTTCTCTGATCTTTTCTTCTTCTCTGTTTCTGCTCTAATGTTTATTACTTCCTCCCTATGCTAACTATTGGTTTAATATGTACACATTTTCTTAATAACGTCTTTAACCCCCATCAGTTGCTTCTTGAATATTCTTGGTGATAAGAAACTCATGATTTTACTTTTTTCTTCTGTTTATCATTAAGAAAAATTTCCGAAGGATTCAATTATCATAAATCTTATTAATGTATATTAAAAATTCAAATACATTTAAAATGAATGTATTTTATTGGGCGCCTGGGTGGCTCAGTGCCTTCGGCTCAGGTCATGATCTCAGGGTCGGGGATCAAGTCCCGCATTGGGCTCTCTGCTCAGCAGGGCGTCTGCTTCTCTCTCTCTCTCTGTCTGCCTGCCTCTCTGCCTACCTGTGATCTCTGTGTCAAATAAATAAATAAAATCTTTAAAAAAAAAGAATGTATTTTATTAGCTCTAAATAGCAACCATTAATGTCTAATGCAATTTATGGTTGATGATAGCTCATTTAATTTTCTAACAATTTCTATCTTCATTTTCATCAATATATTTTAACTCTTTTTCTCAAATATTTTATGTTAACTAGAATAACTTTAAAATAATCATACCGCAAAGGGGCACCTGGGTAGCTCAGTGGGTTAAGCCTCTGCCTTCAGCTCAGGTCTTGATCTCTGGGTCCTAGAATTGAGCCGCACATCAGACTCTCTGCTTAGTGGGGATCCTGCTTCCCCCTCTCTCTTTGCCTGCCTCTCTGCCTACTTGTGATCTCTCTCTCTGTCAAATAAATAAATAAAATCTTAAAAAATAAAAATAAAAAAAGTAAAATAAAGTAATCACATCACATTAATAAAATACATGTTTCAATGAACTGTTAAGAAAATTAGTTTCAAAAGAAATGCATATTAAAAGTTTTAATATTTTTCAGTTGAGATATGCAGCCTGTCAAAAAGAAAACCACAGGCCCAAAATGGAGTCACTTGTGTTAAGGCCCCATCAATAAACCAAGACTTAATATGTAACCTAATCGCAGTTTCAACCCCCGGGATAGTAAACTTTAAACAGCCTAACTGGAGTGTCCTGGTCAATACTAGGAGGATGACCTTGCCTAAAACAGTACTTTTTTGTTGTTGTTGTTGTTGTTAAGAATTTCCTTTTTCTGCTGCTTCTCTGTCTTTAAAAACCTTTCTTCTTCTGCCACTTGATGGAGCTTTCCTCTAGATGGGAGGCTGCCCAATTTATGAATCACTCTCTCAAGCTAATGAGATATTCAAATTTTGTCTTTTAACAAACTTGACGTGAGAGCTTGATAAACTCTGAAATGGAAAGAATAGAGTTGCTGTGCCATTAAAGTTTTCTCACTGAGTTTTTCCTTTTAGAGTACTGTGTTCTAATAAAATCATGGTTATTGGTCAGTGGTCCATGCCAGTGATCTTTGTGATAAGTGTAGCCTTTCATAATTGACAAAGATGAAATTGTTGAGAAAACATGTTTGATGAGAATTACCTAAGTACTCAAGGATATATTTAAAGATTTCAGACCTTGAAAGAGACTGGTGCTTACTTTTTCCTCATGACAATTCAGGGAGGCCAGTCACCTAAGGAAGTTAGTCAAGACAACACAGCCATTAGAGTCAGGGTCAGAAGGGGAGGTCAGCTCTTCTAAACCCAGTGTTCGCTCTGCTGTACTATCTACATGAGCTGAGGGATCTAAATGTAAAAATAAGGCTTGTATAGGTCTTTCCAGGAGGGCTCAGCAAACTATAGCCCAGAGGTCAAATGTGGTTTGTCTGTTTTGTAAATACAGTTTAGTTGTAACACAGACATTGTTACATATTATCAATGGTTGCTTTCCTGCTGCTTGACCAAGTTGAGTATAGTTGACACTTGAACAATGGTGGGGCAGTTAGGGGTGCCAACACCTTTACACAGTCAAAAATCCATGTATAAATTTTGACTCCCTAAAAGAATAATAATAGTCCACTGTTGACTGGAATCCTTATCAATAACACAGTTAATACATGCTTGATAATCTGTATTATGTACTATATTATATGCTATAAAGTAATACATATATAATATTATATACTATATTATATACTATAAAGGATAAAGTAAGCTACAGAAAAATGTTAAGAAAATCATAAGAAGAAATACACCTACAGTACTGTACTGTATTTATTGAAAAAAAAAATCCATGTATCATAAGCAGACTTGTGTATTTCAAACCGCTTTACTTTTGTTTTTGCTCCATACCCTTCCACAAAGGCTCTGTCTTCCATGGCCCTCCCTTGCAGTGTTCTGCACTGCCCTGTATTTTTACTCTTCCAAAAAGAATTAAAACATAATCCTGTATTTAAAGAAAGATCTGATAAATTAATTCAGTCTAAGACATTAATGACAAATCTGACTTAATATGCTACATGCAACGAAGTCTGTTCTCATTATAATAGACAAGAATTTCTAAAGCCAAGTAAATTAGTCTCAGGTGCTTGAATTAATGGCCCATTGGCAGGCCTTTGGAGGTAGGTCTAATGGTCAAAGATACCTTCTTTTGATAACCTGAGTCATTCCTGTTTTGGCCATATTTATAGGAATTGTAGCTTTGTACTAGGAATCAGATTCTTAGTTTCAGGATTAAATCTATGCCCATTAGATATGTTCACAAACTGGGAGCTTTTCCCTACCAACACCACAACCTCTTTTTTAAAACACTGTCACTTTCTTTTTTCTTTTTGCAAAATACTTCAATATTGCCCCCAAATGATTATAAAGCAGCAGTTCTACTGAACATCTTTTGGTTCCTAGAAAATGACTTTACTACATTTCACTGCCTATTAAATAGACCTATTAGCTAACATTAGCAACTTTTCTCCCTTACTTGCTGTGTCAGGGGAAATTAGGCCCTGAAAAATGATTGAAATTTAATGCCTGTGGTCAGCCTTGTCCCAGATGAATTTTCCATAGTGATAACCAGTAACCCATGAATGTGGCATAAAGACATCTAATCTGGAGGGAGTGGGTTGTGCCTTAGGAAGATTTGACAAAGTATTATTTCTTACATGGTCGCTCTGTTGCCCCTCTTCCCTTTCTCCAAAGGGATGAACCAGGGATAGGCTCTGACATGGTAGGTTGGTTTGGGGAAGCTGATTTTGTTGGTGATGGAGTGGCTAGATAGGAAGTTGGTTAACACTGAAATTCAGAAATAGGGAAGTGGACTTCTTCACATGGGGAGCCAAGCCAAGAACATTCAGAGCCAGTTTTGCATTGTAATTGGGTAAGGAGGAAAAAAAAAAAAAAAAAGAAAAAAGAAAAAAGAAAAAAAAAAAACCCAAAGGGGAAAACCCAAGAAAAATCCATAGGATTAGAGGCAAAAGGACAAATATTTGTTTTTCACTGGCTGTTGATTTGTGATTTTGCCTAATTTAAATGCCCAGGACTAAATCCTGTATGACCTTAAACATGACCTTCAAAATGGGACTGTAGAACTCTGTGCATGCGTGTGTGTGTGTGTGCACATCGTGCAGGCGCGAGCACACATACGTGTGCATGTCAGGGAGTGCCACGGTAGTAGTGGAGACGCAAGACCAGGTGAAAAAAAAAATCAAAGAAACTTACTGCAACCAGATTTTTCAGCAGGGTTCTAAAAACAAAGTGAAGATTTTTTTTGCATCTGCTGGTTATCTGCATTTAGCAAAGGAGGTCATGTCAGTTAAGAAAAAAAAATAGCTTTGGGGCACCTGAGTGTCTCAGTCAGTTAAGCATCTGACTCTTGATTTCGGCTCAGGTCACTGATCTCAGGGTTGTGGATTGAGCCCTGCATCCAGCTCCATGCTCAGTGGGAAGTCTGCTTGAGATTCTTTCTCTCCCTCTGCCCCTCCCTGCCACACGTGCACATGTTGCATCTCTCTCCCTCTCTCTCCTTCTGTCTTCCTTCCCCCCTCCCTCTCTCAGATAAAATAAATCCTTTTTAAAAAAGAAAATAATAGCTTTAAGTTGAACATTTGCTTAATTAGAGGTGATAGAATGGTCAAAGAGATACAGATACTTTAGGTGGATCATAGCCTATCTTTGCATCCTGATTAGTTGCCTGAAAATAAGTGGAAAAATAATGGCCAATTTTCAAAATCATGACCCTCCACTATGATAAAAACCAGAAAAGAAGCAATTAACCCAGAAAACAAAGATTTAAAACTCACATAGAAATTGTCAGTGATTACTTAAGTTGAAGTCATTCCAATGTCAATTCATTTAACAATCGTTCATAAATTAAGCAATTTATAGTATGTAGCAAATGTCCAGGGAGAAATCTGGTCTTTTTGATTGATTGAAGCATTACAGAAACTTCTAATTTAGGATTTTAGACATGCAAGGATTTGAATGGTTACCAATATAAGAATGATCTGTCCTACTTCTCAGCCACTTAGCTGTTAGTTTGACTCTTGAAGGGGATTGTATTTGTTTGTGAAATGAATCATAGCACTGTTAAACATTTCAAAAAATCACACGGTAGGTGTTCCTCCTAAGGTCTTCACATCTGTGAATTTGGCCCCTGGAGAGGAATTCTAATTGCAGTGGCGGGGACACTGACATTCTGGGTCTTCTATTCATTAGCTTTGCTCCCTTGTACCCCTTAATTACCTTTTATCTGTTTCCTCTTGAATGAAAATTGGAACAAAAACCCATTTTTAGCCTAGGAGGCTGTTATGAGGTTTTAAGAAATTCCATGAAAGTGGATAGAAAACCAGCAAGTGTTAAACACAAAGTATTCTTGCTCATTCTAACAGACTTACATAAATTAAGCCTACGATCTCTTACAATCACAATGTGACTGACACGCAGTAAGCCACTGATCTTAAGATTATGTTTTAAAGGCTTATGAATTGCCTAATACTGAAGCAGTTTAGGATTCTCTTACGGTTTAACTACAAACTCACAAAATCTGTAATTTGCAGAATTTGCCCTTTGTTCCCCCCCTCTTAATGTATCAGGTTCCTAGGCAGCTCAGTCGTCTGACTCTTGATTTTGGCTCAGGTCATGATCTCAGGGTCTTCAGATCAAGCCCTCCCTTGGACTCTGTGCTCAGCAGGGAGTCTGCTTGAGATTCTCTCTCTCCCTCTCCCTCTGCCCCTCCCCCTGCTCTTTCTTTCTTTCTCTCTCTCTAAAATAAATAAATCTTTAAAAATATGAAATTAAATCAATATATTATTTGCCAATCTCTACTTACCTGGCAGTGCCCCTATTGTCCATGATTTCTCAAAGTTAAGGGTACAAACTTATAATTAAAAGATGAATAAGTTCTGGTAGTCTACTATCCAGCATGGTAGTAGATTGTATATTGCAGGTAATAATATTGCATCGTGTCCCTGGAATTTGCTAAGGTAGTAGAACTTTAAATGTTCTTAAGTTAAGTTACCATCCACACCTGAATGGTAACTATGTGAGCAGATGAGGGTGTGTGTTAGCTTTATTGTGGTAATCATTTCACAGTGTTTATGTGTATTGACTCATCATGTTTAGATAATATATATATTTTTTGTCGATTATATCTTGATAAGGCTGGGGGGAACTAGTTCTACAATACATCCACTATTTGAAAGGTTTGTCATTGTTAAAGGAATCAGACCTTCTTTTATTCTGTAAATTTGGGATTTCAGAATCATTTTAAAGGCAAAATTCAGTTAAGTGGGAAAGTACAAGAGAGGATCAAATTTCAACCCTTGAAATAATTTCAATGTTTGTCTGAAATATTTTTCTTCTAGATTGAAACAGAAATAAAATAGCAACTGTCCTGATTTGCCTTCTCTGTGACTTCTGAAAACTTGGTACTGAGAGACCATGGGTTAAGGGTGGGGGGTGTTCCTATAGTGTTGGCCTTTTCTGTATTACTCAACTGAAATCTTCAGTCTGATACTCTTTATCACTCAGAGAAATGACTTAGTATCTCCCAGGGTCCAGGGACCACTGATGCTCTCTGAACTAGATGTGGCTGCTTCTATGACTTGGGTCCCTTTTCCCTGCCTGGTTTTAACACAGGTATTCTCTCCAAGGCATGGAGAAGTGAACAGCATTGGTCTAACAT
Source organism: Mustela lutreola (assembly GCF_030435805.1). NCBI lineage: Eukaryota > Metazoa > Chordata > Mammalia > Carnivora > Mustelidae > Mustela > Mustela lutreola. Next base: position 36,098,407 of record NC_081293.1, read on the forward strand.
AGAGATAGATCAGGAAGCTGATCACGTAGAGTATTATAAGGTAAATGGTTGTTTTGAAGGGTATTAAGGCTCTATATCCATGGATACAGTATTTTACAAATACTTAATCTCTTTAAATCCCATAAGGACACTATTAGTATCACAATATCCAATTTATTGATAAACTGAGATCCAAAGGAATTGAGAGACCTTGACTGAGCAAAAAGGTGGCAGATCTGGGTCTCAAACTCAGGTCTTGTGACCGTCACATCTCCAACTCATCTAACCCCACTGTTGACTAAAATACATACTGTACCATGATACAGCTCCCATTGCTGTTATTAGGTTTAAAATTCTCTGGCATTACTTAGTTGTTTTTTTTATGGCATCCCAAACTTGAGTGTAACAACCATGCTTGATATTTATTTTCCAAAAGCACCTAACATGCTTCCTTATTTAAAAAAAAAAAAAAAAAGTTAAAGAAAATGCTCAAATAGTTGTAATTAAATCATAGTGCTCACTAGCATCAGTCGCTATTTAGCAGATATCATGATATATGTATTTTGACAGGTAATAGAGGTATACATCCAAAGCTGGGAACATGGAGAGAAGTAATAGGCAGTTCTGGGAATTTTGAGCTGAAATTCATAAGGAGAGCTGAGGTTGGGCTCCTGGAGGAACCCTTGAAGAAGAAAGTCTAGGTCAATATGATGATATGAAGGTATCCGAGGCAGAAGTGACCCCTTTACAGTGTTTTACCATCTGGCCAGTAGCCCTTAAGCACAGAGAAGAATTTCAGGGGAGCTGAAAGACAGAGTCCCTTTGAGGATCTTATCACTTCTGCTGATCTTGTTAATTGCTCCCCCGTGAGCATTCTTTGCTGTCAAATCTTTAACTTAGGAGATGTCTCTCTGGTTTTACCAGAAGAAATACCTCTCTTTTTCCTTTCATCCCCTTTCCTTCCTTCTCCTTCTTTCTAGACTGTGAATGACTGTAATCTTTAAGGTATGTCTAATTATGAAAATAATAAATACTTAGAAATCACAGAAAATACAATCAAATTAAAAAACCAAAGAGGAAAATAAAACGATCTCAAATGAATTTTAAGAAATCCCGTTTCATATTACATGGCTTTTCAAACTTTTTATCTGGGTCTAAATGTCACAGTAGAATATAATATGTTTTATCAATGTCTATGTTAACTTACTAGCATCACTTCTAACAGTTGCAGAAGACACCATTGCATGCTAAAGGCTGTATTTAAAACCAATTCTTTGTTGGTGGGCACTTGGTTTGTTGTTATGAACATCTTCATACAAATCTCTTTGTCCTTTAGTGTGATTATTTTTCATGAGTAAATTCATAGAAATGTAATATCTAGGTCAAAAGAAATACAAATTTTGAAGGCTTTTCAAACATAACTTTAAAAAAAATTTTCCATTAACAGGAACACCTTTCTATTCTCTCCAATATAATTTCTTATCAAACTTTTTAATCTTTTCATAAGAGACCAAAAAAAATTCAATCTGCATTTATTTAATTACTAGTGAAGTTGATTACTTTGCATATAAGATGGGACATATTTTTTTTTGTGAATTTTCTATTCATGTTCCTGCTGTAGTAATCATATTTTTTCCTGATTAGAAATATGTTATATAATATGGATAATGTTTTGAGATATAAACTTCATTTTATTTTTCTTCTTGGATTTCTTGCCACTTCTCCACCTATACCCCTCATTCTGTCCTCTCTCCATTTAAGCAAATGTATGACTGTGCTCTATTGTCTTAGGAGAGATAGGAGGTATAGAAAACAGAAGTAGCCTATAAGAAATTCTGGTTTCCCTTACATCTCCCCCACCTCAAATCCTTAGACTCATTGAGGAGTGCTAGATTCGAGAAAAAACTGGCTGAGAGCCCAGGAGAAGTGGGAAAGAGAGAGCATTTCTCCTAGACCAAAAAGCTATTCTTCTCTCTGGGGAAATTAGCAGTATTTGGTTTGACAATCAAATGTTTATATCCGTATTTATGGGTTAGTATAACTAATTTTGGTAGCTAAATTTATGAGAAGCAGCTCTTTTATTGGTAACTCCAACAGAAACACTTTCAGAAGCGTGTTATATTGTTTACAACCACTGCCATTATTTGTTTAACTCGGCCACCATGAAGTTAATTACGGCAGGTGGTTGTTGGAAGATAGGATGATGTATGGAACAGATGCTCTCAAGACATCAAAAAAGTCATCTAAGATCTGTTTCTATCTCTGCCACTGACTGACCTTGGATAATCATAGAACGTCTCGGAAGCATTCCTTCCTATGTGAGAGATCTATCTAACCAGTAACACCAAACATGAGGAAACCAATTCAGATATCTTGGACAGATTCCAAGTGACACTGATAAGTTTTAGATGTTGGTTGAATGCCTGCTCTACCAGGCACTCTTGTAGAGCACAGAAGCTAGAAGAAAGAAAGAAACTCCTTCTCTGCCTTCAGGGATTATAGGCATATACACAGGGAATTAAAACACAGTGTAAAACTCATCATTTTATAGAATCTATATTTTATATGCTTTATATGAAATATTTAGCATAATTTCACAGCAATATTATTCAGTGCTCTAATTGAGAGGTGAACAAAGAATTGTAGAAGAGCAAGAGAACCAATTACTAATTGTTTATGGATTATATTACCTCTCTAAAACAAATGGGTTAGTACTACTATATATATATATATATATATATATATATATATATATATATATTTTTTTTTTTTTTTTTTAAATAATTCTTGCTTGGTGATCCAACCTGCAGACAGTTTCTGTTCAGGGAACCAGCGAAGGCATCCTCAAAATCAGAAAAAGTATCTGTTCATAATTTAACATTAGATAGCACCAAGGAAAGGAAAAGAGTAACCATAAAGGGTAAAGAGAGTTTTGTTGGACTTCCTCACATTTAACCTTATAATTTGGAATCCTTTATGTTTGAGTGACTGATGGTGGAGGCACCAAAGGGCTTTACTCAGCCACACTGACTTGCAGGAGCCTTGATTTAGTGGCAGTCTGACTCTCAAAGGATTGGTTCCTCTGAGGTAGGAGACATTGCATCAGATTCCCTTGTACTTATTGGACATTTCATTCACACATTCCCTCTATAAAGCTAACAGATGTGGACAAAGAGGAAGAAACTGAACAAGCCCAGTTTGGAAACTCCTAGTAAGAGTTTTGTTGTTGAAATGAAGCCTTTTCTTGGCCTCACCTCCATATTCATACAAGTAGTTAAGAGTCGGCCTTAAAATCCATTTGGGACCCTTCATTCTATTACAATTATTGTCACTGTCTCCAGTTCTCCCCATTTTCAAATTGAGAGTCTAAGTCACTTAAGATTTTTCAAAAGTCTCCTCCTTTGTGAAGGTTTGCTTAATCCTCTATTGGCAAGGTTGAAATCTGCAAGCTTGGTGACTTATATGCATTTGAAAAATCAATTAAAAAAAAAAGGTACCTCCTGCCAGCCACGACAACTGCAGATGAGTTGAAATCCTTTCAATTTCTCTTGCTATTCAAAATGGGTCTCTAGTGTTTTTGCACTTTAGCCAAAAGCTTTTAGGCTTAGTATAAAGCCTTCGGAGTGACAAAATAAAATATATGTGCATTTTCTCATTGCATATCTTCAAGCCAGATTTCCATGTTTAAAGAAAAAATAATAAAAATGAAAGACTTCAGAGAGCCCTGGTCACACACAAAGTAGCATTTTACTCCGTTAACATTCTTTAAGCTGAATGTATGACTGAATGCTCTCGTGCCCAAGTAATTTCTTATAATTTAGCATCAGAAGAGATTTGATGGTCTATATGAGCTTGAGCACTCTTTTTAGCAAGTGTACAGACTTTAAAGAGCATGTCTAGGGAAGGCAGACATTTTTAAGATTTATGCCCATTGTATGACAGTATTAGGTTTTCATTCTTTGCAGGATGGTGCTTAACTCTGTTTTCTTAAATGCAAATGGAAGATACGCAGGCTTGAATCAAGTCTGTGCCTGTGCATCAGTGGGGGTGGGGCAGTGGGGCGGTGGGTGGCAGCAACGAGAAATAACAACCGTGCCCAAGGTCATATGGCACCAAGCACGTGTTACATATCTTATTTAATCTTTATGCTAGACTTATGGATTTTGGCATTACCATTATTTTACAGACAGGAAGACTATAGCTTTAAAATGTTACTTGCAAAGATGATGTAACAAACACATGGCTACGTGTTTAATCCCAAGTTTAGTCTACTCAGAAGCCTAGGTGTTCCAAGAGCCTCAATGCAGTTCAGAAAAAAGGAAATTCCTCTCCCTGATGTGTCCCTTACAGAATGGTCATCTGATTATTCTGCTAGCTTAATGGAAAGGGTGCCAGGTTCAGCATCAAAGGAACTTGGTCCAGGTGTGGGCCTTGATCTCACTGCTGATTAACCCCATGATCCTGGCCAACTTCTCTTCTGCTTAGTTCAGTGCTGGGCTATTAGAAGGTGAGATCTGTTGTCATGCTGACCTCAAGCATGTAGAGTGAGGTCTGCTCTTTTTTGTTAAGTTTTAACATCGGGCCTTGCCTACTCAAAGGTCCTTCAGGATCCAGCTGGCTTTGTCTTCTCTGGGAAAAGGATTTGAAAACTGTAAAGTACTTTTTTGCTGTAAGGATAGTTTTTTAAAAACTGATAGCTTCATATTTTTTCCTCTGCTTTAAGGCACAGAAGACATTTAAGTTAAACTGTCAAATGGGAGTGGCAAACCTAGTGAGCCACCAATAAAATCAACAATTAAGCATAATCTATTGCTAGATTAGTTTTCTGGTCATCTGCTTCGGGCTCAAGAGAATTATTAGGGGATGGCATGGGTTTTTGTTGCTTCTTTAGTATTTCTGTATTAAGAATACTCATGACTAAGTTTTAGAAATAAAATTTGGAATTAAAAACTGTCATTATATAAATAAATATCAATACTTATTTTTGGATGATATATTTCAGAGAAGCCTACTATTTATCCCTTTCCTTCTCTCTTTCTCTCTCTGGTAAGTAGTGGGTTGTGTGTGTGTGTGTGTGAGTGAGAGAGAGAGAGAGAGAGAGAATATTTAACAGGGGTCTTTTGATTATACACAGCTTTATATTCTGCTAATTTCACTTCATTGAATTTTTCATTATTGAATTTTTCATATTGAATTTTTCCATGCTGTGATTCTTTTGTCTTTCATAGCTACATAACAGTCCCCTAATTATGGACGTTAGATTATTTCCTATTTTTTACAACTCTAAATGATACTTAGTGAATATTTAATGTTTATGATGGCCAAAAATTGTGATGAGTTTCTTAGGACAGATTTCTTGGAGTAGGTCAAAGGATAGTTTTCAAACACTCTCAATGCATAAGGCTTAGGTTCACTCTAGAAAATTTATACTAATTGATATTCACACTAACAGGGATGCCTGGGTGGCTCTGTCAGGTAGGCAGCTGCCTTTGGCTCTGGTCATAATTCCAGGGTCCTGGGATCAAGTTCTGTCTCGGGGTGGTGGAGGGGTGGTAGTACTTGCTCAACAGGGAGCCTGCTTCTCCCTCTGCCTGCCACTCCCCCTGGTTGTGCTCTTTCTCTCTCTCTCTGGGACAAGTAAATAAATAAAATCTTTAAAAATATATATATTTGTACCAACAATCTCTGAAAGTAGTTTCACCTTATCCTTGTTTACGCTGAATATTTTTGCAAGCCCAATCTTTGTAATAGATTAAAATTACGTAAACCTAGACATTACATAGAATTATATAGACATAAAATTACATTTCAACAAATATAATCAGAACAAATAACATAGGATAACAAAATAATTACAAAAACTGCCCATAGTTCCCTGAAAGTATGCATAGAGTGATTAATACAGCTAATCACTACTACATTGCCAACTTTTTGTCATTCCCCTATGAGAACAACTAAACAAAAAGTTGTCAATGAAGTCATGATTTCCCACAATAAATGCTATACAAATACTGTCTACATTGAGTATTATCATTGTGGTAAATTAGAGCTGAACGGGTGAATAACGTGTTGCTGGGTGTTAGGTTTGATTTGTAATTCTTTGATTACTAGTAATAGGAGCATTTTAAATATACTTAGTGGCCCTTTCTTCTTGAAAGATAGCATTATGCAGTGGTCGAGAGGGTCATCTTTGGAGTCAGCCAGACAGGTTTGAATTCCGGTCTGGATACTTAATAGGTTTTTAACCTACAGCAAGTTATTTAAACTTTCAGTCCTTCATTTTTCTCACATAAAAAATGAGGGTGATGTTAATAGTGTATACTTCACATAATTAAGTCACGTAAGTACATGGCATATCAACCCAAGTGTGTATAAGAATGTTTGGGGTACATAACATGTATAAGAATAGTATAGTAACTTTAACAAATGGTAACTTGATTTTGCAGTGTTCTTTTCTCTTACTGATAAGTAAACAACAACAACAATGAAAAACACTAATAAGAACATTAGCTTTATAGGTTGTGGTTTCCCTTCTTATGGGGAGTGGACAGTAAAAGTGTGAGGTCAGAAAAAGTATGAGACTCAGAAATGGCACAGGAACACACAGGTTGTCTTCTTTCTCTTTCTGCCATGTCCAGCTTGGATACCACCTTTTATCACTGGTATGTTAACTAGGAATGGAAAGAGTCTGGGACAGCACAGGTAATCAAGTCTGTGTATGGGATGAGTCCAGCTGTCCTTAAACACATCCAGGGTATCTCAGGGCACCCATAGTATCTGTGTGCTCTTCTGACAGACCTCACCTTTTGTGTAGATGAAGGATGAGACTCGTGCACAGTTTACTAAGGTGATAGGGTTAATGCAAGTCAGACTGCAAGACTTAATGGTATTGGCTTGTCAGTCCACTGCTGAGATTGGGATCTAATATGTCATCATGCTGGGAAATTCCCTTATGGAGTGGTTGCTAGGCAACCAGACTGAGATTTGGTAGAAATAGTAGGCAATTCTTCGAAGCATGATCCCACTTGACCATTTTCACTAACATATTTACAGTTCATTACAGTTCTCTTCCATTTGGTTTTCTGGCAGTCTAAAGCCAATGTTCTCCAACTAAAAATACTTTCAAGTCTAATGAGATTTCCATTTCTCACTTTTGTTCATTTTTATCAACAAATCTACTAACGGGTTGCCAAGACATCTTTTCTTTCTTTCACTGAGGCTATAACCATAACTTTACTTAAATTCCAAACTAGAATTAAAGCCTCATGAAGATCTAGACCTGCTAGCCCCGTGGATGGCTGTAAATGCCCCCGAAGCATTCATTTCTAAGCTTCATATAAGTTTTGTTCTGATGTCGATAGAGGCAGTGTTAGGATGAACTAGAAAATCAGTTATCCTTTGATTAATTACACGCAAGTCACCTCCTTCATTCATTCATTCATCATTCCACAGATTTTTTTAAAGACTTAATCTGTTTATTAGAGAACACACTGGAGGTGGGGGCAGGAGCAGAAGGAGAAGCAGAAGCAGATTCCCCACTGAGCAAGGAGCTCCACACAGGGCTGGATCCCAGAACCATGACCTGAGCCAAAGGTAGATGATTAACCTAGTGAGCCACCTGGCTACTCTCTCCAGTTCTTTTCTTTTCTTTTCTTTTTAAGATTTTATTTGTTTATTTGAGAGACAGAGAGAATGAGAGAGAGCGAGCAAGAGAGGAGAGAGGTCAGCTGGAGACTGCCAAGCAGGGAGCCCGATGTGGGACTCGATCCTGAGACTCCAGGATCATGACCGGAGGTGAAGGCAGTTGCTTAACCAACTGAGCCACCCGGGTGCCCCTCTCAGTTATTTTCTAAGTGTCTACTATGGGTCTAGTACTGTGCTAGGCTCTGAGAATTCAACTGTGAGTAGGACAGAGCCTCTGTCTTCAATTTGCTGATTGTCAAGTGGAAGAGACAATCAGCAAAGATTAAGAGATAAGGAGAGCAACTGTTACCATGCAAAGGGACAAGTGCAATGTGAACCCAAAAAGGGGGGATGGTTAACCATGATGCAAGAGGTCAGGGAGGAGTCAGAGTCAGGATATGAAACAGGAAGGGCGTGTTAACAAAGGGATTAGAGAGTGGGAAAAGATTCCAGGCAAAGGGAACACATACAAAAACTGAAAGAAAATTCATAGCAGGGATGGAAATGGGCAAGCTATTGAGTATGGCTAGAGAATGATCGGAGGTTGAAGGGTGCCTGGGTGGTTCAGTCCGTCAAGCATCTGCCTTCAGCTCAGGTCATGATACCAGGGTCTTGGGATCGAGCCCTGCACGTATCAAGCTCCCTGCTCAGTGAGGAGAGTGCTTTCCCCTCTTCCCTGCCCCCACTCATGTTCTCTCTCACGCTCTCTCAAATAAATAAATAAATAAAATCTTTAAAAAAAAATGATGGAAGGTGGGAAAATTCAGATGGATGATGTTTGTATTTGGAGGGGAGGTAGTAAGTCTGTTCACTAAGGTTTTGTCTCGTGACTTTTGTCCTCCATCCCAGACCAAACAGAATGTTTTATGCCCCTTGGTTACTGACCTAAAATATTAGGAAATATATCCCATAGATAATAGGGTACCATCATCATATCCAACTTTTCCATATACATATTTCTTGTATTCAAGATGGTAACTTTCTCCTCAGGTTCAAGCATGGGTTCTCCACATTACATTTACAACAAACATAAGTAAATACTTTCAATTAATTATCTCCTAGCAGCTTCTTTCCAATTGTGCACTGAAGGCATTGGATATACCCAAGGTCTTGACTGTTTTCCCTTATAGGATGCAATCCTATTTGTAGGCAAAGCACCACAGGTGGTTTTTAATGAAAGTAATTGCCCACAGAATATATTATTGATGTTACCAGAAATAAATGGCTGCCCTTCAGATCATCAATCTGTACTCTAAAAGCAGGCCGAAACTGATCAGTTCTGTTAGCAATTCTCAATTTCCTGACCTGGGAGAAAATATTTGTATCCAAATGAGCACTGCACTTTTGAATGGGAATATTACTGCAGGATTGAGAAAACAACGCTTATGCCGATTCCCTCTGCTTACGCTGTGGTCACCCAGACCAGCTCCGCTCATTTAGGTATAAGCACGCAGGAGAAGCTTGCTTTCTCTCTATGTGTATCTTTCCTAGTCTTCCAATCAGCAAGTTCAAGAGAGTTGTCTAAAAACCCATGTTTTGGAGCAGCGTATTAGCTGGAACAGTGATTTCTCCTTCATTTATCCCCAAAGCCACCTTCAATACCCTTGAGTTAAAGAGCAGAAGTCAGTTCACAGAGGAGGAAAGCAGATGCTATTACATGACTCACTCAGGATAGCACAAAAAATTAGGGCTGGTGCTGCAATAGGGCAAAATCAACAGAAATGCTGACTGAATAGCAGTTGTATTCGACCAGAAGCTGGTACTTTGTACCCTGGTTTGCTTTCTGCAGATACTTCCAGAACATGGACAGTTTTCCTTTGATTGGAGAATTCTGTTGACTCAAAGGATAAAATTCTTGTAATAATAGTGGCAAATATCATCATTTGCTTTGTACTAGGCTCTGTGCTTGGTTCTTTGCATGTACCATATCATTTAATTCCCACCATTTACTGTTTATGAACTAGATATCATTATCTTTCTTTTACAAATGAATTGATTGCCACCGAGAGTAGTTGAGTAACTTTGCTAGAGTCACACAGCTAATAAGTGCAGAGATATGCCCATGTTTTTCATAGCTTTATCCCTAGTGTTAGAATAAGGGCCTATTTAGCCAGAGGGATTCCATCTTAGATTGATTTTGTTGTTTATGCCGTTAAACTTAAACTGACCCTGCCCCCCCTCAGGGACTTACTTAAAAGCAAGCCCGGGAAACCAGTCCCAGGTAACAAAGCCCAAATGCAAAGGTGGGTCAGGCCAGGTGGAGGTATCTAATCACTGGGGGTACATACTGTCTCCCTAGCTACCAAGGAGTGTGGGTCCTGCCTTTTGGGTGCCAATTCTGATCAAGGTGATAGGCTAGTTCAAATATCTACTAGGGTAAATTGTAATTAAATTGGCCTCCCGTGTGTGACCTAGCATGACTGTGCAGCTTTCTCTGTGTGTTAAAATTTCATTGGCCTCCTGTGCGTGGCCAGGCCCAACCACATGGCCTTTGCACTTAAGAGCTAGTCTGTAAGGCAAAGAGGGATGGCCCTCTCTGTAAGAGGCACGGCCCCAGCCGGTCGGTTTGGTTCTTGATGCTTGGTGCAGAATAAAGCTTTGCTTGACCTTTGCTTTGTATCAGTCTCGCTCCTTTAATCACGGACCCATTAGTGGGGACCTTTCAGTTAGCACATAGTAAATATTGCTTGCATATATTTCAAGAAATAGTTGTGTGCTATGGAAATTGGAGATAGTTTTGCTACAGTGAGAAGGTTTATGTCCTCCCCTTAGTCTCATCCTGCAGTTTGTGCAGAACCCATCAGTCCGATCTTTTCTACAGGGATGCTTGGCCCACTATTCTTCTTCCCAATCTGCTCATCTCCTTTATCTTTCTGATGCCTGTTCTGGTCCCTCTGCCTACCCTTGGGCAGCTGATGTTATGTCTGTATCTTCCTTTATTCGACTCACTGTCCTTTTGTTTTTCTGCCCTGTTGCTCCCCCTGCCAGATCTCTATTTTGCTGCTTTCTTTTACCCAAGGTCTTTTGTCTTACTCTTTTCACCTATTGGAACATGGACTTTGGAGGCAGAAGGTCCTGGATTCAAATCCCAATCTAGTTGTATGCTAGTGGTATCACTTGGTATTTAATCTCTCTTTAACTTGCCTCAACATCTACAACGTAATTCTCAAGTACACAATCCACAAGGCCCTGGGGGGAAACAAATGAATGTGTGGCACGTATATTGATGGTTACTAATGAACTATTTTTAGCATGTATGGGTTTTTTTTTTTTTTTTTAATGCCAGTTAATATGATGAGTCATGTTTCACTGCAGATATTCTGTAATTGGCCTACCAAATGCTCTACCAGACCCCACTTTGTTATACAGCATGTGGCATATATGCGCCTTATTATCTTTTAAAATCCAAACGATTCTGAATTCTGGAGCACATATGGCTATCGGGATTTTGAATGAGGGATTGCCTATCTGTAATACTTTTTTGTTAGGGTTGTGAGGATTAGAAATAAACTCTATAAGCTTGTTTAACACATCGGCAGACAGTAGGCACTTAATGCCAAAAACTCTCTTTTTAAATTTAGATTTCTTGGTTTTTCCTCTTATGTTGAACACAAAAAGTACTATGCATGTACAATAAAGCAGAGCAAGATAAAAAAAAAAAAACAACCTTGAATTGCAGCTTTAAAAAAATCCTCCTACAAATTATTTGTGTACACTCATGACCATTGTTATGCTGTCTTTAGCAGTTAACTAAGTTACCAGCTTCATTAATGTCCACCCAACACCTAAAAATTGGTTCCAGGCTTGATATGATACCTGCCTAGCTTTTCAGAAACAGTTTGGTCACAGAGAAGACATTGATGGGGAAGCAATGTGTTTAATTATACTTGAATTCTCTGCCCTGGGAAATCGCTTTATAGAAGCCGGGCTTGCTTTAAACATAACTCAGTATTTTGAAGTAGAAAGTTAAGTGCTACAGCTCATCTGGAAGAAATTACACATAATGGCATCAGTAATAGGAAATATGGTGTCCTCCGGTGGGTGATAAAATGGGATAAATGCAAGACCGTGCTGCCTCGTGGAATAATTGCAGTGACTATGCATTATGTATTGTGAAGTTATAATAGAAGAAAAAGGAAACTTTATTGTCGGTGTTCAAGGAGCAAAAGAGGAAAGGAAATGCAGCATAAAATACCACAGCTGCTCTGACCAAATGTGCTTAAAAATGGCCCGCATTTCTTTCTGGAAAAACAACAGGAACTATCCTCAGAGAAGCAAACTTGTTCTACTCCCCAACTATAATTGCAGTAACAGCCCCCGTCAGTGTTTCTGGGTATTATCTTCCCAGTTGGTCCTAAATCTCAGATGGGAGGCTGTCTCCTGACCTTAAAACACCTGGGAAACCTACCAGCAAATGCTGCTTTGGCAGCCAGCATTGCGCTAGACACTAGGAGGAAGGCATTTGCAGAAGACGAAACCTCATCAGCAGGACAATTTCCACCTCTGATGAAAAGCCACACTCAGCTTCTAGCCAGGCAGTGTTTTCCTCTGAGGAAACCTACAGTCGGTCTATGTGCCAGCCTTCCAGGAGTCCCTCGCTTCCGGTGACTACAGGAGGGCCGCTGCTGGAAACACCCTCATCCTCAACATACTTGTTGCTTGAAAGAGGCGGTTCAAGCCCAGACCTCCACTCTGTCATGCCTGGAGGGAGAATATAGGAGAGCTTCCTACATTTAATCAAAAGCAGCAAATCCAAGATTATACTCACTGTTAGTGCCTTCTTGTTCCAGGCGCAGCAGCAACATTTCCATCGAATGTTTATGTTTGCCTTCCAAACGAGATTACCTAAAACAGTTCATGAAACTCCTGACTAGAAGGATGGAGTTAGATAACAAAGTTAGAAATAGCAAAGACGCCAAATTCTACTTCACCTGAGGTAAACTAGACAGAAACGGTCCATAAATGGAGTAGCTTGTCAATAGACTCCACCTCTGTGTCCTCACATGGTGGGGAGGAAGAGGAGAGGGAGAGAGTGAAGACTATTCTCACTCGAGGCTGACCGTGCTTGTATTTTGATCTTGGTCTTCCAGCAGTCAGAATTATGAGAAAATAAATCTCTCTCAGTGAAGCCACCCAATCTATGGTGTTCCGTTATGGCAGCCTGAGCAGAGGAAGGCAAGATTGAAATTGGGATAAATCTGAAATCGAGTCAGTACACATGGACACTAAGACCAGCCCTACTGCATTGGGTTATTTAAAAATTTTAGGTGAATTTTTGAATAGCAGAACAAATATGGGTAATCAATTTTTTGTAGACAAAGAAACAGTAACCCTATGTTAAATCAAACCAACTGTGTTGCTCTTTTAGAGATCTGGTCATTGATGTCTATTCCTTTGGAAGATGCCACAGATAATGGCATCTGAAAACAGGAATATTGGTAGTGTTTTGTAGATACACTTCAAGATTCACTAAAGAGAAATTAAATCACACAATCACAGAATTAGAGCCTTTGTGTTTGTCTATCATAGTGGCTTTCAACCTACACTTGAAGTTCAGATCTGGGGGAAAGAGATGTGGGCATTTTGGTTGACCCAAGGTCAGTTTTCTCTCATTCATGTTTTAACCAGAATGTTAGTGGATTAATTTGTTTTACATGTTGGGATTCTACAAGACTTTATTTGAAGAAAGTATTCTCAAACTCTTTGATCTACATCAGCCTTTCATCTTGCTAATAAGGCTTACCTCTAGACAAGAGTTACAAAGTTCCTTTCAGCTTCCCTGAAGAAATAAACCTTCCGGTTGGCTTTAGCATCAAGACAATGCTAAGGCCTTCCTTCCAACTCTCTTCCCCTCCCCCCTCATCAAGAGCTCATCGTCTTGTAAGTGACATTAACTCAAGGAGAACCTCCTCCACTCCCAACCTATACAAGACATAGAGCCTAAAACAAAAAGGTCTGCAAAGGACAACCTGTAGGCCAAATAGGCCAAATCTGGCCCCCCATATATATTGTGTAAGAACACAGTCATTCCTATGTGTTTATTGTCTATACTCTCATGCTATAACATTAGAACTGAATAGCTACAATAGAGATTATAAGAACTACAAATCCTAAATATTTACTATCTGGCCCTTTACAGGAAGTTTGCCAACCCCTGGGCCGAACTATCTTGAAGCTGTCTAGCCTACTGCTTACTTAACATCAAAAGCTACAGCTTGGATAATGTTTGACTCTGGTATTTTTCCTTTTTGCTTTTCCAAGTCCTTGGTTACTTGATCTTGTCTTATACGTTTCACTAATAGAAAAAGCCACCCTACATCGAGGCAATGCTGAGAATCTTTCAGAAAACACTGACAACATCTTAAAGTTATTTATTTTTTTGCTATGTCTTATTTCTTCGATTTATAGCCACCCACTGAATATCTTGAGAATTAGTCTCCAAGTGTTATTGTAGTCTTTATTTTCTGGGATATATTCAGTTTGACACACAGTCTAAAAGGAAGTTTTGACATAATGATTTTATATATAAGTTTTAATCTGTTGTAAATTAGGATGATTTGTACCATGCTTTTGCCTAGATCTTGCTATACTTTGCAGGAAAATAGTCAAATTTATTTCCTTTGAGCCTATACCAGCAAGCTTAGGGGTGCAGTATCGCCAATAAGGAGAGAGGGACAGAGACATTGAGAGGTAGGATGATGAGGTGGAATGGACAAAGGCTTTAGAATCAAACAAAGAGATTATAATTCCTGCCCCAGCACTCAGTAGGTGTGTGTTTTGGGGCAAAGGACTTAGCCCCCTGAAGCCTCAGTGTTCATTGAGAAAATAAGAAGTACCGTTTCTACTACTGTAAGGATTAAATGTGGCCACGTAGGTGAAGCTCTTCCCAATGTTTGGCACCGAGATGTTTTCAACATTTTAACTACCTTCTGTTCTTCACTTTCTCCCCTTCTACCAGGCCTGTTTCATTACTAACATTTTAGAATATAGAAATACATTATTACTTGAGACTGTAAATATTATGTGAAATAGTTGTTGGTGAAAGAGCAGGTTTATCTAGCTCAGGGTAATAGAGTGACCATCACCAAAGCCCTTTCCTTAACCTTGACAAAGCTTGGAGTCTTCAGCTCTGCCTCTAGGTGAATCAAGTCCTGAAGTCCAGGTGGGCCAACACTATGGTATATGTCCCATTCCATGAACATGTCATGTGGGGCTATATTTCACATGTGTAGATTGGGCTGGAGAATTGAGACAGTGTATGTATTCTTGCAAGGTACTAAAATATGTGGCTTATTGCCTTATTATTTCAGGTGAATGTGTTTTTAGTAAAAATGTCCCAGAATAATTATTTTTCATTCTCACTGGGGCATACACATTTAATTGATTGGATAATTTGTAATTAGAAATAATACGAGCTTCTATTTATGGCTTCCTTAGGAATCACATGGGTTTTATAACTTCATTATCTTCATCAGCATTACCACTTTTTTTTTTTTTTCCTCTGTAAAGAAATTTGTCATTTGCCATTCCTGGGAGGAGTGCAGTAGAGAGGGGAGTGAGGAAACAAATACACTGTCTACTGGCACTGGCTCAATTCTGATAGCAAATTTTCTCTATTGCTATTCTAATGCAAGCTTTGTGCTTCTGCAGTGATTCGCTAGAATCTAAACAATTTAGCTGTACTTTAGTGACTTGGGTTTTAGAAGTAGTAAAAGAATATTTTGTTTAGAAACTACAAAACAGCCAGTATCCATTTAAATTAAATAAATATGGTTTGCATGCTCTATGAGTTACATTTGCCATAAGAAATGACAGTAGTAAGATGCTTTATTTATCCAAACACAATAAAGCCAAAAGCTGAATGGGCTTTAATCTTTAACAATTTAATAAAATTAAGGATAGACGCGGCAACTTTCCTGAAATTATTTACCTGATTTACTTTGTAATTACCTCAATGTCTTCCACATGTCCTAAATTAAATGTTTTTTGGCACATTTTTAGTACACACTCCATTTGAAGTTGGTTTTGGTAGAAAAATCACATTCAGTTGTGTGTGGACCACCAGAGGTCTTGGGTGACAGGGGGGGACGCCTGCAGCCAATTTTGCTGGCCTTTTGTAGCAGATACAATAACACCACTGTGGATCTGTTCTTCTAATGGACTGGCTCAGCAGCCCTGGGGGTGAACGGCTGGACAGTAGAACTCTAGAGAGAGCCAGTCAGCATGGCATGGGTAGAGCGGAATTGACAGTGGCCTTGTATCTAGGAGACACTTGAGACCTACCTTCCTCCACAGAAGACTGTTAGTTGTGCAGTGTATTTGTTATCTGGGACTCAGCTGTATCCCAGAATGTCAGCCAGTGCCTGGAAACCGAGATGAATGGATACTGGCTTCAGATTCGTTATAGCAGGTGGCCGAACTACTGGCTCTTGGTAATTAATTTGGACTTTCCACCCCTGCCTTGTCTTCTGCCTTAGCAATTGAAGTAGGTCTTGAATGCTATCTGATGCCACAATTAGTTTTGTCTTATGTCTTGTGTCCATTAAACTGTGCTGTGCCTCACTTTTCAAAATCCATTACTTATTTTATGGCAGGGTTTCTCTGATTGAATTTGGGAACAAGACCATGATATTTCAAGGAGACACAGGGATCAGAGCTAGCTGTTTGCAGCCACATTATGGCTTCTCTCTCTGTGAGTGTTTGAGGTCTAGAAGAGTAGGTGGGTTTATTGGGTAGGTTGGCACCTTGGCTAGGTAACTGGGTACAGTCCTAAGCAGCCACAGATCATGTGTGTGTAGCTGAATAGTAATGGCTGAGACAGAGTTCTATGGAGTCCCCTGGTCGGTGGTGAGATAGTCTGGAACTGGATAACAATTATTTAGGATGCTAGCTAGTATATAACGAAAAAGCTCCCAAACTACAGTGCCTTAAGGCAACATAAAGTTGATTTTGCACTCATTTAACAGCCCAGTGTCTGTGTCTCACAGGTGGCCTTCCATGTAATTACTCAGGGACCAGGCTAATTCTGTCCTCTGTTTTGACTTGCCCTTTTCTTTCAGCCAGCACATGGGGAAAGAGAATTATCCCATCCTGGTGGTGACACACACCAGTTCCCCTCACATTCCACTGGAAAGAGCTACTTAGAGGTTTCTGCAGGGAGCTGGGAAATACTAACGGGCTAGACCATATTCTTCTAGCCAAGGCTCAACATGCAGAGGGAGAGCTTGAATCTTTGATTGTTAGTTAGCCATCCATGCCACAATAACAGATTGAGTAAGGTTGAATCCAAAAGGGAAACAAGATGGAGGAGAGACACCCAAGGAGGAAACAGGGGAGTCTGAAGGAATTTCCCGGGTCAGAGTTTAGGTAACTGCAACAAGGTTTATTCAATGTCTGAAATTTCTTAAAGTGTTCTATGAACCATTAAAGGAGTAAATGAGTATCAAACAGAATTCAAAAAAAGATTCTTTCCTTTCTTTCATTTATCTTGGCCTCTTTAGAACTCACCTGGGAGTTAAAGCTTTTTCAGTCTTCTCTTCCGCATCACAGGGACCAGAGCTAGCTGTTTGCAGCCACATCATCAAGTTAATGTGTACATACACATTAACTTCAAGTTAATGTGTACATACACATTAACTTGTTTTTTTTAAATTTCAAGCTTTTATTTAAACTCTAGTTAGTTAATATATAGTTTACTATTACAGTTTCAAGGGTAGAATTGAGTGGCTCATCGCTTGAATACAATAGCCAGTGCTCATACAACAACTGCCCTCCTTAATGTCCATCACCCAGGTTAGCCCATTCCCCACCCATCTCCCTTTCAGCAGCCCTGTTTGTTCCCCATTATTAACAGTCCCTTGTGGTTTGCCTCCCTCTCTTTTTAACTTATTTTATTTTTCCTTCCATTTCCCCATGTTCATCTGTTTCATTTCTTAAATTCCACAAATGAGTGAAATCATATGGTATTTGTCTTTCTTTAACTTATTTCACTTAGCATAATGCACACTAGTTCCATCCATGTCATTGTAAATAACAAGGTTTCATTCTTTTTAATGGCTGAGTTATATTCGATCACACACACACACACACACACACGTCTTCTTTACCCATTCATCAGTCGATGGACATTTGGGCTCTTTCTACAATTTGGCTCTTGTGGATGGTACTATTAAACACACTGAGGTGTGGGGTACCTGGGTGGCTCAGTGGGTTAAGCCTCTGCCTTCGAATCAGGTCATGAACTCGGGGTCCTGGGATCAAGCCCTGCATTGGGCTCTCTGTTCAGCAGGGAGCCTGCTTCCCCCACTCTCTCTCTGCCTGCCTCTCTGCCTACTTGTGATCTCTGTCTGTCACATAAATAAATAAAATCTTAAAAAAAAAAAAAACAACACTGGGGTGCATATGCCCCTTCGAATCACTATGTTTCTATCCTTTGGTTAATTACCTAGCAGTGCAATTGTTGGGTTGTCAGATAGTTATATTTTTAACTTTTAGAGGAACCTCCATATTGTTTTCCAGAGTGGCTGCTCCAGTTTGCTTTCCCACCAACAGTGTAAGAGGGCTCCCCTTTCTCCACATCCTCCCCAACATCTGTTGTTTTGAGAGTTGTTAATTTTAGCCCTTCTGTCAAGTGTGAGGTAGTATCTCATGGTTTTGATTTGTATTTTCCTGATGATGAGTGATGTTGAGCACTTTTTTATGTTTCTATTAGCTATTTGTATGCTTTCTTTGGAGGGATGTCTGTTCATGTCTTCTGTTCATTTCTTGACTGGATTTTTAATTGTTGTGTTGAGTTTGATAAGCTTTATATAGAGTTTGAATACTAGCCTTTTATTGGATATGTCATTTGCAAATGTCTTCTCCCCATTTGCATTAATTTCTAAGAGAATTCCAGTTCAGAGAAGCTGATTGACTTCAGCTCTCCTTCCCAAATTGTTACCATAATTGTATGTCGGCTGTGTACCAGCCCTTTATTGACATTGTCCTACTGTCCTCCCAATGACTTAATGAGGTACATATTTTAGCTCTAATATTGTTATTCAAATATGCTTTAAAGATCTCGTACAGCAATTAAATGGTCTTAGACTTTGCTAATAAACCCAAACTTAAGACATTATGAGGGAGTCAAGAAGATTCAGATGGGTAGAATCAATAGCGGTAATAATCTTAGTGAAACATGGTAAACAGAGCAGGAAAAAAGGCATACTAAACAAAAGTAATAGACTAAACATAAAAATTGTTTATTTGTTGTTTCTGTTTCCTTAACTATTGTCATAGCCATCCAACCCAGTTCAGCAGAGAAAATATATGATGCCTTTCTCTCTTGAGGTCTCTTTTATTGCTAAACCATTATTGTGGCAGTGAAGAGAGTTGGCAAAGCATTAAAAAAGTCACCACAGGCCCACACTATGCTATGACCCAAGTGGTTTTCACAGTTATTCCCTTAATGTCTATGTCCATATGCCTGCAAGTGAATGAGCCATCTTGACACGTTTTGATAAAATAACATTTCTAGTTTTGTTTCCCTTTGTAGAAATGCTAAAACATTCACAACAAAGTGTGAAATTTTAAAATGTAAAATACAAATACATATATTTACTAATTTGGGGGAGGGGAGGCTAAACTGTTGAGTTTATTTATGAAAGGTAGAATCCTAAGTAAATTTATTTTTCTTATACTTGTCTAGGTTTTATAATCTTTTAAAATGTTTATTTATTACATTTTTAAGTAAAAAACTATAAATATTATCCACAGGAGGAAATCTCATTGCAGACCTAGTATTCCTTTTTTTTTTTTTTTAAGATTTTATTTATTTATTTGACAGAGATCACAAGTAGGCAGAGAGGCAGGCAGAGAGAAAGAGAAAGGGAAGCAGGCTCCCTGCTGAGCAGAGAGCCTGATGTGGGGCTTGATCCCAGGACTCTGAGACCATGACCTGAGCCAAAGGCAGAGGCTTAACCAACTGAGCCACCCAGGTGCCCCCACCTTTTATTTTTTTTAATTCTGAAGGAAATCACTCTTTTCTAAAATTAGGTAGTTCATTTCATATTTTAAGAAATGTGTGCACTGAAATCAATAGCTTCAAGGTGTGCCTGGGTGGCTCAGTCAGTTGAGTATCTGACTCTTGTTTTCAGCTCAGATCATGATCTCAGGATTGTGAAATCAAGCCCCACATCAGGCTCCACACTGGGCATGGAGCCTGCTTAAGAGTCTTTCTCTCTCCCTCTCCTTCTGCCCCATTCATGAGTACACTCTCTCTCAAAAACAAAAACAAAACGAAACAAAAACACAAAAAACACAATAGCTCAAGAAAGAATTTCCTTTTAGATTTTGATCATTTCCAAAATTCAAGTTTTCATGCCTTCAGTTGAAATTATTTAACAGTAATTTGTAGAGTATGGTCCATGTTGTATGTCCAATCTGATAAATTGATAGAGAGGTAGGCCATCCCTAAGGTAACCCCCAGTGATCCCCGCCTCCTGGATTTCATGTCTTAGTGTAATCCCCTCTCACTGCATGCAAACAGGACCCAGTGACTCACTTATAATCAATAAAATACAGCAATCGTGATAGAATGTCACTTCTGAGACTAGGTCACAATGAGTCTGTGGTTTTCTCTCT
This sequence comes from Mustela lutreola, assembly GCF_030435805.1. Classification (NCBI taxonomy): domain Eukaryota; kingdom Metazoa; phylum Chordata; class Mammalia; order Carnivora; family Mustelidae; genus Mustela; species Mustela lutreola. The sequence goes on from NC_081293.1 coordinate 36,118,690, forward strand.
CTTCTTCTCCCTTCCGTTTTGTTTACTAGCTCTATGAGATGTTGAGACCCATGTCATGAGTTCTCCTATGAGGAGGACCATGTGACAAAGACCTCAGGCCAACAGTCAAAAAGACCAAAGGTGGTGTGCTAAATAATGAGTATAGCTTAGAAACAAATCTTAACTCAGTTGAACTTTGATCTTGAACCAGAGGAACCCAGCTAAGACAAACCTGTATTCCTGACCCTTAGAAACTGTGAGATAATAAATATTTATTGACTTAGGTCACAACATTTTATGGTAATTTAAACGCAACAATAGATAATTAACATAAATTAATACTGACTACGTGAAGCCAGATTCTGCAAAGAGGTTTGAGACTTTGTCAACTCATTAGGGAAGTGTCGTCTGTCAATTTGCCATGGATATGGGGTGGGAGGAATGGTGATGTCTGTGCTATTCTTTTACATGATGAATGGAACAGTAGTCAACAGAATGGACTTATTTCAGGGTTTGGAGAAATGCCCTGGTGTTAATAGGACCTATGCCACTACCAATCATTAATATCATAACATAGTCATTGGTCAGATTGGTTTGTGTAGGTCTTGATTTATATCTTTCTCTTAAGGAATATGGATTATATGAGTCAAGGAGACAATCAGAATCTGGATAAGGTTTGGGGCAGCCCAGACCTGCCCAGGGGTACTGGTGTTTCCTTGAGTAAGCCCCAGAACAGAGATCTAGACAGTTAAAGAGAGTGGAGAGAGAAAGATAATTTTCTTATACTGCACAGTTTTCCTGATGCCAGTCCCAACTTGTGGCAGACTTAAAAACTTATGAGTGTAAGCAAAGCAGCCCAGAAAAGACATCCATGCAGCTCTTACATGTGTTAGAAGGATGACTGGAGCACTGTTGAAATGAGACTATGCTGCCTTATCACAGCAGGGTTCCAACAGGTCTCTGATGGACATTGGCCTGGGATCCAAAACAGTGAGAATTTTTTTATTAATTATTTTTATTAACATATAATGTATTATTTGCCCTCGGGGTACAGGTCTGTGAATCGTCAGGTTTACATGCTTCATAGAACTCACCATAGCACATACCCTCCCCAATGTCCATAACCCAACCACCCTTTCCCTTCCCTCCTCCCCCCGGCAACCCTCAGTTTGTTTTGTGAGATTAAGAGTCTCTTATGGTTTGTCTCCCTCCCAATCCCATCTTGCTTGATTTTTTCTTTCCCTACCCCCCATACCCTCCACACTGCCTCTCAAATTCCTCATATCAGGGAGATAATATGATAATTGTATCTCTCTGATTGACTTATTTCAAGAGTGAGAACTTTTAACAAAACTATATTGAAAGAAACTGCTTGTTTAAGAGGCCCATTTCATAGACATTTCAAAGTTCAGGTGTGTTTCTTGTCATGGGTGGGAATATAGTTGGCACAACCAAATGCCATCTCTTTGAAAGTCTGAAAGGAAGTTTTTTGTAATTTCCTAAGAATTGAAATAAAAATGAGCTTTCTGCGAGATGAGGAAATACTTACAGATGAAGCATGAACAATGTTAAGAAAATGTTTATGAAGTTAAGGTATGCTTAACTTATTTTTTAATGTCTGATTTGAAGACTGTACTAGAATTTAAATGAGCTTAACAAGATATTTAGAGTATTTTTGTGGGCATTAAGTAGAGAGAAATAAATGTGTGTGCATGCACGTGTTTATTTAACTCATATGGATTATACTTGCCCCTTATTAAGTTATTCATGGATCCTGAAGAATCAACTGTAATAAAAGCTTGTATACTCTCATACTTTAAAAAATTCAGAAAATAGGAAAATGCGTGAGAAGTTTGAGATTTCTGTAGTATTTATGTTCTGCTTTCTTCTTAAACTATGCTCAAAATAAATATGAATATTGCCAAGTACCCCCACATGAGATTTTTCCTCATGACTGGAACATTCCTTTATTTCTCTTTATTAAAATACTCTAACTTATTCAACATCAGAAACCTTTCCCCATAAGGGAAATATTCTTTTTATTTCATTTTCTCATGCCCCTTTGGAAGTCCCTGGAAGGCTTTTTGTCATACAAATCCATCGAGAGACACATACACATCGTCACAGAAGCTGAGGGGGAAAACAAAAGGAGAGAACAGTCTTATTTACAGGAAGTTGAGAAGAGAAATACTAATAATTTCCTTAGCTTAGTCCAGGCAAGTACAATGGAGACAGTGAAAAGGAGCTAGTGTGTCAGTGACTATTTAACACTTGTGGAAAAAATGAGGCCACCTTGAGTCTGAATCTGGATTTCTGGCTTGGTGCTGACATATTAATACATCCCTTAGGAAGCTAACGGTTTTCTTTATTTTACTGATAGAGGAGAAGTAAAAATTGCCTTTCCCAACAGTTTCAAAGCACGCTTGATTGTTTTAAGCCCAAGAATAGCATATCTAGTTACTTGTCTGATATCCTCTCCAGTTGTTTTCTGGACAGACTCTCAGATGCTGGCTGGTTTGGATCATAGGAGAGTACAAGCCTCTCAGCCTGTGTGGCTCTTATAGTTGTCCCGTCCCCATCAGTTTGATCGTCTGCCTCTTCACAGTAGAGTCTGTCGTTAAAAATTGGATTCAAGTTGAGTTTCACCTGGAAGTACTTGCCTCACAGAATTAGTGCAATTGAGGATGATTGAAACATTCAGTTCTCCTCTGGCCCATTAAACAGTCCCCAAGTGGTAAAGCAGGTACCTCGGCATTCTCCATCTTGTGGTGTCCTGTGGTTCCATTTGAATCCATTCTACTGCACATAGAGATTATATATTCCCCGTCTTCCTGACCATAGAACATATTATTTCTCATTAAGTCTCCAAAGGAAATATATGCACTTTTCATGCCACTCAGAGCTCTGGATTTGCTTTGGTTGGTTGCCACTGGAGCTGTGGATGTGCTTTCCGGGGTTAGGAAGCAGAGTCAGGCCCTCAGCCAACCCAGCAGGGACACAATTAGGAAGACATAGAATCCCCTACTAAAGTCCTAAGAAAATAATAAAACCAAAAGAACAGCTTTTCGTTTTGGTACAAAAAACCTTGACCCCAAACTAACTTCATTTATTCAAGGGCTGTTTGAACAAAAGAGGCTTTCCTTCAGGATCTAAACCCAACACATCAAGAAATGAGACCTGATGTTCTTTGAAGTTCCTAAATGCCTCATACATCGATTTCAGACTGGCAACCCAGTTGTTCTAAGGAAGAGGGCTACATAAATTCATTATGTGGTTGAGTAATGTAATTTGCCCATCCCAATTACTAGCACCACGAAGCACCTGGTTGCTCAGTTGCCCCAAACTGGAAATTATCCTTAATGCCTCCCTCTCTCAACCCTGAAATTCAATTAACCACCAAAAAAATATGATGATCACCTCCAAAATCTATCTCAAATGAATGCATTTCTCTTCCTCTCCATTGTCACCACCTGAGTATTGTCTGTCAGTTTTTAATTGAACTATTGTGGAGCCTTCCAGTCTTCACTCCCTATTTTTAAAATTTATTCTCAATAAAAATTATATATATATTTAAGGTATACAACATGATTTGAATATACATAGTGAAATGACTACCACGGTCAATCTGATTAACACATTTTCTCCTGTAGTTACTCTGTGTGTGTGTGTGTGATGAGAGCACCTGAAACCTCTCTCAGCAAATTGCCAGTATTCAATATTATTCAGTACTCAATTATGAGCTATAGTTCAGTCCAGCCCATAGAACAGCCCAGAATCTTCTAAAATGCAGATCTGATCCTTTCAGTACTTTGCTTGTTTCCTGTTGTTTTTAGGGTCAGCATTGGTGTGCCTGATACTTAGTGGCCATTCAGTAAAAGAATGACTGAATGAATTAACCCATTTTGGGTAACCATACTTTGTGGTCTACATAAATAACACCAATTTTTTTGACATTTTGAATAAGGCAGATTTCATATACTCAGGACTTTCTGGCTCTCTACTCTATAAAAATGGCTCAAACACCTTAAAAAATATGTTTCTGAGTCATTTATAGCAACAAATCATAATTTTGCAAAGTGTAGTATTCTTAAGATAGTGAAACATTTTGCTCTGTATGTTCTTGCTCTCTTAAATAGGGGAGAGTAGAAGAAGAATGGTCTCAATAATTCATACATCAAAAGTCTGTTTAAATTTTTTGGCAAGAGTAATAAAATATTGCTATTCCTTTATTTTTCCTATCTGTCTTTACTCCTTTTCTGATTCCTAGAGGCAACCTCTTTCGTGTTTTTAAGCTGATTTTAAGCTATTTCTATGTTGTTGACATGTTTTTAGTGATATTTCTTGATTTTTGAAATAAAATTTCTACATCTCTTGACCTAGAGAGATCTAATACATAACCTTCATTTCACAGCCTCTATTGCACTTCCTCCCCCTTTCACGCAATTATATCAGACTTTGGTTATATCAGTATTTAGAGTTTATAGCACCAGAATTATGAAAATGCTATTTCTGTGTATATCACCTAACATATTGTGATCATGTTTTCTTTCTTGCCTCCCTTTTGGGGTTAATAACTATAATTTTTTTTCGTTTTGTTTTCTGTGTGGTTATCATGATATTCTCTGACAGTGTTGGAAACCTCTTTTCACTGTGATCAGACAGCTAGGTGATCTTGATCAGTTACATTGCTTTCTCCTTTGAGAGTGATCTTTTCCTGGCCAATCTCAGATATTTAGTCTAAACCTGCTGTGCATTTTTCATCCCAGAACTTCCCTCCAGAGATATCTTTCAGTTCTTTCTCTTTTTTTCTCCCCTCTGGAAAATTCTAGAAATACCTTTCAATTCTTTTTTCTCTCTTTCTCTCTCTTTTTTTCCCCTCTGGTTGGGTTAGATCCATTTTTTCCTGAAGGAATACCCTTTGTTTTGAAGGAGCACATCCTCAAGTAGCTTTCTGACCTGGTGTCCTTGAACATGTTTTTAATTATCATTAAACATACATCATGGTTTCACTGAGGATGGAATTCCAGGCTGAAAATAATTTTTCCTAGACATTTTAAAGATATGACTCCATTGTTCCCTGGCTTTCAGTATCCCAGACAAATCTGATGGTATTCTTCTTTCTGATTATTTGTAAATGACCTCTAGTTTTCCCCCTGGGACCTTCTCAGATCTTCTCTTTAAATCCAAAGTTCTGGAATTTGACAATTATGTATATTAGTGAGGGTTTTCAACCACTAAGCCTAGGCTTCAATGGATACTTTCTCTCTCTCTCTCTTTTTTTTTAAATTAACATATAATGTATTATTTACCCCAGGGTCTGTGAATCATCAGGCTTACACATTTCATAGCACTCACTGTAGCACATACCCTGCTCAATGTCCATCACCCAGCCACCCTATCCCTCGCCCCACCCCGCCCAGCAACCCTCAGTTTGTTTTGTGAGATTAAGAGTCTCTTATGGTTTGTCTCCCTCCCAATCCCATCTTGTTTCATTTTTTCCTTCCCTACCCCCCACAACCCCTCACCTTGTCTCTCAAATTCCTCATATCAGGGAGATTATATGATAATTGTCTTTATGTGATTGACTTATTTCCCTCAGCATAATACCCTCTAGATTTCATTTCTTTTGACAGTTGTCTAGTATTCCATTGTGTGTGTGTGTGTGTGTGTATACTCTCTTTATAGAAACATGGGTTTTAAGAAATTTTTGTATTTCTTAATATTACTCCCTTATTATGCCTGGGTGGCTCAGTTGGTTAGGTGGCTCCCTCTGGCTCAGGTCATGATCCCAGCCTCCTGGAATCAAGTCCCACATCAGGCTCCTTGCTCAGCAGGGAGTCTGCTTCTCCCTCTGCCTCTAGCCTGCCACTCTGTCTGCCTGTGCTTGCCCTCTGTGTCTCTCTCTCTAACAAATAAATAAAATCTAAAAAATATATATTGCTCCCCTATTTTTCCTGTACTTTCTGGTATTTGAATTACCCAGGTTAGTCTTCTAATTACTTTTTTTAAACTTTTTTTTTTTTTTTTTTTTTTTTTTTGAGAGAGAGAGAGAGAATATGCATGAGCAGGAGAGAAAGGGCAAGGCATAGAGGGGAAGACAGATCCTAAGCAGACTTTATGCCCAGGCAGCATAGATCCTTACATGGGGCTCAGTCCTATGACTCTGAGATCAGACCTGAGCTGAAACCAAGAGTCAGAAGCTCAGCCAACTGAGTCATTCAGGCGCCCCTTTTTATATATATATTTTTTAATCTCTCGGTTATTTTGTTTTTTCTTGAGGGGAATTTGTGAAATCTTCCCAATTATATTTTCCAACATGTATATACTTGAGTGTATTCCTGCATTCACATGTTTTTAGTTCTTAAGAACTATTTTTGAAATGATATGAATGGTCCTTCTTACAGCATTTTTTCCTCTCTGGAGAAATTAATTACAGTTTTAAAAGAATCTCTCCTATTTATCTCTGCAGCTTCTGAATTCCCTTTCTCTTCAATACAGGCTCTTTGCTAATATTTCATCTGTGAATATGTGTATGTTTAAAGGTGCAGTATACACACAAACAAATCTGGTATGTTTTGTGTATGCAGGACTGTTGAACTGGTGAGCTTCACTGTAGAAGGTTTAGTTGGGGATCCAGCCAACTGGAGACTCCACTTTCTCTGCTTTGGTAACTCAGGGATTTCTACCTTATTTAAAAAAATGGCATTTCTTGTCTATTGTAGTTTTTTCTCTTGTGCTTTTTTTTTTAATCATCAACTTAGCATTTACATTTACTTATTTTCATACATTAGCAGTGCCCTGCAAAATATTATACATTTTATGTTCAATAATATGTACAGAGTGTTATATTTTAAATTTATATGGTATGGAGGGGGAACCTCAAACAGGGAGGTGTCAGTTCTTCTTAGAAGGCGACGGTGCCCTTACATACTTCATAAACAGATTGACCCTTGGCTAAGTCTTGAGAGATGAAGAGGCATTTGCTGGACAGACAAGGGCAGGAAAGCATATCGTGCATATGACAAAACAAGAATGAAGGGCCAGAATTGGGAAAAGAACACACACACACACACAAAAAAATGAAGGGCCAGGCCATAATCGAGCATAGTCTTTTCCATAGACCAGTAAGCTGGAACAAAATGTGTTTGGGCAGTGGTGAGAGCAAGGAAGGAAACTCCAGAGTTAATCAAGTTCAGATGATAGAACTCCTCCATTCCGTGCAAAGCATGGGAATAAAAGGTGAGTGAGACTCTGTCTTCCCTAAGCAGTTCATAGTCTCGTAGGGAAGGAAAGATAAAAATAAGTGGCAATCATGTTGGGCATAACTGTGAACTGAAATATCTCTTTCAAAGAAAAAGAGATTGTATCTGATTAAAAAGGTTTTGTAGAGGAAGAAACATTTGTAAGGCCTCGGATTTAGATGAAAGAGTTTTGGCAAGAACAAACTGAGTTGGAAAGGAATTAACATGGCCCTGGGCATGGAAAGAATAGTTGGAGAACAGGAGTCTAGTCCGATTGGTACACAGGGGAGCAGGATAAATCCGACAGTGTGGGCTGGGCCATGGGGCGGACGGTCTTGGGTGCCAGACCAGACAGTATGTGCTTCATTTTGAACACAAAGAGGATGTTTGCACACAGACAAACTTAAGATGGCAGTTTATGTCTTGATGTACACCCTCCTCTCTCTTCCTTGTTCCTGGTGAATGTTCTTCTTAGAGTTTGAGCATGAAACATCGTGGACAGTAAGTAGTAGTCTCTTGTGTTCCTCCTTAGGTCCATCCTCTCCTTTAATTCATTCTGCACAACTTATCCAGTGAGCTCTAAAAATGCAAATTGAGTCATTTCTCTGCTTTTCACAGCCAACTGCTGCATTTGGTATGAAATTCAATTTTCCTATTGTGGTCTACAAAATCCCAAAGCCTCTGGCTCCCAACCACATCCTGGACTTCGCGCTACGCCACTTTCCTTATCACTCTTTCCCTTCCATTCAAATATCCAGTTGTTCATCCTGCTATTCCTTTAAGGTGATGAGCTGACTCCTATATTGGGGCCTTTGTACTTGCTGTTCCCACACCTAGAATGCTCCTTTTATTAGCTCTTTGCATACATAGTTGGTCTCTATGGGGTTTTAGGTGTCAGATAAAATGTTATTTCCCCAAAGAGGCTTTCTCTCTGACCATCCTACTGAAACTAACTTCTGCCCCTTTCTCCTCTTACTCTGTGGCACTGCCCAATCTATTTGCTTTGGAGCACTTTTCTTCATGTCTAATGATATTGTTGAATTATGTGGTTTAACTGTTAGTTATCCCTTTCTTATCCTGCTAGAAATTACCACTCCAGAATTCAGAGATGTTGTTGTTCGTATTTTCTGCTGTATCCTGATGCCTAGCAGAGTCCTTAGCATATAATACTCAAAAAACACTTGTGGAATAAAGAAAAAATAGAGACATTATTATATTGAAATTGCCTCTCTTTATTCTTGGCAGATTAACTCCATAAATTTTGAGTGGATCCTTAAGAATCTTTTTAATCTAATTATTTCTTTCATTGTTTTTATTCTATCTCCTTCCTTATTTCTATAAACAATTATCGGCTACACTGTAAGCTCCACGAGGGAAGAGACCAGCGCTGGTCTTTGAACGTTTTAATTTTGGTGTCCTAACCATAGTAGATGCTCAATAAGGGCTTTTAAAGATGTCTGCACAGAGATGCCTGGATGGCTCAGTTGTTTAAGCTGCTGCTTTGGCTCAGGTCATGATCCCAGGGTCCTGGGATCGAGCCCTGCATCGGGCTCCTTGCTCAGTGGGGAGCCTGCTTCTCTCTCTACCTCTGCCTGCTGCTCTGCCTGCTTGTGTTCTCCCTCTCTCTCTCTGACAAATGAATAAATAAAATCTTTAAAAAAAAAAAAAGCACAATGAGGAAGGTATATAAGGAAGTGAGAGGTAAATGGTGGGACTCTTTTGCATGGAAGACAGGGGATTTTTTTCTAGTTTCCCATAAAACATTTAACCGATGATGATTATGGTTAATTATTCTTTGTCCTGGTTCTCTTGATAGGTGGGTCTTCAACCTTGGGTGGACAGATACAGAGCAGATGAAAAATTAAAATTCAGAAGTACGTATTTGTTACTTTGAGTGTGTAGTTCTATCAGAACTCCCTGGGGTGCACATTACATGCATCTGTTTTTTTGTTTTTGTTTTTGTTTTGTTTTGCTTTTGTTTATTTGGTCTCTCCCTGAATTTCCACTTGCCCAATGCCTCTGAGACTGGGATGTGGGGATCTTAATTTTTGAAAAGCTCTTTCAAGAATTCTTATGCAGACCAAAGTCTGAGAAATGCTGGTGAAGGCTCGTGTTACATGATCTTCCGTGAGTCTGAATTCTGCTAGGTAACTGCAGTCGTGTATATTGGCCATCTGGTGAGAGAAAGACAAAGCCATATTCTTTAGTTATTGCTCATGTAGATTGCCATAGCGGGAAGTTCCCTAGTAATTCTTGTCAGCTGCTAAGCAATGTGCTGTTTCTCATGAGTAATGGTCTGTTCTTTGCATTATATTGTATTAAATTCCATTATTTCTCATGCTTTGTGTCTCAGAAAAAGGAAACTGTGGTATGGTAATTTCTCTTAGGAAATGTTTCTGCTTATATAGATCACATAGTTCATGAGTCAGATTCTTCAAATATACAACTTTTGGGGGAGTAACCCATGTATTTTGGGAAACTGGTTCCAACTTGGTATATTGCTGCTGTAATGTTCGTAACATGATTATAACAAAGAGGTGTGGGAATTCAGTGGTCACTGAGGGCCACTGAAGACCAACTGGGGGGAAAGTGACACTCTCTTGAGGCAGGATATATGATAGAAAAAATGAAAAATAATTGCAAAAATTCATACAAGGAATAATTTCCCTCACCCTGGCAAATTCAGGGAAGGTCTTGGGGAGAGGGTAGGTTGGATGAGCAGTAAGTGGCCGACAGAGTTTCCCTAGAGAAAGGGTAGTGAAGAGGTTGCCAATTGAATAGTGACACAGGTGCAGGAATGAGGTAGAAGTGGGCACAGGAGGAGAAGTAGCTTTTTCTGGAAGCCCAACTCCAAGGGAATTACTTTCTGTCTGCATCCAATATTCAGCATGTTTAATCGAGTTCTAGAGAATGCTTATAAGCTGAAAATGGAAGCAAGACACCCTTAAGAAATTGTACAGATATTTGAGAAAATGATGACCCCACAAGGATTTTGTACGAGGGAAATGTTTTTCATTCTCAGTTTTTCAGACTGAGACTTGCCAGGAATTTAATGTCTTTATGCCATCTACCCATCTAATGTTTGAGCCAGACACCGCCGCTTCTATTAATTTAAACTTTTAATATAACCTGGCTGAGAACTCTTGTCTTAGGTTTCAGATATTCCCAGGAATGCTAAGAACCACTCGACAATAGCTCTAAAAATTAATTACACTAGAGACTCATCAAAACTTGCATGTAGGCGTCAACTGAATAACTGTCAAGAATACTCACAATGATACTTAATATTGGTGCCACAGTTTGACAATGTATAAGGCCTTTATTATTCACTTTTATCCTCCTCTCATTCCTAGCATCGTCTCATTTACTCCTCCTCATGGTCTGGTAAGGCAGGTCTTCCCTCCCAACCCTCAAAGGGGTACAAATGATTTGTCTGAAGTTAAAATACTACTTAGCAGTTTAGATGGCTGAAGGAAGTAGTTATCCACTATGGCATCTGGGAAGGTTTATACTGGGCCTCCTCTGTGTTTTGAAGGTACCAAGAGTTATGAGGTCCTTGATAGGCAGAACTTTCCCTCTTGAACTGTAGGTCTCATCTTCAGTGGTCTGTGGGAGAAACTCTGAAGGAGAAACAGAATATAGGAAAAGGTAGACCTGTGTGTTGGCCGACACACAAGAGCCCTCCTGGGATTTTTGGAATGGGTCAGGGCCTGCAAGCTCCCCTTTCCTGGATAGGGACACAGAGAGCTAAAGGGGGCCTTGTATCAGAGCCCAGAGAATACCCAGGTTAGAGGACCAGCCCCAGAACTACTTCTCTAGCAGTAACTGGCCACCCTACAGTTACATATTGGACTGTTTCTGTTCTTAACTAATGCAACCTGCTATAGCTCTAAAATATTTTTAGATATTTCCTATAAGAATTTAACAGGCTGCTCACTTATGAACCTAAGGGGAGATCAGAGGATCGTTCATGGGAAGTGGTGGCAAGAGTTTAGCCCCGATTTGCAGATGTCCTATGCTGGCGCAGCTTCATTGCCCAGACTCCAGCTGAGAACTGACCTACAGTGGGAGGTCCTTGAGAGGAAAAGGGGAGCGTGGTTCTCTAAGAGAGGTTTGGAAGGGAGGTCTTCTGCCACCAGTGAAGGGCATCGAGTAAGGACAAGAAAGATGGAACTGCCACATCAAGGGAGAATCTCAGCCATTGCTTTGGAAGGTTAACAGCATGTTACAGTATATTTATGACTTTCCAATTCCAGAAAATTTCAGCCACTAAGTGCACAACAGAGGACAAATCACTGGAGAAGTCAGAAGTCGAGTCTCTACAGTCAGCACATGCTGCTCCTCCAATTTACCCCTTCCCCAAGACCTTCTCCGAGTAGGGGCTACAGCCCAGAGTTCCTCCCTGGTTTCTCCTCTGTCTCCCAAGCTTCATCCATGGACAGGGCCCTCCACCCCAGTGTGCCCAGCAGAGCAGACAGACCTCTCAGTGCCGCCCATGTGTTTCCTAGTTCAGGAAGACCTAATAAAGAAAAATTCACACCGCTAACCATTCCACTAAAAGCCCCAATTTCCCTTTTTAATGCAGAGAGCAGAGTGTAAAGACCTATAACCGCACTGCAGTGTAGAAGTCTATGAGCTGTAGAGAAGTCGCTCTGGGTAAATTGTGCACCCTTCCTTTTCAATGTGCCATAGGTCATCTAGATGAAACAAATCAGAGCTCTGGAAAGTCCTCTATTCCTGCGGCCTGTTTCCCACATGGAAACCTAATCACCTCTACCACAGTGAATCTGGGTCCTTGGCGGTGACTGGGTGTGACTTACGGGGCTTAGACCTCCAAGTGCGGCAATACCCAGCAGGAGCAGATGGACTTCTAAGCAACCAGACAATCATTTCCTAATGCAAGTGCTGGGAGTGAGATCCAAGCACGTTTCACTTCTTCCCCTCCCCACAGTGCAGAGATTGATGAACAGAACATGAGGTTTTCCAAGATAATGTATGCAAGCAACCTACTTACAGCAGGCTTTTTTTTTTCCAAGTGTCACTGTCTCTCTTTACTTGGCAAGTGGAGCCTGCCATTAGTAAGACTATTCAACAGTGACCTGCAGGCAGGACAGAAAGCTTGAGGGGTTAAAGCCTCCAGGGGACAAAGAAGAGGATAATTTAAATATACCTTACACATCCTCCTTTACCTTAGGGTTAGTATGACTAATGCATGGGACTTTATCTACACTTTGTTTCAATGAGGCAATGATTGGAAAAGCCAGTAAGAGAAGGCCTGACCCCTAGAAGCACTGCTGTAAGAAAACCACTGTTAGTAAAATCTGGTATGAATAGAATGTGGGTTAACACTGCTATTATGATGATAATTATAATCATTGTGACTATTGTCAGGTTCATGGAATAAGAGATCACAATGTGGTACCAAACAAAAGGGTGACATCTCCAAGATTAAAAAAGACCGAACCCATACAAAATCTATTCATTTTTTTCCAACTTTATTGAAATATGGTTGACAAATAAAAATTGTGTATAAGTATACAACATGTTGTTTTAAGTATATACTGTGAAATGAGTACCAAAATCAATCTAATTAACATACGCATCAAGTCACATAGTTACCGTGTGTGTGTATGTGTGTGTGTGTGTGTGTTTCTGTGTCTGTGTGTCTGTGTGTGTGATTAGAATAGTTAAGATCTGGGGCACCTGGGTGGCTCAGTGGTTTAGGCCTCTGCCTTCGGCTCAGGTCATGATCTCAGGGTCCTGGGATCGAGCCACACATCCGGCTCTCTTCTCAGCGGGGAGCCTGCTTCTTCCTCTCTCTCTGCCTGCTTCTCTGCCTACTTGTGATCTCTGTCTGTCAAATAAATAAATAAAAATCTTTAAAAAAAAAAAAAAGAATAGTTAAGATCTTCTTAGCAAATTCCGTGTGTATAATATATCATTAACTATAGTTACCCTGCTGTACATTAGGACTCCAGAACTCTTATCTTATAACTGAAAGTTGTACCCTTTGATGAACATCTCCCATTTTTCCTATCCCTCAGTCCCCTGTGACCACTCTTCTCTCTGTTTCTATGTATTCAGTTTTCTTAGACTCCATATATAAGTGAGATCATACAGTATTTGTTTTTCATGGTCTAACTTATTTCACTTAGCATAATATCCTCTAGGTTCATCTGTACTGTCACAAATGGCAGGATTTCCTTCATTTCTAATGGCTGTATAGCATTCTATGTCTATAATGTTCTTTACCTTTTCATCTGTCAGCAGACATGGAAGTTGTCTACATATCTTGGTTATTGTGAATAACACTTTGGGGAACATGGGAATGCAGAGCTCTTTTCAAGAGACTGATTTTGTTTTCTTTGAAAAAGGACTGGGATTGCTGGATCATGTGTTAGGTCTGTTTTTTTTTGTTTGTTTGTTTGTTTATTTGTTTGTTTTAATTTTTGTAGGAAACTCCATACTGTTATCCATAGTGGCTGTACAAATTTACATTCCCACCAATACTGCACAAAGATTTCCTTTTCTCTGTATTTTCACCAACACTTGTTATTTCTTCTCTTTTTCAAAATAGCCATTCTAACAGGTGTGAGGTGATATCTCTTTGTGGTTTTGATTTGCATTTTCCTAATTATTAGTGATGTTTAAAATCTTTTCACATACCTCTTGGTTATTTGTCTTCCTTGGAAGAATGTCTATTTAGGTTAGTTGTCTATTTTTATTTGAGTTTTTGTTTTGCTTTGTTTTTGGTCTCTGTTTGGTTTTTATTTTGTTTTGCTATTGAGTTGTTGGAGTTCTTTATATATTTTGGATATTAACCCATTTTTTTAGTATATGGTGTGCAAATATCTTCTCCCCTTCTATAGGCTGCCTTTTCATTTTGATTACTTCCTTTGCTGCTTTGCTGTGCAGAAACATTTTAGTTGTTCCTCTTGTGTTTTTGCTTTTGTTTCCTGAGCTTCTGGTATCCTATCCAAATGATCATTTGCCAAGACCAATGTCAAGGAGATTTTCTCCTATACTTTCCTCTAGGAGTTGTAAGATTTCAGGTCTTTTCAGTCTTTAATCCATTTTTAGTTGACTTTTGTGTATGGTGTTAGATAAGGCTCCAGTTTCATTCTTTGATATCTGCCCAACCCTCCAAACCACCATAGGTGATACTGTGGGACCTGAAGCAGCCCTGTGACTCACATTCAGTCCCATTTTACTGCCAGTTCAGAGTTGGTTCTGAACTCATAGGGACCCAGCAAGAGACCGCCCCATCCATGCCTCTGGTAACAGGCCTGCCAACCAGCAGCCAAGGGACCTAGATCTAGTCTTACTTGACTGATATTCTGGAGACAATCCCATCAGTAAGGAGATCTGGCAGGAGAAGGTCTTTGCTTGCTTTAAAAGGAAAAAAAAAAGTCTGTAAAGATAGGAAGAATTTCCTTAAAATGCACAGACACCAATGCAAGGCTATAAGGATCATGAAGAATCAGGCAAACATGCCATTACTGCAGGAAATTAATACAGCTCGAGTAACTGACCCTAAAGAAATGGAGATCAACAAATCGCCTGACAAAGAACTCAAATAATTGTCCTAAAGAAGCTTATTGAGCTATAAGAGAACAACAAATTGAGGAAAAATTAATTCTTAAAATACCAACATCTATGTTATTGCTCCCTAAAGAGCTTTGGCGATGTAATAGTTTCCTGCAAAACTATTCAATGATGAGGTAGCAGCTTCATGCAATAGATATTTTTAGCAGATAAATTATTTTCCATAACCCTCCAGTCCTATAAAACACTGGACTAACCTCTTGCCCTAGCTCTTACCCCCATGCCCCTGGGACCCACTTCCCTGACCCTGTAAAGAGAGCATGAGAAGCATACACAGGACCCGATGCCTTATGTGGAGAGGATACAAATAGAAGCTTGGAAAATTTCCAGTGTGCTGGGAAGCTGTGCGGAGTGGTGGTAGGACAGACTCTGGCTCCCAACACAGAGTCCAGCTGTGAATCAGGAGCTGAATAACTTAGAGATGCTCCTGAAAACCTCTGAATTTCAGTTTCCTCCTGTGTAATAAAAATAATTGTATAGACTTCTCAGAGATGTTAAGAAAATGAAAAGTGAGTGTAAGCAAAGCACCTAGGGCTGAATGGTAGCTCAACAATGATATTTTCTTTCCTTGCTAGTTGTCCCTAATCAGCCCTCCTAACTAGTCCCCTAGAACATGGTCCTAACCCTTACTTCCCTGTGGTATCAGTACAATTCATGTCCAACTTGCAAATACATTCCTATTTACATTTTAAAATAGGAGAAGACGAGGTGACTGGGTAGCTCAGCCAGTTAAGCAACTTCTCCTGGTTTTGGCTCAGGTCATGGTCTTGAGATTGAGCCCTGTGTATGTTTCCGTGCTCAGCGTGAGTCTGCTTGAGACTTTCCCTCTCCATCCCCACTTTCTCTGTTCCTCCCCCTTCCCCACCCACACACATGCATGTGCTCTTTCACTCTCAAATAAATAAATTTTTTTTTTTATTTGACAGAGAGAGATCACAAGTAGGCAGAGAGGCAGGCAGAGAGAGAGAGGAGGAAGCAGGCTCCCTGCTGAGCAGAGAGCCCAATGCGGGGCTCAATCCCAGAACCCTGGGATCATGACCTGAGCCGAAGGCAGAGGCTTAACCCACTGAGCCACCCAGGCGCCCCACAAATAAATAAAATTTTAAAAAATGAAATATGAGAAAGCTAATAATGAACAATTTCCAAGTAAAGATCTAAATTGAAAGTAGAAAATGTAGAAAGGATGAAAATGTGCAAGTCCAACAGCAAATAAATATATGAAAAATTTCTCTACTTCTCTAGTGTCCAGAGAAATGCAAATTAATATTAAATATAAATTTAAATCATCAAATGGAGAAAGAATGGTAATACCTACAGTAGCAGGAAAAGTGCAATCACCCAAATATTGCTTGAGAAATTATGAATCATTACATCCCTTTTGGAAAGTAAACCAATAGATATCTCTATAGAGATGTCTTCATATGTACACACACACACACACACACACACATATAAAAACATGTACACATCTTTTGCCACAGTATGTCCCATTTCTGGGAACTTATCTCTTAGCAATAGAGGCACTAATATAAAGATGATTAACTCAACGCTGATGTAGTAAAATCTAGAAATAATGCAAACACCCACTTAAAAAAAAAAAAGAGGATTCAGATATTTAGTTAACTTGTACATTCCTTTGGTGGAATATAATCCAACAAGATAAGGCTATACCACTTTCCTTGGAGAGATAGACGTGTTAAGAGAAAATAGCAAGATACAAAAGAATAAGTGATTTCGTTTTTGAAAAAGTAGCAAAAATACCTATAGTGTCTATGCACATATGTTTGTGTGAATAAGTATAACATCACGGAGAAGTCAATATAAGGAGATGTACTGAGTAACTAACATCCCTCATCTGTGTTATGTATAGGGGTTGCAGAGAAAAGGGGAAGTAATGAGGAGAAGGGAAAACTAGGCAAAACGAAAAGGCTGTACAATATATATTGTGGACCTGTGCATAATATATGGGGTCCATGATCACATAAAAACAAAACAAAACAAAACAAAAACACCTGTGTGTATATACACCTGTGTGTAATTTCCAGATTTTTTAGAAAATTATATGTATGTATACATAAAGAGATGAGTGGAAGGATAGTTACCAAAATATTAAAGGCAATTAGCAGGATAACACTCACATGACTTTTATATTTTTATATTTTGATTAAATACTTTATATTGAGCCTGTATTATTTATATAATCAGAGAAAAGCTGCTTTCACTATACAAGGGGGAGGGAGCAGTGCCGTGGCTGGTTGTAATTCCTCAAGGTGCATCCAGAAATAAGGAAGGGCCTTTAGAATGCTTTTTGAATTTGTTTGAAATCCTGGAAGAAGGGAAGGTGTGTCTCGGAGTGGGAACTCTGACATGGGGTTGACATGCAGCATACTTCTTAGGGGATCACTTGAGAACCACAGCTGGGGGAGGGAGAGGGGAGAAAGGCTGGGCAGAGGGTGAGGTTGAACTGTGATGTTGGATTAGTGACAGTCTCTGTTGACCCCACAGGGAGCCCTGGAGCCAGAATTTCCCTTCAGCTCCTATCCCATGTTGAGCTGAGATAGCCAAGCCTTTATAACCCCCAAGCAGATGGGTCATAGATATGAGGGTTCCTGGGGGGAGGGCAGTCGTGGTAATCCCTGAAGGGGCTTAAGCTGAGTATAGCCTGATGACAGCACTCCCAGCAGCTTGGGGCACCAAGGCCTTTATTGAAGGGGACCTAGGAAGGGCATCTCTTGGTCTTCCTAGAATGGCTGTGATGATCCCACTTGGCTGGGAGTGCTGGCTGGCCTCGTTGAATTCGAGCTGGTTTTGCAGGATCAGATCTGGTTTTAGTTGAAAGGGGCAATTCTACAGGGGAACTGATTTGTTGTGAGAGTGAGTTTCTCATAGAACTATTCAGCCCTCAGGACAGAAGTGTGAACATTTCGTCAACAAGGAATGAGTTTATTTACTAAGCTTCTACCATAGGCCATGCACTGAGTGGGCATCTGTGGAAAAGCCCCAGAGAGCAATGAGGCTAGTCACCATCCTCTCTCAAGGACTTTACAGGAGAGATGAAAGCGTGTCACACAGCAGCAGTACCGCAAGATGGTGAGTGATAAGTGTTGCCCAGCAGGTGACACAGCCAGCTGTTGAGGGGAAGGTGGATGGGAGGGGGCATCTCCATATCAAAACATGTGTGTCATGAAATGAGCAAGTCAGATGGCTTAGGAGCTCTGTTCATCTTTCTGGATGCAGCAGGGCAAATCTATAAACAGCAGCCAGCTGTGATGTGGAATTTAGATGCCTGGATTCAAATTATGTTTCTGCTCCAACTTGCTCTCGTGAAGTTGGGGTAAATCATTTAAAAGTGTATGTGTCTTTAAACCTCAGTTTCCCTACTTGCCAAAGGGAGATAGAGCATACCTTGCATGTTGTTCTTAGGATAATGTGAGGTAATTCCAGTTTAGTTGCTATGAAGATGATGGAATATGTTGGCTTTGCAAAGAGTTAAATGCTACACCTACATGAGGTATAATTTCTGTTACATTAGTAAGTTGTAGTTCGTCTATCCATGAGATTGAAAATGAGTTTCCACAGTTAATCAATTTAACTGAATATTGTTGGATGACCTACCACTTTCCAGTGACTTCCCAGGAAACTCTTGGGAATATTTGAGACCTGAGACAAAAGCCTTCAGCACAATGCTATATTAGGTGAATTAATGGAATTATATAATAAAGTACATCAAATATTACATGGGAGAGACTGTTCTATTGATGCTAATAATTCCAGGGGCAGATTCAGACATCTCAGTGTCTTTCCCTGACCCCAAATCCTATCGCTCAGTCCTTTGCTCAAACAAGCATGAAAAGTCTTGTGGACGCTGTTACCTCTGTGATCAATATCTCAACGGTTGCTGGGACTCTATTAAATGCATTAAATGTGCTGAATCTTGGAAGCAGGGGGAAGTATTTTTTAGCTGAGTCTCCAGCAAAAGGTTCTTCTTATCCTGTCACCTGTCACGCTTTATCTATTGCTCAAGTACCAAAAGAACCAGAATTTGTTCACCCCATATTACACTTGAGTAGTATTGCTTATCTATCATCCCTGACTCAGCAGTGGATTTTGCACCTTATTCCATGGTCCCTTGATTTTCTTCCTTACCTTCTTCAAGGCAGAGGCAGGGTCCAAGAGTGTGTTAGGAATACAGAAGTCCCCTTTTAAACTTCCCTACTCTTAATTATCCAACACCTGCCCCATCCCAGGCTTACCCATTATTTGAGATCGATGATTATCATTTTCTAAACCTGAAGGGATGTGTGAATAAAGGCATCTTTACCAAACTTTACTATTCTTATGTATCTGTAATATAAAGCATGGATTAAAAGTGACTGCATGCTTGCTCAGCAAATAGTTTCAAAACAATTCCTGTAGACTCCGTTCCAAACAGGTTATTGCTCCCATGTTCTTGCTATGAAGAAAATATAAAGGTACCACTGCCTGAAGGTTATTGTTTATTAATATTTCTCAACTCCTATTTTTACACTTCTCCCCCCAGCTGCACTAAGACCAAGGATCCCCATCTCTGATCATGGCCTGATGAGAGCTGTGGGAGGAACCAACTCCTTACTCCATTTGTCCCCACAGGTCAGACTGCAGGATCAGAGCTGGAGGGTCTCAACATGGCAGAGAACACAGCCACAGAGCATGGCAAAAAGGGAAAGTGAAAGCTGCCAGGTCACAAAGCCATTCCTATTACTTACTCAAATGGCAGCCAGTGTGTTGCAGAACATATTGGAGGAAAGTGAAAGTTTCCACTATACTGTATCAGATGCTCCCTTTTTCTCTGGTAGCAGAATTCTACATTTATCCATGTATCTTCCTATGCACCAGAAATCCATGTGCTTCTAGTAAATCTAATGACATCTGATGATGGGTCATGGGTCCTGATTAGCCTCAGCCAATGATTCTCAAACTCTTTGGTCTCAGGACTCTACCCTCAAAGAATCAAGGACCCCAGTGACTTTCTGTTTTGTGTTTTATATCTATCAATACTTATTATTGTAGAAATTAAAACTTAGAAATACTTTTAAATGCTTATTTATAAGTATATTTTATTTATTTTTTAGCCTCATACTTTCTTTATTAATAAGTAATAGGAACAATGGAGTTTTCCATTCTTTAACATTTAAAGCCACCAAAGCTTAATTAACAGTGCCTTTATATATACCTGGTATAGAAACCCATGTTTACAAAAGTAACATTTTCAATGAGAAAGACTATATTCTCCAAAACAAACAAGGAGTGAGAGTGAAGTGGTTTTGCAATTGTGCAAATATCTTTACTATTTGGTGCAATTGATTCTCATATTAGTTTCTACATTCAATCTATTGCAATATACTATTTCCATTAAAGTATAAAAGCTGCATGTATGCAGTTGGAAAGGGAAAAAAATTTTAATATCTTTTCAGATATGTGTGGATATTCCTTTTTGATATTACACTAAAACTCAAGTGGTAGTTTTTCAAAGCTTCATTGATGAAACTAAAGCCATGCTAATGGACTGTTCATCTGTCGTATTAAAACTCACTGACCTATCATACACATTAAATGGAACTTTTAACCATACATAAGTTTACAACATGGTGCATTGGTTGTTTGAAGAATGTTGGCTCAAAGAGTTATGCAGTTTTTCTTCAAATGTTAATATAAAAAAAAAAAATCACAGTCACATTCACTAATATTCCCAACATCTCATATAAGAAAAGTCTTTAGTATCAGGAAGGTGTAAGGCTCATGGCTGCTGAACAAATTTTCCATAATTCGAATTTTCTCCTGAAAACTTACATTTTTTCACTGGCAACATACACAGTCCTTATGTTTTGTTTTGTTTTCCCTTTATCCTGCCTACCCTCTGTCTCTTCCAAGTGGCAGAATACTTCATTCAACCCCCAAGGAAAATCTCTGCTCAATACCCAAGTATGAATAAGTCTAGCTTGTCTATTGTTGTTGTTGTTGTTCAAAAAAACCCTGATATTCCACTGAAAAAGTGGTTGGTTCAGCTTGCAATTCAAACAGCTACATATGTGATCTTCTTTTTTCTTGAGACAACATACTTTATATGCAGCAGAAGCATTTCACGCATATACCTCAATTCTATCACCCAGAATATTAGAAAGATGTGGGCTCACATGCCAAGATTTATTAATAATTTTTGCTGCTTTATCAGGGACATTCTTGAGTAAAATGGTATTTTTTACTGCAAGTCATGGCAATAAAGAATGTAATGACTAACACAGTATAGTGCCTCTACTTGGATTGGTGCTGATATAGTAGTTTTCTCTGCTGTTGGTTTCACACCATCAGTGTGAGTGGCAATGCAGTGAAAAAGGCTAATAACATCTTAACCTTATTACAAAAATCATTTTGACTTCATGTTCTAAGCTCTTAGTCCCAGTGCAGGATTGGGTTTGGGTTTGGGTTTGGGGATGGATGTGTGATGTGATTTTGACCAGGGAGACCTGAAGGGAAGAAGTGTTTGTGGGGCTTCTGAAGAAGTTTCCCCTTCCCAAAAAGGGATGTGGGGAAGTGTACATCCTCTTTCCACCTTGGGCTAAGTATTGTCCTACCTGAATGAGACTTCTGGGAAGGCTACATCCATCTTGTGACTACAAAGGGAAACAAGCATAGGATAAAGTCAATGTAGAAAGTGAGAGAGCAGAGACAAGGAAGGAACCTGGGGTCTTGGTGAAATTGTTGAGCCACTGATCAAAATACATCTTGAGACTCTTCTCTTCTTCTGAACTTTATGAGATAATCTTTAATTTTTAAATGAATTTGAAGTTTTCTTTTGTGTGCATACATGATAATAAATTAGGACAATTGTACACGTATGAGTCATGAGGACTCTGAAGCAACATTAACGTGCCCCACAGAGTACAGTATGATGTGAAATTCTGAGGACTACTCATGTGGAGTAGAATAAACATCAAGGAGGTTATAGTATTTGCTTAACTTCTCTGATTAGAGGCGATCACCATTCCTTGGAGATAAAAAGTGGAGACTGAGATCAGATACACCTGCATGCATATCCTGTATGATTTTCTAGCTGTATATAAATTAACTATAAATAGCTCTAATCACAGGGCGTCAGTTATTAATAAATCCTACTGTCATTTTTATAAGATTCCAAGCAAAAGTCTTCCTGGAGGCACTGATTTATATATAGATACAAGACACAGACTCAAGTAAGCAAAACTAGTGTACTTTCTCTCTTGAAAAAAATCTGAGCTTGTTATTGTAATGGTAATACTTAAATGTGAATTGTTTCATATATAGGTTATAAGACTATGGATAGGAGGAAGACGTTTGGATGGCTAGTAAAAAGGGAATAGATTCTGGATATAGTGAGACTGTCAGAGAAAGTGGGTCTGATGTGTTGCATAAGGGATTGCCTTTGGGCATTCAAGAGGCATAGTGCCCAAGAAGGGGGCATCAGTGACCTAAGTATTAGAAAGATGTTGGTTCTCCTCCTTTCCCAATAATGTTATTATATTAGTATATAATTAGAATATAGTAAGTTCTGCTTTAATAACAAAGGCCCAGTGGTTTAGAACCACATACTCATGAAAAATCTCATGCAGGGGGCACCAGGGTAGCCCAGTTGGTTAAGTGCATGCCTTCAGCTTAGGTCATGATCCCAGGGTCCTGGGATCAAGTCCCATATTGGGATCCCTGCTCAGTGGGGAGCCTGCTGCTCTGTCTGCATGCTGCTCTCTCTCCCTCTTACAAATAAATAAATAAAATCTTTTAAAAAAAATCTCATGCAGGTTAGGAAACACTTTCCTCTATTTGCTATCTTCCTCTTTTTTGTAGACCCCTATCTTAAGAAATGTGATCTCATATTTTGTCAAAGTAAATGAGAAAACTGTAAAGATGGCATACTGGCTTCAGAATACTTTGGCCTGGAAGAGATTCCCATATCACTTTTTTTCTTTCCCTGGCTGAAAGAGGTTTGTGACCCTGCCTAACTGCAACGTGACTAGGAATTTGAATCTGCCCAGAAGGGAGAAGGGAAAAGAACGTGGGTAAACACAGATCATCTCCATTGCAGTCTGCCTTCTTGATTACCAAATACTTGGTTTGTTCTTCTGTCTACATGAAGAGCTCATTCAACCCTTTCCTTAGGAGGACAAGTCAAAGTCCCATCTGGGAACTTAATTCTTTGCCCAGAGTGAGATCTCCAGGTGATATGGATAATCTCCATCATATTTAGAAGTGGTGTGTCTTGGTTTGGTGACCTATAGACTAAAGAGACAAGTTTCTCTTAATCTCCATCCTTCTAATATACATTCATGTAGTAGAAATAAGGATATACAATAAACATTCCCATTTAGAAAGAATAGGAAAATTACAGTAGTTACTAGTCCATAGCAGTTCTGAAATTTTGCATTCTTTCCAGTCCTATTTCTCTGGCTAGGACAATGGCTCCAAAGTTCTATCTCCAAAGGCCTACAAAGTTCTATCTGCAGTAGGTCCAGGATGAGAGAAGAGCTGGATGAAAATGCACTAGAAATCCTTACCACAGTTACTCAGATGCAGAGCAATATTTTAATGTAAATTGCAGAACCAATGTATATATGATATTAAAATAACTTACTTTTAAAATTTTCTCATTGTAAAATTCTGGAGTTATTTGTCAGGGTTAGACTTCTTTACATGCTGTATGCATTTTCTTTGAACCCTATGTATGTTCCTTGTTTTCCCACTGGACAACTCTGCTAAGGAGAAGGCATTGAGGAATGTCAGAGAGATGGCATGATAATGCGTCCATTTTAGTGATTCCCCTAAAGCCAGTCTTGGGAGGTGTCAGAGGACCAAATCATCTACATCTCAGGGGATGAATCATTTCATCAACTGTGAAGCTAGGCCAGGAAGCATTCACGTCCTTAGAGCAATGTCATTTAAACATCGTAGGCCTTTGTATGAATAAGTGTGTCTCAGGTGGTATGTATAAGAATTCTTGTATAAAAGTGTCTCAAATAAATTATAGAGATTTGTTAATCTCCTATAACAAAACATCTGGGAGTCAGTGGTTCCAGGGGTAATTGAGCTCCTGGGCAATGTCACTGAGCTCTCTTTCCTGCTTTCAGCTTGGTTTCCTTTAGCATTTCATTCATGCCTTTCCTAATGTCACTAAATAGGTAACGTAGCTCTAATTATCATTTCCTGTCAGGACAAAATCCAAAGGCAGGAAGGAAGAAGTGGCAAGTTAGAGTCATCTACTTTTATACCTCTCTCTCTCATCAGAAAGAGGAGCCATCTCCAGAAGTACCTAGCGGTCATCATCTTCTACTTCCTTCGCCAGAATGGAGTCCTATGCCCACTTCCACATGCAGTCAAAATAGAAGACGATATTACTATGACTCCAAATGGGTACATTGCTGAAGCTCCCAAATGAGGGTCTGTCAAAAGGAAGAAGGGAAAACGACTGCTCAGAGCCAACCAGTAGTACCTGCCATCAGTCTTTTCCATTGTGGAGCTACAACGCATGGATTGATGGCCCAGTTAAGAAATTAGTAATAATCATGCTTTATTAAGCTATCTGCTTGGTTATCTATCATCGGCTTCATAAATTAACTTGGCAGCTGCATAGCTCAACTATAGCAAATGCTTTCAGGAACAATTATAGTTGGCCTACATAAAAGCACACTTTGTATTAGGCTGTCAGTCAGATCAGTAGCACTCAACCTAGAGATATGAAAAGTAACAATCAAAGAATGTAAAATTGTTTTAGAGTGTCAGAAATCATCTGGCCATACACCCCATTAGTAGTGGTGCTTGACTGACTTTCCTGAGTTACACACCAAGTTTGAGGGAAAACATGAGTGGGTGCTTTTAAACCATCACTAAGTCAGTTGGGTACTATGCAGGCAATTCCTGTATTACTTTTAAAGATGTAGTGGTCTATAATAGACCACGAAGACTGGTCTGTTTGGGAGACAACCTCTCTGCTTTGCTGGAAAAGAGGGAAGAGCACCTGTTTTCTGAGCTTTAGTGATTATGTCACCCTATTTGGGGGAAATTGAGGACTGGACTTCTTAGCATATATATGGAAAATTTAGCCTGATTTCTGTTTTATTTTCTCCTTAGAGCCCCTTTAGGGAACTAGCAAAGGAAGAAAATTCTTAATAACTTTTATTAGGAAATCAATTCCATTTACAATAGTACTAAAACCCTTAAGATAACTTGGAATAAACTTAACCGAAGAGGTAAAAGATCTATACTCTAGAAACTACAGAACACTTATGAAGGAAATTGAGGAAGACACAAAAAGATGGAAAAACATTCTATGCTCATGGATCAGAAGAATAAACATTGTTAAAATGTCTATGCTGCCCAGAACAATCTATACTTTCAAAGCCATCCTGATCAAAATACCAATGGCATTTTTCAATGTGCTGGAACAAACTATCCTAAAATTTGTATGGAACCTGAGAAGACCCTGAATCGCCAAGGAAATATTGAAAAGGAAAAACAAAGATTTGTTTGCGAGCATCATGTTGCCTGATTTGAAACTATATTACAAGGCTGTGATCACCAAGACAGCATGGTACTGGCACAAAAACAGACACATAGATCAACGGAGCAGAATAAAGAGTCCATATATGGACCCTCAACTCTATGGTCAACTAATCTTCGACACATCAAGGAAAAATATCCAATGGAATAAAGATGGTCTCTTCAATAAATGGTGCTGGGAAAATTGGACAGCTATATACAGAAGAATAAAACTCAATCATTCCCTTACACCATACACAAAGATAAACTCTAAAAGGATTAAAGACCTCAGTGTGAGACAGGAATTCGTCAAAATCCTAGAGGAGAACATAGGCAGTAACATTTTCGACATCAGCCACAGCAACTTCTTTCCAAAAATGTCTCCAAAGGCAAGGGAAACAAAAAAGAAAATGAACTTTTGGGACTTCATCAAGATAGAAAGCTTCTTCACAGCAAAGGAAACAGTCAACAAAACAAAGAGACAACTCATGGAATGGGAGAAGATATTTGCAAATGACACTACAGATAAAGGGCTGGTATCTAAGATCTATAAAGAATTTCTCAAACTCAACACTTAAAAAGCAAATAATCAAGTCAAAAAATGGGCAGAAGATATGAGCAAACACTTCTCCAAAGATAACATACAAATGGCTAACAAACACATGAAAAAATGTTTACCATCATTAGCCATCAGGGAAATTTGAATCAAAACCACATTGAAAAACCACGTTACACCAGTTATAATGGCGAAAAATTGATAAGACAAGAAACAACAAATATTGGAGAGGTTGTTGAGAAAAGGAACTCTCTTATACTGTCAGTGGGAATGCAAATTGATACATCCACTTTGGAAAAAAAGTGTGGAGGTTCCTCAAAAAGTTAAAATAGAACTACCCTATGACCCAGCAATTGCATTACTGGGTATCTACCCCAAAGATACAAACATAGTAAAAAGATGGGCTATATGCACCCCAGTGTTCATAGCTGCAGTGTCCACAATAGCCAAAATGTGGAAGGAGCTGAGATGCCCTTCAACAGACAAATGGAGAAAGAAGATGTGGACCATATATACAATAGAATATTACTCAGCCATCAGGAAAGATGAATACCCAACATTTGCATCAACACAGATGGACCTGGAGGAGGTTATGCTAAGTGAAATAAGTTAAATAGAGAAAGACTATTATATGGTTTCACTTATTTGCGGAACATAAGGAATAGCATGGATGACAATAGGAAAAGGAAGGGAAAAATGAAGGGGAGAATCAGAGGGAGAGATGAACCATGAGAGATTTTGGACTCTGGGATTCAAACTGAGGGTTTTAGAGGGGATGGGATAGGAGGGGTGGGTGAGCCTGGTGATGACTATTAAGGAGGGCATGTATTGCATAGAGCATTGGGTGTTACATGCAAACAACAAAACATGGAACACTACATCAAAAACTGATGATGTACTGTATGGTAACTAACATATTAAGAAAAAATTATAGAAAAATACATTTAGTGATATGTAAGTCTAAGAAACTGTAGATACTTTAGAGCTAAAAATAAAATTCTTGAGTTTTTATGTAGTCTTTTTCTCTTTGTGTCCAAATGCTTTTTCCCACTGTTATCTCATTGATAATATTTTGAGCTTGATATAAATAATCATCTTAAGCATAAGAAAATATTTTGGTTGGAAGATAGGAAGGATTATTTAGATTTTTCTCTTTTTTAAAAAACATATTTTCTTATAGTTTTGATCTTAAGCCTGAGAACATGTATTTGGAGACTAAGGAGAACTCTTGCATTGGGGTACTTTTGATTCTGGAAGGCTAAGAGAGGCCACGGTGGGGCTTCAAGGACTGGGAGTTAGGGGCTGGCTTCTTCCAGGATTTCTCCATTTTCTATGCTTTAAGAAAAATAGATGAAGGGGATCTTCTATATTGGAGATGATGAACAGGTTTTATCTTATATGCCAGCTTTGAGAAATTTGTAATAAAGTCTTCATGCTCTGTGTTGAGAAGGATTAAGAGAGCTAGATTTGTCTATAGAGAATGTTGGCAAAGATGGAAATAAGTAGAATTCTTCTATATTGCTGGTAGAGGAGTATAATTGGTATAACCACTTTGGAAAACAATTTGACATTATCTCATAGAGTAAATGTGTATATCTTCTGGTCTGGCAAGGCTACCTTTAGCTAACTATCCTAGAAAAACTCTTGTAATGGGCACCAGAAGATTCACAGAAGGACTTTCAAGGCAGTTTTGTAATAACCTAAACATGAAACAACCTGTCTGCCAAGACGTGAACAAATACAAAAATTATGGTTAATTTTTATGAAGAAATAGTATATAGCAATGGCCATAAGGAACCACAGCTTCATGCATCAAGAATTTTATAACATACTGAGAGAAGCAAATCTCAAATATATATATATATATATATATATACATATACACAAACATACAAACACACACACACACATATACACACAGTGTGTTTTCATTTGTGTAAAGGTAAAAAACAGGCAATACAAAATTAGGTTGTTTAAATATGTACATCTAAGTATAAAACTATAAAAAGAAGGGGAAAAATGATTATCATACAAGTCACCCTATGGTTTTCTCTGAGAGCAGTGAAACATGGTACATAATCCAGGAGGAAACTCTATGATACCACTGATGTTCTATTTCTTAACCTTCATGTAACATAAACTGGTGATCATATTATTATGTAAACTATGCATATCTGATATATATGCACCCACTACTCTGTATATATGATATGTTTCAAAATTGAAAAACTTGCTGTGGACATGGGGGTGAGAAATGGTGGTACATGTGCCATGTAGAGGTCAACACTCTTAAATATGGACCTTTCCAAGTCCTCAAAGTGGAAAGGGGACAGAATTTTGGGGAAGAAGGCATGTTTAAGGATAAATGTGTTTGTGAGGTCCCATTATCTGTCTCTCCAGAAACCCAAACTTGAGGGGAGATAGCAGAGTATACCTAGACCAGAAGAAAGAACATCCTCTGACATTTATGGAGGAGAAAAGATAATTAACAGGTTTAAAGGAAAAAGTATATTTAATGTTTATTACAGGATGCAGCATTTTAAACAAGCAATGTTGCAGATATATTATTTTTTTCTAATTACACTTGCTGAAATAGCATATTTATGTTGGATTTTCAACCAGAATTCCCCAGGATAATTAACCAGAATTCACCAGCAATTCAGCTGAGGACTGGAAGTATGCCCAATTTCATTTCTCCTATACTTTTCTGCAGGGAAGGGAAATATGAACAACCTTTCTTCTTGATTGGTAGAAGGTGTCAAAGTAAAGACAGCTTTCTAGCCCCCAGCCACCTGCCTCACTTATATCTTCCTCTTCTTTTTAGTGATCACAGGTCTAAGGTCTTTCTCCAGATGTTTTAATGCTTTGTCTCTTATCCAGCTGCATAGGCTTGGTGAGATGTGAGGGGAGGGTGTGAAAGGATGCTGAATAGTTCAGAAAATGAGAAATGGCCAGATAATCTCTATTTTAATAACTGGGACTATTCTAATGTATATCCTTTTTAGATATTGCATCCTTAAAGCAACTTTTTCTCATTTGTTTAAAAAAAAAGTAGTGTTTGGTATTGCAACTTGGGTTGGAGGAGAGAGAATACATACTAAGAAAATGATCAGATTTGAAACGTAAGATTGAGATCTGCTACAGGGGTCTCGCAGAATTATACTCATGAGCCTATAGAGCTAGAGAACAATTCCTAAAACTTCTGGAAAGACAATTTTGAACTGTGAGAACTGTTCATGATGCTTGATAGACCATTTTCAGGCCAAAGAAAAAAAGAAAAAGACTAGTTTATGGGCTTTAAAATAATTTCAAGAAATGGTTCATCAACACTGAACTAATTTGAATGCTAAAAAACTTTGTGCTCAACCATGATGGACTGGTTCTCAATAAAAATTGGTTCCTACATTGGAAACAAAAGAACAAAGTCTTTTTATCCTTCTTCTGTAATTAAAAAGGGCTGAAGAGTTGAGCTGGGAAAAGGGCACACTCAGATATGAGCTATCTGACTCATGTAATCATGGAATCCCAGAGCTGGAGTAGTCTATGGGTGTCTCACTTGTAGACTAATTAGCTTGTGGAAAGGTGAGTGATCGTTAAAATGTCCTGGGTCCTTTCTAACTGGCTGAGTCTGGCTCACTGATGGTGTAGCCCAGGAACCTGTATTTTAACAAGCTCTCCAGATGATTCTGGCACAACCACCATAGAGCATCTTCTAGTTCAACACCTCATGCATGTAAGAATGCATCAGCTAACCATCATGCGTGTAAGAATGCATCAGCTAAACATTGAGCACATACTACCTACTAGACATAAAACTGAGTAAACCACGTTCTGATCCTTTAAAGGGCTTGCTGTTTAGCTGGAAAAACTAATGTGCTAAGTACTTTTTCAGCAAATTGAACAGAACCTACTGAGTAGGGGGAAAAGTTTCTTCTGCAATGTTGCAAATAGGATGAAGGAAGTACAAAGACAGAGTTGAAAATGATTTCATAGAGAAGGTGACATTTGACATGGCCCCCACGGCCTTATGTTATGGGGTAGGTGCTGAGGAGGAGGAAGAAATTTTCCAATGTTCAAGGTTCTTCTCTCTGGACTAAGTCAAATTTACATGAAACAGAGTAACAGGGGAAGAAAAACAAAGTCTTATAATATGAGCATAGAAGTCCAATAATGAAACTGAAACTAAAGAGATGACCAAGGCAGGCAATTTTTGAACTTTTTAGATGAAGAGGCAATAAATCTGTGAGGAATTGATAGAACAAAGCAAATTTAATCGTGGGAGCTTCAGTTAGTGTCACCAGGTAAACTGGGAAGACCCCAGGCCCTGAGGCCTTGACCCGGCTCATCCCAAAGATGTCACCATAAACTCTTGGTCTTGTCATGAGGAAGGATTCAAGAATAAACACAACACAGCAGAGGGACATAAGTACACTCTCCAGGTAAAAGAATGGATGATCTTAATAGAGCAAGAACTGCAAGCCCTGGGGTTTGGGTTTCCATTTTTTCATTGACATTTGTTAACTAGGGGATAGAATATATATTATTTAAGGTGGGCATTTCATGGAAGCAGAGTTTTGTGATTTTTCTTCCTTATTTAGTCAGGGGTTTCCAGTCTCCTTTGTCAACCATCTTGGGCCTGTCTGGTTTGATCTGGCTTCTTGTGGCTTTGTTTTGGAGTGCTGTCAGATAGGCCTCTGACTTTCCAGATAGCTGGCCTCCTCGCTAGAATCCAACTACCTACCTCTAATATTAGTAGGGAATTCTGAAAAGAATTTGTGCTGGAGTAGTAAATGCATCAAAAGTAACAAAGATTATTTATTCAGCCTTCTCAGCTCTAAATTTTCTGTCTCTGAGAATGTGTCTTTACCTTCTGTTACAGGGAGGGTAACTTGCACATGGGAGATTTATTTCCTCTTTTCAAGGTGGCAGAGGCAGGTGTGGGCATCCTTCTTGTATTAGCTGCCTCTTAACTTTTGTTTAAAATAATATGCCAAAGTGACATAATTTTATGGTGGCCAGCCCTTGGCCCCTACATTGCCATGTGTTTTCTAGACAAAGAGCTTCCACTGGGAATGAATATCTTTGGGTAACATCGATAGATTAGTGTTCCCAGAATGTAAAATTTTCTCATATAATTATTGTTAATAATAATAACTAACTCTCATTTATCAATAATATAGTATGGGGGCACCTGGGTGTCTCAGTCGTTTGAGCTTCTGACTATTGATTTCAGCTCAGGTCATAATCTCAGGGTCTTGAGATGGAGAAGATTTTCATTGGCTCCACACCAGAGTCTGCTTGTTCTCCTTTCTCTGTACCACTCCCCCTTTCTCTTTCGCTCTCATAAATAAATAAAATCTTAAAAAAAAAAAAGAATGTAGTATTGATGTTGGAAACAAAGGCAGAAGAAAAATTATTAAATTGCCTTACTACCTACAATCCATTGATAAGTCCTTGAAACAGGCAGAGTGACATTCCTCTAGGGACTCAACTGCCTTGATGTTAATACTTTGCTAAGGGCAAAAAGCAGTCTTAGCCCAACACCCAGGGTCTTGTAAGTTACTTTAACTATAAGAATTCCTTTAGAAATGTCCTTTATCTCTAAAACCCCCCAAGATATGTGTTGGCAGTCATTCCCCAAGCATATGGTCCACTGATAAATGTCTGAAGGGTCTCATGACTAAGGTTTTATTAGATGGTGATAAATGACCCTTTTTTAACAATAGCTAGTCCCCTCAAAGTCCTGGAAGCCTTGTTTCCAAAATTTATTAGAGACTTAGGCTGTCTCTAACTCTCTCCCAACTTGAAAGTATATAATCACCACCCCTTACTGTCTCATGGACTTCTGCCCATGGGTCCCATCCCTATACTTTAATAAAACCACCTTTTTGCACCAAAGACATCTCAACCATCTTTTCTTGGACATCAGCTTCGAGCCCTAATGTTGTCCCTATATCAGTATATACCTGGCTTGATCATCAGTGTTCTGTATCATTTACTCTTTGCAACCACACTACCAGATGGTATTATTGTCCCCATTTTACAGCTGAGGCAATGCCAGAGCATGTCTTACTTGGTGTTTCACACTGTTAGTCTGTTGCAGAGGTGAGGTTCAAGTTTAGGAGTGAGATTGTGAGAATGAGGTAAATTATGAAATTTTGAAAAAACCCTGAGGCAGCAGGTTACTAGGTTTGAGTAAATGCCTGTCAAGAAGCTCTACTGTGCTTCATTTGCGTGAGGTGTTTGGCTGAGGAACTGGGTAATAGATACAACATGTAAGTCCCTTGAGTCTCAAGACAGGGCTTTTTGGTCCCAAATTTCCCATTCTGACTAGAAAAAAAAATTTTTTTTCCTTTCTCCTTCTCTCTCTCTTTCTCTCTCCCAATTCCATTTAAAATTTAGGGCAGCCCTTTGGTTTCTGTAATCCAACTGTATTACTAAGATATTTCCACTTATCCATTCATGGGCCTGACTTGGAGGATGGAAATGTTTGGGGAAAAGGAAGGTGTGATACTGTGATTTAAAACCAATGTATATTTGGTCTTTGTCCCTGCTTTTTGGCACAAAGCTCTGAGAATCCTTGGAATTTCCTAAGAGGAGAGCAACAAAGGTATCTTTGTTGTATTATGAGGTGACTTTTAGAAAGCCAGGAGGTAACCAAAGAGTGGAGCCTGGTTGCCACAGGAGCCAACCTTGTGACTGGAGAGTTGGAACTTTCAGGGCCATTCCTTGAACTCCCAGGAGGGGAAAGGAGCTAGAGATTGAGTTCAGTTGCCAATAGCCAGTGACTTAATTAGTTGTGCCTAAGTAATGAAGCCTCCATAAATCCCCAAAAGGACAGAGTTTGGAAAGCTTCCATGCTGGTGAACATCTGGAGATTTGGGGGAGAGTGGCTTGTGGGGAGATAGCCTGGAGGCTCCTCACCCTTTTCCTGTACTTGATGCATGCATCTGTCCATCTGGCTGTTAGGTGAAAGGTTTCTCTGAGTTCTACAGACCACTCTAGCAAATTAATCAAACCTGAAGAGGCAGTCAC
The DNA here is from genome assembly GCF_030435805.1 of Mustela lutreola. Classification (NCBI taxonomy): domain Eukaryota; kingdom Metazoa; phylum Chordata; class Mammalia; order Carnivora; family Mustelidae; genus Mustela; species Mustela lutreola. The sequence goes on from NC_081293.1 coordinate 36,151,648, forward strand.
TGGAACATTCTATCTATAGCCAGTGAATCAGAAGCACAGGTGACAACCTGGACTTGCCATTAGTGTTTGAAGTGGGCAGGGATAGATAGTGTCAGAATTGAATTGAATTATAGGACTGTGTTTTTTCTTTTCCTAACAGGCTATTCATCCTCCCTGTGCCACCCACGTCCAAAAGTGGGATGTTGAGGACAGTTCACCTGTGGCTTCTTCAGGGGCTCCTCCAGGGGAGGGCATTTTCCTGGCATGGGCATCTGCCAAGGCTGGGCTTCTTGCTGATTCTCATCCCCACAGTGGTGACTCTTCCTGAGAGCCTCTTGAGGCTGAGGTCACCTTGCTCTAGTAGAAGGCCCTAGTAGGTGAACCCAGCATCCCTTCAGCCCAAAGGAGATGCAAGTGTTCTCCTTGAGTGGTGGTAGATGGTTCCCTCCCAGTTTGGTCTCCTGCCCCCTTTCTTACCCTGGCAGTGTCAAATAATCAGATACCCTGTAGATTCAGCAATCCAGCAGTCTTTAGACCAGTCACCACTGACCCTACCTAGTGCAGAAAAGAATTGGGCATAATCTTTGAGGTAGAAAGAAGTGCCAAGTCCAGTGGATCCCCTTCTCTCATGGAGAGAGAAAGATGCAGGTATGGTGTATTAGTCTGTTCAGGCTGCCATAACATGGTATCACAGGCTGTGTCTTTGCTGACAAGGGGTCAGCAGGCTTCTCCCCCTGGTTTACAGATGATCTTCTCCTCCCTGCATCCTTGCATGGTCTTCCTTCAGTACCTGTGTCTGGTCCTAATCTCTTCTCGTGAGGCTACCAGTTCTACTGGATTAGGGTCCACTCTAATGACTTAAATTTGACTTTATTACTTCTTTACAGACTGTCTCACGTTCTGAGGCACTGGGGGTTAGGACTTCAACATATGAATTTTGGGGAGACACAACTCAGTCCATAATACATAGTTACTACTCCATGACCTAAGTTTAGGGACACCCCCGAGGATCAGCCTTCTTTATATAGCTCAGATGGGATTTTTGGAGTAGGTTTTTCTGAAGTAAACCCTTTTGGTCAGCTCTGTGGTGACAGAGTAGGCACAATAAAATGGTAATGCTTGTGTCTTTGAATTTAGAAGACAAAATAGTTAGTGCCTTTCATTCCCAGCTGAGGCCCACCTCCCTGGAAATTCCCATACCCTCCAGTTAAAAGTTGGGGGCAGGCTGATGCTTGTGGAGTCTCTCTAAGAAAGCAAGAAGGGCCTCTCTTGGTGATACTTCATGTGAGCGTTTTATATTTGTATTCTGCTTCAGCATTTTCAAAGGCACACTCTCCACATGGTGGGGAGGGCAAGCATTCTTCTGTCATTTTGCAAGTAAGGAAAGCAAGGCTCCCAGAGATACTAAGTGATTTCTCCAAAGATGTGCTGCCTCGCTAAGACTAAGTCTCCATCATCCCCGCTCCAAAGAGTTACCATCACCCCTGTGGTGATGAGGGAGAGCAGGAGAAGGGAGGGCAGAGGTTATGTGTGGAGGCTACTATATGAAAAAATTAAAATTAGCAAAACTTTATACTCAGTGAACTTCCTCTACTATGCATTGCAGCTCACATTGGTTTTGCAAGATTCAGAATGATCTTTTCAATGTATTTGATGAATTAGCACTGAAAAAAAATTTTATTGAATTCTTTTTTATTTAAAAAGTGTGTTGTAATTTTAGCCTCTGTAAGAAATTTTGTATCAAAAGCGTTTAGAGAAACTAGGCTGTAAAATGCTAACTCTCGGACAGCTTCCTTACTTGGCTTTTCAGAGTAAAATGCTAATGTTTGCCAGAAAGGGATGTTCCTTTGTTGATCCTTCATTCACTTAGTCAGTGATCAGTGATCAGGCATGTATCAGGGGACTACTATGTGCGAGAGCCTGAGCTGAGCCTCACTTGGGGAGACTTTACATCTGCTAGTGTTACCAGAATGTTCATATCACTGGACAAGACATTATCACACACACACACACACACACACACGCGCGCGCGCATAGAGCATCACATTGCCAGAGTGTTTGAAGAGGCTGTGAAGCTGTGCTAGCATTAGAATTTTGTAGATTAATTTCTATCCTTTTGATGTAGTCCAGTCGTCTCCTGGAAACACAGATGCTGTAGTTCTAAAAGATGTTTTTCCCTGATTTGGGGCTCATCAAGGTTTGTCTGATCACTGTTTTCCATCCTTCTAAACTAGGCCTGTCCTCTATTCATCTACAATTTTTTTGTAAGCTAAGGGAACATCAGGAACAGAGGTTGGGTCCAGAAAATCCTGTGCCTGTGCGTGCTCATACAGTGGAATGCCTCAGAGGGTCAAGGGCAAAAGGTCACTTGCTGTGCCCTGCCCTGCAGGTCCTGGTCATTCCTTCATTCCCTTGACTCAAGATCCCACTTATGTACATTGTCTTAGCTGATGTGCCTGGATTGACATCCTAACACCTCCAGTTACATCCTAGAAGGGGACTTCTAAGATATAACTTAACTAGACCCAGAAAGAATATAACAACCAAGGATTTGTATCCCAATGGTGAAAAGTATGGCATTCTAATGGAGAAAGGGAGTCTGGAGTTCAACAGAAGAAAAGTGACTATATTATTTCCCAGATAAGTAGCTAATTAAAAAGATCATTCTGGAGAGTGCTGGTATGTAGTTTCTCAGTTATCCCACAGCCCGAGAGGTTTCTGGCTGCAGACATCAAGTTCAAATAAGTTCAAATAAGTAACTAAAACGCAAAGTTTTAATCACCATACGTTTAGCAAGCAGGCTCACCCATCCAGCTAGTAGTATTTCTTTTAGTGTTGCTCTAGTTTCTGTTTTATCTCTTTGACTGGAAAAACAGACAAAACCCCCCAAAAACTTCCCTGTTTGCATTCTGGTTTTCAATTTAAAATGGCAGTAAAACAAAGCATACTTTTAAGACCACTTTCTCTTTCTGTCCTGAATATATGATTCATTACAATGTACAGTTTATATAACAATGCCAGAAGACCAGAGATACAATTATTAAAAAGAGAACTGAATTTCACGGAAAACCTTTTATTTTAATTCTGTTTAACTTTCAAATTGAAAGGCAATCAATAGATGTAACATTGTCACAATGCAAATAATATATGATGAATAGCAAGGAAAATTACTGGCTTTAATAAATTGTCATTGATTTTCACTTCATGAGCTGGAACGACTGTCAAGGCTGGATGCAGCTTCATCAATGCAAGACTTTAATTTGTCAATGAAATGATTTTTGTAACTTTATGTGTGTGAATCCACCATCCTCTTGAGCTAGTCCTCCCTCCCAGGCTGGCTCCTGAGGATTCAAAGAGATTTGTTCAACAAATTGTCTTCGAATTCCTCCTATGGCACTCTTCTGGAAGCTGGGATAGAGCAGTGAACACAACTGACGAAAATCCCTGTCCTCCTGGAGCTTACAGTCTAGAGGAGGAAGACTGAGCAGAGTCAAGGTCATTCCTAGCTCTTCAGAAGAGGATAAATGCAATGGAAATAGAGAAAATGGGTGTGGGAGGGCTGGGAAAGAGGAGATTTTAGATAGGCTGGAAGGAGATGGCCTCCCTGAGAAGGTAAGCTGTTGAGCAAGGCAAGGGACAGGGCTGTAGTGGTAGTGGTGGTGGTCCATTTGGGCAAAAAGCGCACCAGCAGAGATAGGAGCAGAGCCTGAGGCCAGGAGGCAGGGTCTGCCTGCTGAGCTCAGGGAGCACAGGAGCCAGAGTGGTCTGCGTGAATGCAGGCGAGTACTGGGAGACAAGAGAGGACATGCTCATGTTGTTTTAGTAACTCTGCTCTTACTCTCACTTGAGTTGAATAGAGCACATTGTGGAGTGGATGGACATGAGCGTTGAGTGAGGATTCTATGACCTTCTCCTTAACAAATGCCACCAGCACCCTCCCTGGTAGCCTTTCGAGAGCTGGAGCCAGCCAGATGTGCCCCCACCTCTGGGCCTTAGAACGTGCTCTCCTGCCCCTCCTGTCCCACCCTTCTCACACCTCGTTCCTCCCCTGCCCTCATGCCTCCAGTGGGAACACCAGCTCCAAAAAAGGCCTCCACTGGGGTGCCTGGGTGGCTCAGTGGGTTAAGCCACTGCTTTCGGCTCAGGTCATGATCTCAGGGACCTGGGATCGAGTCCCTCGATCAGGCAGGCTCAGCAGGGAGCCTGCCTTCTCTCTCTCTCTCTCTCTCTGCCTGCCTCTCCATCTACTTGTGATCTCTCTCTGTCAAATAAATAAATAAAATCTTTTTTAAAAAATAAATAAATAATTAAAAGGCCTCCACTAACACCTCGAGGAAGTTTACCCTGTTTTTCCTGTTCTCTTGTCCCCTTCCTCCATAGATTGTATTATAACTTGCAAAAACCCATTTGAGTTTTTGTTAAATTGTTTCCAATTATTACGTTATTTATTTACTTATTATCTATCATAAGCTCCTGGGAATAGAATAAATATCTGTTTTATTATTAATGCTGTTGATGGAGTGCCTAGCACATCGTAGGTACTCCGTAAATATTTGATGAAAAAGAAATGAATGAACAGGAATAGCTAGCTTCGAGGGTAGCAAAACCAGGATTAGTGTCACTGTTTTACTCCCAAACTCCACTTTCCTGATAGGGAGTGATTGTGAGACCCCGCAGCACATCCCGGTCAAGCACAAGACCGACACTGACTAGAGACTCATAAACACTTTGTCATTTACACTCCTAGGACCAGTCCACTCTCTCAAGTGAACCTCCCTGTACCTTATCATCAGAAGGGGTTCCTTTTTCTATCTGAGGCCACAGTATGGCCTTAGGAAACTCACATTATTTCTATCTGTCAATGAACTCCTCCAGCACTGAATCATAGGTCCCTGGAGAGCAGGGACCTAGTTTGATCTGGTCAAGGCTGGATGGTACATGGCACCCATAAGGGTCTCAGTCAAAGTTTGGGGAATGAAACTAATTACCCACAGGTCATTCTGCTGGGTGCTTTACTTATTTTCAAAAATGACTTGAGTTTAACCCAAACCATTTATATATGCCAGTCTTAATTCTCCCGAGTCCGTCCCATGTTTAGACAGAGTTAAATACGTATTAACACTAAGCAAAGGTCTGTTTACTTGGGTTCTGGGCACACAGAGAAATGTAGAAATGGCATCATTTGTCTCTGGCTTTCATAGAGTGGACAGAGCTCGTCACAGAGGGAATGCTGATGACTCCTCTTGGAGGTTACTGAACCCCCATTTTTTTCATGAGTTTGCTCCTTAAAGGAGAAGTTTGAATTGGTTCTCAAAGTAGCAGATGAACACATAGACAGCACTGAAATAGTCCTACTCACTGGCTGCTTTGCCAGAACATTCGTGTCCCAAAAGTTATTTTAAAAATAGAGACTTCGTTTTTAACTACTTTATTTAGGGAAGACATGAGTTGGCACAGTAGAAATCAGAATGCCTGACCAACAGGATTGTGCTGACCAGGCTAAAATGATCTCCAATCCACAATATGTGGGAAACCGAAACACTCAGTTGTTCTCTGAGCCCTGACAATCACCATGACTTGTGTTTCTCTTCTTCTAGTAGAGAATATGTGGTTATATCAGTATTTTGTAGAAAGAATTCCTCAGTACAAGGTTAATAATTGTTTTACTTTTCTTCATCTGTGTCAAGATTAGATAATTATAAATTAAACTTTGAGAACTATCCCTACGGCAAGTAATCTATAATGATACAGTAACTTATCAGTTAAGTATTATGTATATTCATCTCTTTTACAATGAGAAACTGATGCCCAGAGACATAATTAGTATTAAATATTAGAGTCAGAATTCAAAGCCAAGTCCAATTCTAAGCACGTGTTATTTTCTCCTTTATCAACCTTCTCCCATGTTGATTCAGTGGATTGATGGGTGGGTAGTTGGATAAATGAGTGAATGAACACAGGCAGCAATTATGTACATATACATGGTCACAGTTGATGAGATGCATGTAGTTTTAGTACAAAACTATAGAAACCAGTAATATTTGGGTCATAGTTGATGTATAGAGATTTTAATATTGCTGGATGTATTTAATGGAACTATATTCTTATAATGGAAATATATCAGAAAATAGTTGGAATCTTCCCACTCTGTATAATATACCACACCATGAATAATTAAACTTCATTAAAGTCCATTTAGAAATATATGTTGAATGTAGCAGTCACATAGTCTGGCGAACTTAATAGAATCCTCCATGTGTAGTTATGTGTAAGTTATCATTTACTGCTGGTTTTGTCTGTTCTGAAAATGAGATCTGCAAACTGAATTTTCACCTATAGAATGTTAATATTCTTTCTATTTAAAGTAGGAATGATGTTGAAAATGGGTGGCTCCAATTGGAGCCCTAGGGGCTGTTAGAAAATCTAAAGGTCTTAAATTCTGTATGGGCAAAGTATATTTTCCCCTATTATGCTCTATTGTATTATCTCAGCATGTCAGGTCTATGCATATGAGCTCCACCTCCAGAATGTAAATGTCTTGAGGGCTTTTTCTTCACTTTTACAAATCATCCAGTGCATTACTAGACATATAATGGAAGCTAAATTAACCTTATTGAATGGATAACATCTCCAAAGTTAAAGAGAACCCTTGGTGCAAGTCCTGAACTATGACATTTCAGAGTAAGTAAGCACTTGCTCAAAGGGAGAAGTTAGTGCAGCATGGAAGTTGAAGTAGATACTTACAAGAGAAATAGGAGAAAGGAGAGAACCCGAAGACTCTCTTTGCAGACATCACCCTATTTTGAATTCCAAATCTGTGCTGACAACTCCCTTCACACCAGCCCAGCTAAGACATACTTTGGCCCTTGGTACAAGGTTGTACATCATTTCTAGGCTCCAGGACAACTGTGGAAGTAGATACTTCCCAGCGATAAGTACTAATTAGAAAAAATACCCATATATGTACATATGTTTTCAAGTAAATTTCAGTGGCTGGAAGTAGGTAAGTAGGCTAGTATTGTGTTAAGAAATATAAAATATTCTCTTGTTTATTTTCCATCCATAAGCTTTTATTGGAAGTGACAAGATTTTAAAATTATGTCCTCTTGTGTCAAGGTAACTTATATTGCATGTTCTTTGGGCATATATGGTTTCATGTGAAACTGCAAAAACCTAACCAGGTAAGGAGAACACGTATATTTCCCCCATCTAGACAAGGAAAATACAGAGGTTCGGAGAGGTTATGCTACTTGCCCAAGCAAGTCTGTATGGTGTGAAAAAAGCATTCTGACTCCCAGGCTGGTGTTCTTCCTCTAGGCCCTGGTTTTCTGATAACGGTAATTGTAGGATGATGGCCTCTCAGCTCTGTGGAAGAGTTATCTTCTCTTTCATGCCTGTCTCTTGCTTTTCTCCCTGTCCACCTTCTCTTCTCCAGCCCTTTTTCTCTGTGTGAAGAATGAAGAGCAGTGTTCAAATTAAACCTTGTTACTTTTTTTCTTTTTTTAGATGATCTGGAACACTGGGCATAATAGTTGGAGAGGCTCTTTACTTATTTTTCCATTTTATCATTATATCAAGTGTTTTGGAAAAATACAGCTCTTGATCATGTAGCTAGAAATCACTCACCAGTATTGATGAGATCAAAATGACCCTCATTAAGGCTTTTGAAAATGAAGTGTGAACGGCATTCTATCTGCTGCATTTACTTGACTTCTACTGCCCAGCATGGAAAGGAGAATTTTAGAGGAATTCCTAAAGACAGTAGGGAAACTGCAATGACTGAAACAGTATTGAGCGGCAGGGGAGCAGCCATGGGGAGGGAGGGGTTGGGCCTGGGACATTGGCCCTGCTGCTGGTGCCTCTAGGCCTGTGGTGTCCATTATCGTAGCCACTAACCACACTATTTAAATTGAAGATAAAATCATGTTAAATATTCAGTTATTTGCTCAGTGGCCCCACGTGGCCAGTGACTACTAGATTAGTGCAGATACAGAACATCTCTCTTGCTGCAGAACTTGTGTCCTGCTGCTTTTAGCAGATGAGCAAAATCCCTCATACCATTTGAAAGTCATTTAAGTAAGGGAAGAACAGTAAGCCATCTCTAAGGATTCCCTTCATCCCTCATGGTCCTTTCTTTTCCTCTTCATTCCTTTGTTCCTTCCTCCCTTTTTTTCCTTCCAAAAAATATTTGGTGAGCCATTACAATGAGCCTGGTGCTGTGCACATCCTGGATCTAACATAAGAAAAAATAGGGCTGGGGCACCTGGGTGGCTCAGTGGGTTAAGCCTCTGCCTTCGGCTCAGGTCATGATCTCAGGGTCCTGGGATCGAGTCCCGCATCAGGCTCTCTGCTTGGCAGAGAGCTTGCTTCCTCCTCCTCTCTCTATCTCTGCCTGCCTCTCTGCCTACTTGTGATCTATTTCTGTCAAATAAATAAATAAAATCTTAAAAAAAAAGAAAAAAGAAAAAGAAAAAGTAGGGCTCCTACCAGCAGACAGGTAACAATATAGTAAGGTTCTACTCCAAGTGAAAACTGGCAGTTTTGATCCAGTGTGATTAGTGCTATGTGGCTCCTAACCCCAGTTCTGGGGCCTCAGATTTGCATCAAGAAAGGGACAACAGAGAGCTGGGACATGGATAATCTGTGGAAGATATCCAGGTCTAAAAGAGACAAAGAGGAGGAAGGAGAAAGTGTGTTCCAGATAGATGAAGACGATGGTAGAAAGGGAGAAGAGGGTGGATTCCAGGCACAGAGAGATACTGAAGATAACCCGAGGGTATGGTGCAAGGAGAAAGAGAAGGGGCTGCAGAAATGAGCAGAAGCAGAGCCTAAAGAATCTTATAAGCCATACTAAGATGTTCATATTTCATCCTCATGACAATGAGAAGTTCCCAAGAGATTTTACATAGGAAGGTGACTCTGTTATGTGTGTATTTCTGAGAGATCACGTTTGCTGCATTGTGGAGAATGAATTCTAATTTGCAGGGCCAAGAGGAGGCCAAGACCTGGGGCAGAAAAACAAATTAGAAGGCTGTTGAATTAATTCAGATGAGGATGTATGTGGGTTTGTGGTATGGATAAGTGTTGCCCTGGTGCCAAATAGAAATAACCTTTGGTTATATATAGAGAGGATCTCATGAGTGAGTAGGGGATGAGAGAGAAAGAGAAATCAAAGCTAACTTCTATATTTTTCTTTTTTAGCAAGCAGGTAGATCATATAGTCACTTTTAGAGCTGGAAAATACATACAAAGAAGCTAGCTTAAGGAAAGAGGGAAAGATGTGGATCTCCACTCAGATTCTCCTGTAGAGGCAGCCTTCCCTGACCCTTCAGACCATGACAGGCCCTTCCCACAGGAGAGCAAGCTTGCTTTCATACAGGCTTGCAATTTTCCATTTATTTCTGGGTTCATCATCTTATTTGATTGCCAGTCTCTGTCCCTGTTTTGCTAGATCTGTGACTGCAGAGGTCGTGTTTGACTTTGCTCACCAGGAAAGCCTCACAATCACGCTACTGTTTGTGATACAGTATGGTGGATTGAGGAGCAATATTGTAGCAACACCTCCCTCCTTTTCTCTGAGCACCATTTCTGGACAAAGAGTTACAAAGCGATCTCCAGCCTTTCCTTCTGAGCTCCCAGCCTAATCTTTTGAAGGGGAGGAAAAAACTTTTTCCTCTGTTCTTCTTGGTTCTTGGCTGAGACCACTTCCCCCTTCCCCGTAATAAAAGATTTACATAGAAAAACAAGTTTAGTAACATAAATGCCTCCTGTTTACAAGGGAGAGATGCAGGAAAACTGAGGAAACCCCTGTGATGGCCACCTTAAATACCCTCTTGGCTAAAGACAAGATAGTGGGGGATGGGTGCCAATGATGGGAGGCCATCAGGAAAGCACAGTAAATGAGGGTAGGATTATTACGCAGATTTAAGTTGTTTCTTTCTTCATTGACAGGAGTTTCTAGAGATTTAGTCCTCCTTCTCTTCCTTGTAAAGAGAGGAGATGCCTTTACAAATAGAGAGTTCCATTATAAATATAAAGGTAATCCACACAAGGGTGACTTCTTAATTTCAGAGCTTCTCTTTTGCTACTATTTCTTCAAACTTATCAGCCTAAACTAATCAGTCCTTATGCCAAAGAGGCATGTTTTGGGGTGGCAGAGTCTGCTCCCCATCTCTTTAGTCCCAATGTCCTAACTGCCCTATGAGCACAAATCTTGAAAAAGGAAACAAAGTTTTACAAGTCATTTATACATGCGAAATTAACTCCTTGAGTTGCATTTTTGTTTACAGTTTAACCTTTAGGTCTCATTGCATTTAAGACTGATCTTCCTGAAAGGTGGAGAAAAGGATATTCTTTTGGAAAAGGGGTTTCCCACAGTAGACGACGTGATACCTTGTATTCTGCTTTCTTGTAGAGTACAATCTAAACCCTTTCTGACCATGGACAATGAAAGATTTCCCCCCACCCCCACTCTGCACAACTGTAAATATAAGAAGTATGGGCTTCAGAATCAAAAGGACTTGTTTTAAGTCTCAGCTTCACTAGATGAATGACTGAATGAACTCATTGCTCTGAATTCTGGTCTTCTCACCTGTCAGGAGAAAAGACAATAGTGCTCATCCTATAGAACTCTCAGGAATATGAAATGAAACACAGAGCAAAAAGCACCTAGCACTAGATAATTAACTTTTTTTAAATTTAAATTCAATTAATTAACATATGGTATATTACTAGTTTCAGAGGTAGAGTTCAGTGATTCATTAGTCTTATATAACACCCAGTGCTCATTACATCATGTGCCCTCCTTAATGCCCATCATCCAGTTACCCCATCTCCCTCCCCTCTCCCCTCCAGCAATCCTTATTTCCTATTACTAAGGGTCTCTTAATAATTTGTCTCCCTCTCTGATTTTGTCTTGTTTTATTTCTCGCTCCGTTCTCCTATGCTCCTCTGTTTTGTTTCTTAAATTCCACATACGAGTGAAATCATATAATTGTCTTTCTCTGATTGACTTATTTTGCTTAACATTATGCCCTCTAGTTCCATCCACATTGTTGCAAATGACAAGATTTCATTTTTTGATGGCTAGTAATATTCCATTATGTGTGTGCGTGTGTGTGTGTACATACATATCTTCTTTATCAAGTCATTGGTCAATGGACATCCAGGCTCTTTCCATAGCTTGGCTATTGTGGACATTGCTACTATAAACATCGAGGTGCGGATGCCCCTTCAGATCACTACCTTTGTATCTTTGGGGTAAATACCTAGTAGTGCAATTGCTAGGTCATAGGGTAGTTTTATTTTTAACTTTTTGAGGAAACTCCATACTGTTTTCCAGAGTGGCTGTCCCAGCTTACATTTCCCCCAACAGTGTAGGAGGGTTTCCCTTTCTCCACATCCTTGCCAATATCTGTCATTTCCTGGCTTAATAATTTTAACCATCCTAACTGGTGCTATCTCAATAAATAACTTTCTGCCCTCCAGTTTTGCTCTCCCCTAGGAAAAGATAACATGAATGACAGGGGAATGAAACCTAAAGGGGAAAACTGGGTCCAGCCATCTCTGTGTACCTCATCACTTTCACTGCTGTTCCTCCAACATCAACATAAAGCCCAGAGTACAAAACTTCCAATGATGTTTAGTTCCTATGGATGCATTTAATATTCTCTGCTAAGTTCACAGAAAATTTGGCCAGAATCTCTTGTTCGGTGAAGTAATTAACATGGCCATCCCCTCAAGTGTTGCCATAGTAGTTACCATGGTGATGAAATGAAAATGCAATTTGAGTAATTCATAATACATAACTCTTCCCAGAAAAACAAAAGGAGTACTTTTTAGGATAACTGAGTCATTTTGGTGATGTCTCAGTGCAACCTGTTACTCACTTGAATGATTCAGACAAAAGGCTCTAGTGAATAGAAGATTAGACTGTTTGCATTTGCAACCAAATGTACCAAATACATTCCTAATGTGTTAATTAACATTTTCTCCAAATGCAAAAGAGAAACATTCCAGCTGAGAAGACAGGTAAGAATCTGATAGTAAGGCAGACTCATCTGACATTTGAAAAAAAAAAAAAAAATCCTTTGAATCATGAGTTAGGTAATCACAACATTCAAAAAAGAAAACTCTAAATTACTAAGTCATAGATGAGGTCATTTCTGGTAAATAATGAAATGGATAAAGAATGGCAATTATTTAGGTATTCTAACGTATCATGTGTCTTCAAGTTTTGCAGAGTTAAATAGAAAACATCCCTTTGAAATGTTTTTATAAAAAATTGGAAAAGTTTAAAATGTTAATGTCAGGACATTTGTATGACAATATGCAAAGCAACAAAGAAATTATTTTCTGGGGGAATAATGTGTATAAAAATATAACCCCAGGGGTGCCTGGGTGGCTCAGTGGGTTAAAGCCTCTGCCTTCGGCTCAGGTCATGATCTCAGGGTCTTGGGATTGAACCCTGCATCGGGCTCTCTGCTCGACGGGAAGCGTGCTTCCTCCTCTCTCTCTCTCTGCCTGCCTCTCTGCCTACTTGTGATCTCTATCTGTTAAATAAATAAAATCTTCAAATATATATATATATACACACATACATATATATGTAACTCCAATGTATAATATAACAACCTTCAACCTCTGTGTCTTCCATCATACCAAAGCTGGTCTATTTTTCTTTCTAAATGCCTCTCCACTTCCCATACTATTTCCTCATTATCATCCTCACTTCCAAAGAGCTCTGGGTCCAGACCTGACTCAGGTCAGAGAAATGGGAAAAGGTCTGTGACTGTCTTGGAGCTCCCAATCAGATCTCTGTTCACTGGCTTTGACATTTTTTGCATTTCTCTTTTTGTCAATATAACTTGAGTAGGACCTTAGCAGGGTCCACAGCTGTTTTAAAAGGTATCCAATGACCAAATAAAAATTAAGATCCCTGTGGGCTGGAGTATTCTGTTGATGATGGCAGATATACGCCAAATGGCACATGTGGAACCTGTCATGGTTACATTTTACTCATTTTTTTTTTTTTGTCACATCAGAATTCTCTCATCTACATTGAAATCAAGATCCTCATTTCGTCTCTAGCAACTTTCACCAATACTTTTATCTTCTAATGAACAGTTCCATGCTGATAGCTCCTATGCCATTGTATTTCTCAGGGTGTTGGTAAAATGGCTAGTTTCTGGGTCTTTGGGGTACTTAATTAGAGAATGAATATGGTTGGTCAGATTGGATATGTAACATTACTCCAGATCTTCTGTTTTCAATCTGGATTCCTCTATCTACGTTTATCCAAGGAACTACTGGCATTTCACATTAATATTATATGGTCACCATATATTATTTAAGATTTCCTTAACCAGCTGAGTAGATATATAAAACTATTTTCTGTTGTTTGACTAGCATGTTTCATGTAGAATTTCTGGTACCCATATTAATAAATTTAGGTTGATCTACCCTTGACCAGAATCCATTTCCACATCTATTCTAAAGATTCTAGCAGATATACATTAGCGGACTACCAGAGATGTTTGCATGTAAGCCTTCTCTTCCTTTTCTTTTCTGACTTGACCCTGGAAACAAAGAGGGTAAGAGAGTGAAATAAGAGGAAAAACTAGCTCCTTTAAGAAGGTAACTCCCTTAGATGAAGGAAGACCATGACTTCAAGCAAGGAAGGATGGCCTTATTGATAGGAAGGAGGCTGGGAGAGGATGCTCTATGAGAAGTGATGAATCAGGGTATTCCAAGCTTTCCCACACCTCCTGTATATTCCCAGGACTACTACCAGCCCCAGAGCAATGGCAGTGAATTCAACAGAAGATAATTTTCCAAGGCACCCTGAGTCAATAGAGAAGAATTTTTTTTTTTTTTTTTTTTTTTTAGTTTAGTCGTATGCAGTTGCTGAGTTTCTTTCAGTGTCTATGAGAATTTGGGGAACCGATTTGTTGTTGTTGTTGTTGTTGTTTGTGGTGAGCTTTCCAGTAAAGTGATAAACTAACATCAATCTCTGTAGTTCTTGACTTTTATACTCCTTTTGCTTTTCTATGGAAGTGGCAACTTGAACCCAGGAAGACTGACCTCCTTGGGCATTTCATTCCAGGTAAACAAACTTGGTGACTTTATTAGCTGATTTATCATTGCATTCTGGGGTCTTTCAGATTCCCATAATGACGAGATTCTCCCAGACTTCCAGCCAATGTAGTCCATATATGCAATCTCGGGTCTTTCCTCTGCCATTTCTCTGAGGATGTGTTTTTGTTACCTACTAACTGGTACCAGTTTTGGTGTCAGTCAGGATTCTATTGTAAGGAATAAAAACTGACCTGACCAACTAAAGTAGAAAATCAGTTTATTGGAAAGAATCCCTCAGAAGTGTACTGGATCAGTCATGGAGCATGGGCTGGAGCTGAAGGAGGTCACATCACACCCAGAAACAGTCTGGTGATGATGCTGCCAAAGGCACTACCAGTGCTATCTGTTCACTGCCACCATGTCTTCATCCTCAACACTGCTGCTGAACATTCTCTACAGTCTCTCTGTACTGAATATTATCAGGACAGACCCTCTATCTTTGTACCAAGTCTTCAGATTCAAAGTGCTGGATGTGACCATCCAAAGGGTTAAACCTTCCATTGAAACTTACCAACCTCCTATTTCCCACCAAATTAAAAAGCATGCATTGTAAGGTATATGAAGACTTTGTGGGTCCTCTGCTGTCATTTAGGTAGTATTTCTGTCCCAAATGTGAGACTATGTGAGGGACCTTTTGCCTTATGCTCCTAGATGAGAAGAAGAGTAATGGCATTAACAGTGTATCACTTGGTCACACAGTGCCTGGGGGGAGGGCATCAAAAATTCAGCTCCTAAAAGATACCACAAAATCTTCGAGGGTAGAAGCTGCCTTCTGTTAGTATCCTTACTACCTGGTGCTTGAAATATATAGGCATTCAATGTATATTTGCTAAAATGACGCTTGATCTATCAAAGGCTGTTATCTTTCTTAAATGAGGATTATGATTTGTATCCTATTCTAGATCCCATAAGCCACTGCAGTAGAATCTGTTTTTAGATTACTTGCATTAGAATCATCTGGGGTGCATGTTAAAATGGAATTCCTGAGATGTACTCCAGACCTAACTAAGCTAAATCAGAATAATTATGGACAAGGCTCAGGAATCTACATTTTAAGGAATCACTCCAAATTATTCCCATATTACACTAAATTTGAAAGCTAATGCTCTGTGGGACTATTGTTAGGGGCTTGAGTTTTAGGACGTTAGCTAGCAAAAATTAGCGAGAATTTTGGGAATAAAACTCAATAAAACCTCATTTATAAAGCTTTGGTGTTTGTTTTAATGACTGATTTGTGACTGTTAGGAGATCAGTTTTTTTCCTGTTGCATCCTTAGTGTTACTTGGCGAGAAAGCTTATAAATGAAAGAGTAAAATCCCGGTTTTATCTTTTTAATTAGGGTGTTCTCATTTCTCTTGCTTGTCTGGGCTGTCATCTGAAGCAAAAGAACAGAGAAAGCAAGTCAAGGGATAAATCTGTTTTGTCCCCTGCCTAGCTAACCATGTTAATAAGCTCTCCTCAGTGTGTGTGTGTGTGTGTGTGTGCGTGCGTGCATGTGCACGCACACTCACCCACACATACAAGCAGATATATAAACACATGCATTTTTTAAAAACATAGATGAAGCTTATGGTGTGTTTCTGTAACTTTCCTCTTTTGAGTATGTTTTCCCCACATTCCAAAGCTTCTAGGAAAGAGGGAATTTGGTTACTTAGTTGTGTTCTTTAATTGTTCATACCACACGGTGGCCCAGGAACCTTGTTCCTCTGCACATCACCTCTGTGGGCCTCCGGGTTGCTGCAGGCCATGTGTTTGGTGTCCTCATTAGCTTTTAAACAGTATTTATCTTCCTATCCCTTTTGGCTCCTCTGCCATCGTTTTCTAGGTCCTACTCTCCAACCTTCATATCCAACATCGATGCACTCTGAAGGACACGGTGTCCTTCCCAAACCAGAGCAGCTGCTGTTCTGCTGCTCCTTAGTTTCCCAGAATGGACACCTGTCTTCAGAAGGGATGTGGTACCTTTGGGTCCATCTGGCTGGCCAAGCCACCCTCCATGAGGGACCTGGCTGTTCCTTTCTCTGGCCCACAGTCTACTTAAGTCTCTTTCTGCTGCTTTTTAGGCTTACTCAAAAACTCCTGTTGTAGAAGATTGAGGGCTGCTCTGTAATTTTATCAGCCCATGCTCAAAAAGCCTCTGGATTCCAGTCAGCCAAGTGAAGAACAAATACATTTGGTTATAATTAAATATCGAGATAGGTTGTTGGCTAAAAAGGCACAGCCGTACTGAGAATTTGGCTCCTGGTGTGGTATGCTAAAGTGAAGTGTATGTACCTGTACGAAGTTGGGAATATCTTTTTTTGCTTTAGAGGTAGAATGAATATTTCTGATACATTTCTAGAAAAGCAAAAATCATTTTAAAACTTCTCAAAATACAGATGTTTTCTGTTTATGTTGAATTTTTCTATTCTGTAGAAGACAGAAATGAAGTATTTAGAAATGTAGGGCTACAGATGAAGGTGATGTACTTTTGTACCATGTGATTTCATACAGCTAAAGTTTGTGTGCCTTTTGAAATTAAGGAAATGCATTTTTTTTCATAAAAGCCTTTTTCTGGGATATTCTAAGAGATTTACAGTCAGTAGAGATTAAAAGTTTTAAAAAGGAAAAGATGATATGGGTTTATATCTCACTCCTTCCATCTTGGGTCAAGCCTGGTCAGTTTCCCTCTCTGAACTTCAGTTTTATTATCAAAAACTCAGCAATTTGGGCTTTCCCGGAAGATCTATGAAATTCTGGCCCTATAGGCTTCTAATTCACCTGGTGCTTCTTTCTTTGTCTAGAGATTAGCCAGCTTCTCTGGCCACTAAAAGGAAGCAAATTTGCTTCTGTGTGGTTGGAGCATAGAGTCATGTGACTGAAATTCGAGAGAAAGGGTTGACCTGTGCTCTCCAGCATTGTCTGTGAATACATTTGCCTCCTACACAAGGATGGGTTGCTAAGGTCCTCTTCAAAGGAGAACAGTCACATATGGGCACAATTACCCTTGAGATGACCTTAGGAAACTGTCGCATCAGAGCCTGACATCCTGTGTCTCAGTTAAATCCAATGTGGCCACTTTTCCCTGCAGCAAATATAACAGATTGGGTCCCAGATGAAGTGACTGACTTTTGTTTAAAGACAGTGTCTTCTAAAAAATGCCTACCCTTAAATATGAGATACTCAGAGGGGCTAGTTGGTCATGGAAAAAAAAAAATGTACTTCATAACTAAGACTCCAGGGTAAGTCTCACACCTAGTCTGGAGTTAGCTGTTGTTGAGCACAGTGGCATGCTCAATAACCCAAAATAATTAAGCGGCTCGTTTCCTGACTTAGTTCTTTTAGGCCAGATGCAGAGCATTTAATTTACCTAAGAAAGGCGAGTTTATTTTGTGACCCCATGGTACTGCTAAAACTGACTTCAGTCAGACCTCCCACCATCACTAGACTAAGTTTTGCAGTAACTGCCTAACCTCCGCTGTTGATCTTGCCCCTTCTCTCCTCTAACCCTCACTTTCCTGTCACTATAAGTGATCTTTCTAGAAGGAAAATCTGTTCTGTGTGGAACCCTTGCAGCTTTTTCCAAAATGTGTTCTGTGGCACAATAATTAAGGAATACAATTTGTAACAGCGTAAGGATTTCATGAGTTATCTTTAAAGATGAAGTTACAAAAGGGTGCCATTGTCTATTTCTTGATTAAAAAAATTTCAGAATTCAAAAAAATTTTCAGAATTCATGTTAATGCACTAAAGGCCATCAGTAAGTCCAATGTTTTCCATTAATTTTACCTTAGTGTTAAAAAGTTTACCCAATAGTCCTTGTATAGAAAAGCAATGACATGTGGGAAGCACAAACTTACAGATAAAATTTAACTTCCTGAGCATGGCTTTGTAAGGGCTGGCCCTAATTTACCTTCAGAGCTGCCCTAGACTCAGGCAAGGTTCTGCCCTGACCTACGTTCAGGCTTCAGGAGGCCTACACACTTCATAACACCCCCTCCTTGACACTTGCTAAACCCTGCTTCCTAGAAATTCTGGGGCAAGGTGGGTTGGAAATGCTACCTGGCTGAGGCACTTTGAAGTAAGATTGAGACCCATGTGGGCCCAGGTCCTCATTTATTCCCCTCAAGGGGCTCTCCACCCTATGAGGTTGACTGGCTATCCCCCCAGGAAACGTGGGGACTTGGGCTGTGGGGTTGTCCTGGACCTGTGGCTGGCTCTGATTCCAGGATCCCTCTTGCTACTGGCATGGTGCAGCTTTGGCATGATGGCATGAACATGGGCCACCAGAAGGACAAGTTCAGGGCTGTGGGCTCTTGAAAGCTCCAGTGCTGACCTTTGGGCTTGAGCCACAGGTATAGACCCCGTGTTGGCTCTCATCCATTTGTGTTCTGACTGGTGCCACTGCGAGTCTACAACACTGCTGGGTCGTGGGAGTGGTAGCAGGTGTTGTTTACCCTGTGTGCCCCTTACTGTTCTCTCACTGCACAGTGCCCCCTGCCCCCCCATGGACTCTATGCCACTAGCCTGGTAATTCTCTTATGTCTCATCTGAGGGCTATTAGGATGGCAGCACAATGGCCTTTTCTGATCAATGTCCTTTCTTATCCTCACCCATTGGTGACATTGTGTTCGCCTCAGTCAGTCTTGAGTTGGATGAGGGACAAGCATTACTTGTATGAAATGGAAATTCTTTTCTCCTGGAAATTTTTCCTGTTTGTGGCACTGTGTGGGGGACAATGGTACATCTGACCTAAAAAAATCACCTTCTAGTAGTACCATGATTATGGCCAAAAATGTTCAAGAGAAGATGTGAGAGAAGATGTGAGATTCTATCAAAACTTTCTGAATGGTAAATTTACCATTAAATAAAAAATTGTCATTAAGTAAATCACTATACATCGTATAGATCTATATATTTGTAATATGGTTTTAATCAAATTATTGCTAAAATAGGGGTCCTGAAGAACATATTTGAGGTCCTACCTGCTCTAGGGGCAGTTTTGATTACCTTGCTATCTCATCTCTTCTCATTGCCATGTGCACATTTTAATTTCCAGGAACCCCAAAACATCTACCCCATGCTTTTGTCCATGGTGCACTCTTTCTGACAAATTCATACTCATTCTTTAAGACTCAGTTCAGACCTCACCTGTTGCATCAAGATCCCATGGTCTTCGCTCCCACCCACGGCACACTTGGCTTGCCTTTATTCCAGCACCTACCACAGTGTGTTCACATTGTCTGCTTATGTCCACATTCCCTGGATGACTAGTACTAAGGCAGCCACTATGCCTCTTTTATCCATTTTGCCTCATTATATGCCAATACCATGGCCAAGTAATTTAGAGAAACTAAAGTGAATCTAACAAATGATCCCATGAAATCGCTATGGCTATAGGGGACTCTGGACCCAACAGGAAAAGACAGTTGTGTGAAGCTGGCATTTATAAATTCACTTGTCCTATCCTCAAGTTGATGATACAAGCATGCTTGCTTCTGTGGTAGCTTTATATTCCAAACTGGACCACCTTCCCTTTTCCTGTGCAGTTCCAGCATAGAATTAGCCAGGGGGAGCCATTTGTGGAATGTTTGGAGGGAGCATGAAGCGGGACTCCTGGCTTCTGAAGGTCCTCCTGGTTGGATGGACTGAGAGGTGGCAGATGGGCAGGTTCTGGCGTGTTCGAGCTGGTCTCACTCACCCTGTCCATCACCAGGATGCCGATGGGCCCCAACTTGCACTTGCCTTTCCCAGCTCTGGGTCCTGGTCTTCTGCCTCTGTGGCAGCCCTGGTGACAACAGTGAACCCAGCCTCACCACTGGAGGCAGAGGCCTCAGCCCTCAAGCGACTCTGCTACCAGTCTCCGTCTGCAGTCCCCAGGCAGCGAGACATGCCTGCTTCCCAGATTTCCCTGCTGGCTAGGGCTTGTTGCCCTCCACCAGAGAGCTTCAGTAGGGCTGATCAGTGACTTGTCTCTGGGTTCCAGCACCTCCCATAGCCACGTAAAGTCGAATTCCTATAAACACAGCGTTGGTTTCCCTGATTGAACCTGACAGATTCAGGCCCTGCTTCTTGCAACTCCTTTAAAAAATTAATTTGCTACGCTTTAGCGCTCAACTGACATGTGGGACTGGCAAATGAAAAATGAGAAGAAGGTGTGAGAAGGGCTGAGAGGAAGAAAGGCAAGGTGAGTAAAGGGAAAATAGGATCTTGAAAAATGAAATGGGGAAGCGAGAATGGCAAGGCCAGCTTGGGGAAAGGAGAGGGCAATGTGAAAAGAATATGGTATGTCTCTGCCCCACTAGGAATGTATAAGCTACATTGGGAAAAACAAAGACTGATCATTGACAAATGTGTAGCATGTATTTTTTTAAAGTTCTCGTGTACATTTAAAATACAATAATCACCACCACACACACATGAAATATTTTCTCTAAGAAACACGGAGAGAAAAAGATTGAATTTTCCTCCCTCCTAGTAAATATCAGCAGAACCTCTTAATCCCCCATTAATCACCTGATGTGATACTCACTGCTTTTTTATTTTCTACCTGATAAATATAGATATAATATTTACCTGTATTTTCTGGGACTACCGTAGACTGAATGTTTATATCCCTTCAAAATCCGTATGTTGAAATCCTAATCCGTGATGTGAGGATAATAGTAGGTGGGCTTTTGGGAAGCGATTATGTCATAATAACAGAGTCCTCATGAACGGGATTTGGGGCCTGGTTCAAGAGACCCTAGTGAGCTTTCATGTCCCCTTCTGTCAAGTGAGGGCACAATGAGAAAACAACCCTCTATGAGCTGGGAGGTGGGATTGGTTTATTTATATCTTTATTTTTAAGATTTTATTTGAGAGAGAGAGTGAGAGAGAGCATGAGAGGGGAGAAGGTCATAGGGAGAAGCAGAGCTGGGAGCCCGATGAGGGACTCGATCCCGAAGGCAGTCACTTAACCAACTGAGCCACATGGGCACCCCATGGGAGGTGGGTTTTCACTACAGGCCAAATCTGCTAGCTCCTTGATCTTGGACTTCCTAGCCTCCAGACTGTGAAATAAATGTGTTATTGTTTTTAAACCACCCAGTCTGTAGTATACTCTTATAGGAGCCTGAACTAAGTCCATGAATGAAGCATAATAGATTTTAGCTTTTATGGGAACTCAAGGTCTGAACCAGGGTTGCATTCCAGGCATAAACCAGGAACAAAAAGTAATTTTAAATGCTTTCCTTGTGATTTTCAAAGAACATTAACAGATCCAATTCATAACTTAAAGAAACATTATCAAATCCCTTTTTATCTCTACCTTAACTCGATGCCTGTGGATTCTCATTTGTCAAACCCTAGAAATTATCCAGAACATCCTTGCCCCTATTATTTTTCTCTCCCTTTTCTTCTTACAAACACTTTCCCATTCCATGTTTTGATCCCTGCCAGGCCTTCATGATTCCTGCTGCCATGGGAGGGGTGAGGTTAATCACGGGCAAAATGTGGGAGGACATAGTCGCTCCATCTTCCCTGACCTTCCACCACCTCTCCAAGGAGTAAGCCTATGGAAACCCCTGAGGAACATAGTTCTGATGTTCCATTAGGTCCCTTCTTGCCATCTTTGTGTTCAGGGAATGGAGAGTTTCCTGCAGGTAAATTGGTAGTTGAAGGTTTTTAGTTTTCTCCTCTCAAAGGTCTGTGACTCTGGAAAGGTGAGAAATAGGATGTATTTCCAATTTCTTCACTTCTTGTGAACCAAAGGCTATAGTTGTTTTATCACTGCTCTCACTGAAGGCAGAGATCTCTCTAGCCCTTAAAATTGCAGACAGCCTGGGCATGGTTACTTAGAGTGCTCTCCCATGCAAAGGAAGGAAATACAAGGCAATGATTATGGCAACCTAATTTCTTTGAGAATAAGTCCCAAAATTCAGCCACCAACCCTCCAGGAGTCCGTCCCCAAATTGAGATGAAGGAGCTTTCGTACTGCACTTAGCTAAGACCTTGCTTGAGGAGGGCAGGTCTGTCTTCAAGAGACCTGATTTCCTGCAGCTTCCTAGCTGCCCGAGTCCTCTTGGCATCACTGAGCAAAGCTCCAGTGTTCTGTCTCATTCTGAAAGCACAAACACGAACTCATTCTTCCAACCCTGGGCTCTAATTAGCTTCGCTTAGAGAGAATTCTGGGAATCCCTTTAGGTTACCATGAATTACAAAATGGCTTAGTGAATCTGGACTCAGATTTACTCCCACTCTTGGCTCCAGCTTTTTTTTTTTTTTTTAATTTATTTATTTATTTATTTTTGGTTTGGGTTCTGATATTCTAAGCATGATTTTACAGCTCTAAAGGAGAATTCATTCTTGGAGTTCTTCCCCCGTGAACACTTAGCCATAACAATTCTGCCCTGTCTACTGACACCTGGTCACAAATTAGTGGTGTCAGTCCCAGCCTCTGTCTGCCTACTCCATCCTTGCTCTGAGAAGTGTGGCAGCTCTCCCAGGGGACGGCTGTCTCTGCAGCTGGGAACAGCCTTGAAGGCAGCCTTGAATGGGCTCTCAGTTGGCACGAGTATATCTCAGCCTCTGGACATTGCATACCCCAGCACCATATTAATGGCGGTGTGAAGTCAGAACTCAAAGGGCTTTTCTCTGTCCCCTGGCTTGGTTCTTGGTGAGGATTTATTGCTTCTGGGGGAAGGAAGGTTACACCCATGGATTGAAAGCCTATTTATCAGAAGTTCCTCAGGGATAGTTCGGTCCTCAAGGAAACTGGTCTCATTGCGGCCTTTCCAGAGTCTGCCACTGGCCTCCTCTTGCCATCCAAAAAAGACTCTGAGATCTTATGAAACTGAGGATCACATTGTGCAACTCTGCTTACGGGATCCTGTCTGCAACTGTGCATTCTTCCCACTGCCTTGGTCCTTGCATTCCAAGAACTGTAACGACTCCTATCTAATTAAGGCCTACTCCCTAACATCCTGTGTCCAGGTCAGGTAGACATAGTGAAAATGCATGCTTCGTTTAGATCTGTATTGATTTTGTTAATTGGAAGTGTAGCTGAGAATCATAACTAAGAACAAAATCACAGGCAAGAAATGAAATCCTTAAAAAAAAAAAAAAAAAAAAGTCTGAAAACCAAAACCAAGACAAAAACCCCTGGTCTCTTATGGGGATGTGGTCTCTGTATAGCACTGCAGTCCAAAAACCAGGCTAAAATAAAAGTAAATCCAATTAGAGAGGAATTCAGTACTGATCAAACATCTTAAAACTACCACCTATAACCATAACTATATTCTCCTTCCCCTCCCCATTTCCTCAGGACTTGGCACCCTTCAGCTGCTCTTCCCTCTTTGGTAAATATCCCTACTTTATTCTCACCTTAGTCCACATTCCTCAGCCTCTCTTCCACCTTCCCTCCCTCTTCCTCTCTGAGCGGAATGCTGCCCCAGCTACTGGCCTGAGTGATTGGCCCCTCAGAATTCTGGTCCCTGCTAATGGTCACACTACCCTTCTCTGAGATACCATAGGACACCCATGCAGGCCACATGTTTTCCCTCTCCATGAACATAAACTGTCTGGGCTTTCCTGAGAGATGTGACCTTTACTCCCTCTGTTGTGTGTGTATGTGTGTGTGTTTGTGTATTGTTGTTGTTGTTTTGTCTTGTGGAGGTTTTGTTTTTTGGAATTTTTAAAAATTAACATATAATGTATTATTTGCCCCAGGGGTACAAGTCTGTGAATCATCAGGCTTACACACCTCACAGCACTCACCATAGCACATACCCTCCCCAAAGTCCATAACCCAACCACCCTCTCCATACCCCACTCCCCCCAGCAACACTGAGTTTGTTTTTGGATTTTTTTTAATGGGCAATTGACATGAAGCATTTTTGGAGAATAAAATTTTCCACCAAAATATATATTTGCTTTACATATTTGGAGAGGAGATGGTAAACTTTAGATGCTAGGTGACTAGCATCTGAAAGTCAGACCTTCAGACTCTGCTTTTCCCCAATTTTTAACCTGATGCCCCCCAAGTTCACAGGTGATCCTTAGAATCAAGGTTTTTCTTCCATTGTCTATAGGAACAATTAAAAGCACATGGAAGGATGGTTAAAGGACAGAGAAGGAACTGTTGCTGGAGAGGAAGCCTGCCTAGAACAAGAGGCAGGTGGGGAGGGGGTCGAAGGTGTTGGGCTAAATTCTCAAAATACCAGGGAGACAGAAACAGAATAAAGGTACCAGAAGCGAATTTGAATAAGGCCTATACATGCCTCTCCTGTTTTCATCAAGTATCATAAAGACATCGTAAAAGAAGAAAAGAGAAAAAAGCAGTGCTGTGGACAGCAGTGAGGGGAAGAGGGTGTTGGAGGCTGTTACCAAGAGGAGATTGGCTACAAGCTTTTGCTTCCCAGGCATTGAGAGCAGCTCCCCAGTTACAGAGATTGTGGGGTAGGGGGGCTCTGATGGACAGAGACTGTGTGATTCTTCTGCCAACTAAGGAGGAAGGAAGTAGCAACTACATGCTTGAGATGACCCTGAATTCTGGAATGGAGACCATGAGCCCCCTGGCATCTTTTATCATGGGTATAGGATGGTTAGTTTTAGTAAAGAAACTAGTCAGAGGCTATGTAATGCCACAAATGGTAATGGGAAGAAGGTGTGCAAATCACCCATTTGTTCATTCATTCATTCATTCATTCACACAAGAATTTACTAAGAATCCATTATCTGCCAGCCGCTGTGTTAGGTGCTGGCATTGTTATCGGTAAACAAAACACCTATGGAGGAGGCAGCCACTCGACAAGTAATATTAATGAACATGTCTCAGAAAAGCACAGTATACACTGAATGCATAAAGTAAGAAACTGGAGAGATCCCAGTAACTTTCCTGCATCTAAGTTAAGATAGAAACGATGAATACAAATTGATCAAGTAAACAGGGAAGAGAAGAACTAGAGCCCAGAAGTAGATTGATGTCCAAGGACAGCTGAAAGACAATCACTGGAAGTAGACTCCAAGGCGAGTGAGCAAGCGTGCGTACGATTTCAAATAAAGCTGAAAGACGTGGGCAAGAAAGAATGTGGACGTGTGAAGGAGTAAGAACCTACCCATAGCCTCTGTACATTCAGTAAGTAGAATTTGGTTCAGTAAATAGAATTTGCAAAGGGGTGAAGTTGTGAAAATGTCCCAACACCCTTATGGTAAAGCAAAAGGAACACAATCAGCCCAGCTTTGTTGACAAGGAGAAAGCATCTTCCATGCTAGGAACATCACCCAGATGAACATGAGGAAGATGCTCAGAAGGTAGTGAAGAAGAACTTGCCCTGGAAATAGAGAGTTGTCATTCTGGCAACTGTGTTAATCTAGGGGAAAAACAACAACAACAACAACAAAAAACCGACCTGGACTAATTGGCTCCATGAATGTGTGAACTTGGTATTTAAAAAATACTAGCATTAATCTTTGGCTTTGGGAGGGGAATGCTAGAAAGCAGCAAAGTCAGAGACCAAGAGAAAAGGCTAAGGAGATGTACAGAGAGCTGGGGAGTTCCCCCAAGAAGCCAGTTGTCTAATGTTGTAGAATTTCTACAGAGGAAGCAGGCCAAGTTTTCTCTCCCCGAAGCACTTAGAAGTAGAAAGGAAAAAGATAAAAGACTAAGAAAAGTAGTCTAATAAGCTCACTTTATAAAAATCACCAAATGCAATAATAAGATAATAATGACTAACATTTTGACCACTTCCTGTAGGCACATAAGGCATAGGAATATTACCTGTATTCTTTCCTTTAATCCATCTACCAGCCCTGTAATTATGTACCATTACTGTTCCCTTAATAGAAATGATACTGAGTTACAAAGAGATGAAATAACTTGTCCAAGATCACGCAGCTGCTAAATGGATCAGCTGGGAGTCAAATTCATTCTGTCAGACTCTAATACTTCATCAATAATAGTCCTTTGCTATTTTCCTACACTGTCTTCCCAGAGAAGGAGGAAATACTACTGAGCAAGTGGTAGATCAAAGAGGACCAAGGAAAGAGTCCAGAAAAGATGGAATAGAGAAGAGGGGTTGACGAGAACTTGGCAGATGTCCTCAGTCTCTTACACAAATGTTACAGACTATTTCTCGTTGGATGGTCCAGGGTACTCAGATTAATGCTAGTATTTTTTAAATACAAAGTTCACACATTCATGGAGCCAATTAGTTCAGGTCGGGTTTTTTGTTGTTGTTGTTTTTCCCCTAGATTAACACAGTGCCAAATGTGCCATCTGGAGTTCTGGAAGAGAAAAGCAATGCAGTCATGGAGCTGCCCCCGGAGGGAGGCGCTGAATTCCTCTCCCAGGGAGCCAGTCTTCGTATCCCCCTTGTCCAGGTCTCTTATTAACTGATTGGAGAACAGACCTGTCCATTTTAATGACTTTTTATTTTACTAAGAGTTACAAAACATTTTATATCTTTTCTCGTAAGATCAACTAAAAGAAAAAGAAGTTTTGATGATCTGACTTGTACTACTAATAAGGATGTTGAAGTAACACGGGAACTGCCTTAAAAACATCTAGGGGTAACAGTTGTGACTTTTTTAATGTACTTATATTTTCTTATGTGCAATAAACTTTTCTTTTTGTCTTCTTTCTGTGCCGACATCTATTTGAGAGAAATGCTAAATCTCAGGTACCTAAGTCCACAGTGGCGCTAAAATGTGATTGCCTTTATTGATCTGAAGAAAGAAACTTGGCAGTGATTTAGCCAGTATTAAGCCAGTCATTTTAAATTAGAAAAATAAAAAGCATAAACAAGTTTTCTATTCCTTAAGATCCTGATGCCTACTAAGCATTAAGGTGGGTGCTAAAGACGGTTATGACTTCCATTGACAGTGAGTTCTAAAAGCATCTTGTGATCCACTTCTTTCTTCTTTCATCTTT
Organism: Mustela lutreola; assembly: GCF_030435805.1. Lineage (NCBI taxonomy): Eukaryota > Metazoa > Chordata > Mammalia > Carnivora > Mustelidae > Mustela > Mustela lutreola. Next base: position 36,178,652 of record NC_081293.1, read on the forward strand.
TCTCCCAATTCGGCAGGTTCTTTGCACATGTTTGTGCATTTCCTCAGCATGCTGGTGGTGCACAGTGAGCACGCACCTTACCTGGGCCCACGCGGTCTGAGGCAGGATCTTAAAGTCCCCTAATTTTTCTTAAAATAATTAAATGTTTCTGTGGCAAATCATTTACTCTCATGAATTTTCAGAATTCATGTCTAGATCAAGAGTGAGATACGACCCTCTTGTTCCTTCAGGAACAAACATTTCTAAAAAGGTGGGTGGGTTGGTGTCTTAATCTACTCAGACTGTCATAACAAAGTACCCTGGTCTGGGTGGTATAAAAAAGAGAAACTTGTTTTCTCGCAGTTCTCAAGATTGAAAGTCCAAGATTAAGATGCCAGTAGGGTGGGTGTCTGTGAGGGTTCTCCTCTGGGCCTGCAGATGCTTATCTTCTCACAGTGTCCTCACATGACAAAGAGAGAGAGGTTGACAGAAAAAGAGATTGAGAGAGTGAGATCATTCTATTCTTACATGGCCATGTTCCTATGGGATTATGGCCCCACGCTTATGACCCCATTTAACCTTCATTTCCTTCTTAAGAGCATCAGTATATGAATTTGGGAGAAGAGCATATGAGACTGTAGTAGTTGAGAAAACTATAGACGTATTTGGCTAACTTCCTCCCTCAATTAAAACAGTATTTTACTCTTTCATGTCTTCTAGATTAACACAGACTTTGTATTGAAAAAGATCTAAGGTTACCTGGTCTAATCTCTCCTAAAAAAAGAAAAAAAAATGAAGACTCCTTCTCTAACCAGAATGTTTTTAAAGAAGTTATTTCAAGATGTCTTGATCCCTAGGTTTCTCTTATCTTTTATTCTGTATGAGTAAAAATAAGAACTTCTTTAATATCCTTAAAAAGTCCTTCGCTGTCTGAAAAGGACCGAAAATCCCTGTTCTTTGGCTTCACTTTCCCTTTCACTCCCAGGGATGAGGAACAGTACTAACTAACCACTCTGTTCATGGTGCACTCTCCAGGAACTGGAGTCCCCACTGGGCTTCCATGATGAGTAGTCGGAGAAGGTCATTGTGACTTAAAGTGAGCACTGCAGGTGAAGGGAGCTGGATCCCAGAATCAATACTGATTCATTCTCAGATCATTCTGCCATCTGAGGCTTCACATTGTCTGCTATCAGAGGATGGAATTCTAACACTGAAAACTGCCATAGACATTCCACAGTATTCAGAAATGCTTCATCTATAGTATTTTCAGTGTTCAAATCTAATTAGGGCTTATGGATGGTTTATCATAAACAGGGATTGATGTCAGTCAACCAACATCTACCAAACCCCATTTTTTATCCCCAGGGAGGGCCCTGGGGAGAAAATGCACATAAGACATCCAGTGACTTCCACAGGAATGAGGAAGAAGCCTTGAGAGCCTTGGCCAGTCTGGATAAGACCTCCTTTGTTTCCACAGCAATACACCCAAGCAGTCACCCTTCCCATCACTTGGGACTCACTTTATTTCTGTTTCTGGTCACCTAGAGTAGCCTGGGACTACCATGTCATCCTTCATCCTTCAGATTCTCTTCCCCATGCCACTCCTTAGCCACCCCTTCTAACCCATCACTCACCCTCCCTCAATACACCTTCCATTATACACTAAAGCCCTTCCATTACACACTCTGAAATTCGAAGTCAACCACAAGCAAAATCCTTATTATCTTCTGACTTCTCAAAATGTTTCTTTTGTGGTTGTGTTCAAAGTAAAAGGAGGGTCCCCCTTAGTATTCTGCTTCCCCTGCAGAACCTCTAAGTGGTAGATATTTGATCTTGCCCCAAGCCCTCTTACTGTTGGTCCCTGGGGAAGGTTGATGTACTCCTTGCTCCTCCTTGCCACTTCAGACCACTTTCTTTTCCTCTTCCCTAATCCCCTTCCCTGCCACACACTTTACATGCCCTCAGACTAGAACCTCCACTCACTCTCTCTTTGCCATGGTCATCCATGAACTCTGAATAATCCCATTGTACTGCCTTCAGCTTTTAGCTTCTGGTTCAGTGAACTCTTTCCATTCTATTCTTCCCACCATTTTTGGTGATTTTAATATCCATGTGATGAAGAATCCAGATGATCCTTCAATACTTCAGTCTCTCAGTTCCTTGACACTGTCTGCTTCAATGATCTCCCTCTCAACCCTAGTTCACCCCATTCAATCTGAGGTCACATGTTGACTTCTTGATTACCATGAACTACAGTGCATTCACACATTTTCTAACACACATCTCCAAGATGTGCAGTCTACTAAAAACTTTGACTTTGTCACTGCCTAGTGCCACCTCTGCATTCTCATTTCCCTTCTCAGGTAGCTTAAATTCCTAGTCCCTCATCATCTTTCCCTGCCTCCCCCTGACTGCCTTGCCACAGTCTCCCTTTATCATCTTCATCTGGCAAGATTCCAACTCTATTTAAATCAAACTCCATCTACTCTTTTTTTGCTCCCACCCAGTAGAATGGACCTGGAGAAAAGTGCATAGCCATGTCAACTTGTGTCACTTTAATTTCACTGAAACAGAATCCTGCCTGTACCTTACCACAGCCACCATGGGGTACATGTCCAGCCACAGGACACATAGCAGCTCATTTTCCTAGTCTCTTCTCAGCAATTATTTTCAACTTTTAAAAGATAAACTAAGGCATATTTAAAAATTGACAAGTTTGAGCAAAACTTCATTCGAATTGGGCAGCATCCAATCTAGTAGATAGAAAGGAGCTCCAAGATGCTGCCCCAAATGGAAGATTTCATAGGCACAAGGGAGCAGGAACAAGGAAGTTATACTGGGAAAAAAAATAATAAGTTGGTTATTTCAAGGTTACTCTCCTTTAGGGGATGGCAGGGGTCTATCTGACAGATTACCTAACTCATAGTCAGAAGATTCCTGATTGACTCATTTAAAACTCCATTTCTGAGAGAGCTGAAAGTATAATTAGTTCTTGGTTTAGAGACCTAGAGATTAGCATAAGTGACTATTTTGAGTCTTTTTAAACACTATCGTAACTTAACTATTCTTAAGCCTCATTCTTGGCCGATGGCATTGAATCGGATTCTATTTATTTATTATTGTAAGATTTCTTAACTTTAATTTCATTATCATTAACATACAGTGTTAAGTTTCAAGTGTACAATATATTGATTAATTCTATATGTTACTCAGAGCTCATGATGATAAGTGTACTCTTAATCCCAAACACCTTTTTTTAAAAAAAATTTATTTATTTATTTGACAGACAGAAGTCACAAGTAGGCAGAGAGGCAGGTGGGGGGGGGTGGATGGGGAGCAGGCTCCCCGGGAGGCAGAGAGCCCAATGTGGGGCTTGATCCCAGGACCCTGGGATCATGACCTGAGCTGAAGGCAGAGGCTTAACCCACTGAGCCAACCAGGAGCCCTCCAAACACCTTTTTTTTTTTTTTAAGAATTTATTTATTTATTTGACAGAGAGAGATCACAAGTAGGCAGAGAGGCAGGCAGAGAGAAAAGAGGAAGCAGGCTCCCTGCTGAGCAGAGAGCCCAATGCGGGACTCGATCCCAGGACCCTGGGATCATGACCTGAGCCGAAGGCAGTGGCCTAACCCACTGAGCCACCCAGGTGTGCCCCAAACACCTTTTTTATCCATCCCCCACCACCTCTGGTAACCATCAGGTTGTTCTCTATAGTTAAGTCTCTCTCCTTCTCTCTCTCTCTCTTTTTTTCTTTCTTTGTTCGTCTCTTTTTTTCTTTGCTAATTTTTTTGTTTCTTAAATTCCACATATGCATGAAATCATATGGTATTTGTCTTTCTCTGACTGGCTTATTTCACTTAGCATTATACTATCTAGATCCATCTTTTTTGTAAGTGGCAAGATTTCATCTTTTTATGTTTGAATAACATTTATATAGATACACCACTTTTTCTATATCCATTTATCTATCAATTGACACTTGGACTGCTTCCATAATTGGGCTATGCTGTGATAAACATAGTGATGTGTGTATCTCTTCAAATCAGTGTTTTCCTTTTCTCTGGGTAAATACCCAGTAGTTAAATTACTAGGTCATAGGGTAGTTCTATTTTTAATTCTTTTAAGAAACCTCCATATTACCTTCCACAGTGATTGCACCAATTTGCATTCCCACCAGCAGTGCAAGAGTGTTCCTTTTTCTCCATGTCCTTTCCAACACTTGTTGTTCCTTGTGTTTTCAATTTAAGCCATTCTGACAGGTGTTAGATGATATTTCATTTTGGTTTTAATTTGCAATTCCCTAATGATGAATGATGTTGAACATCTTTTCATGTGACTGTTGGCTATATGTATGTCATCTTTGGAGAAATGTCTATTCATGTCTTCTGCCCATTTTTAATTAGATTATTTGTTTTTTTGGGTGTTGAGTAGTATCAGTTCTTTTTTATTTTTCTTTAAAGATTTTTTTTTTAAATTTATTTGACAGACAGAAATCACAAGTAGGGGGAGAAGCAGGCAGAGAGAGAGAGAAAGAGGAGGAAGCAGGTTCTCTGCTGAGCAGAGAGCCCGACGTGGGGCTCGATTCCAGGACCCTGGGATCATGACCTGAACCGAAGGCAGAGGCTTAACCCACTGAGCCACCCAGATGCCCCTGAGTAGTATCAGTTCTTTAGATATTTTTGATAATGACCCATTATTTGATATGTCATTTTCATGTAATTCTTCCCATTCTATAGGTTGACTTTCATTTGCTGTGCAGAAGCTCTTATTTTGATGTAGTCCCAGTAGTTTATATTTTGCTTATCTTTTCCTTGCCTGAGGAGACATATCTAGAAAAATGTTGCTACAGCTGATATCAGAGAAATGACTATCTGTGTTCTCCTGTAGGATTTTGTGTGTGTGTGTGTTTTCAGTTCTCACTTTAAAGTCTTTAAAAACATCTTGAGTTTATTTTTCTCCTTATTTTACCATACTCTTTTGGTTTTCTACCTACTTTGCTGACGGGTCTTTACAAGTCTCCTTTTCTGGTTCCTTCTCATCTCCCTGATTCGTAAACATTGCTCTTTGCCTTTGTTACTCTCTTGATGATTGTATTCAGTCTCGGGACTTTAAAGAATTTATACTTTGGTGACTCTTGAATTTTATCGTAAGCTGCACCTCTTCTCTGAACTCAAAATTTGAATCTACCTATTGAAAACATCAAATACCTTTTAATATTAATTTGCCTACAACCAACTGCTTCCTCAGGGATTTATTATTCCTTTCATTTTTTTTCTATAGAATTTATTACCTTCTGACTCTCTATATATTTTATTTTCTTGTACATGCAGACAGAGGAATAATTACATTTATTGCACCAAAAGGAAGTTTTATGTGAGCAAGGAGTTTTTATTTCTTTTTAAATTTATATCTCATATCTTAACTAGTTCTTGGCATATAATGCTCACACAGTAAATACTTGTTAAATGATGAAGCAAAAAGGTTGTCAGTCTAATTGGGGGAAAAGGGAAAATTAAAATAATCAGTTTTTCATTTTGTTACGTAGGTGTGCATTCTTAACAATACACTTTACAAACTCAATCTTTTACTTCATTCATATGAGCATATATATTTGTATAGGAATCAGAATCAGAAATTTTGGGTCTCCTGTCAATCATTCTCAATGTTCCTACTGGTAAGAATTAGCATCTTTATTCTTCATTCAAGGTCTATTCTTAAAGGATAGCAGTGCTTAATATCACGTGGACAAATATTCCTGTTGTGGCATGCATTTTAGATCGTCTTGGTACATTTCTGGTAATAGTCCTCCTCTCCTTGGCTCAATCTTGACAAAGTCCTAAGGTGTGTGTAGGCATCTAAAATACCGTTTGGTTGATGTCTAGCTATTGTAAGTTTCAATAATTATCCAAAAGAATCCTCACACAGGGAAGGAGAAAATGAATGGGTAACATTCTCCATCCTTTTTTTCTCTCCTTCACTCACTCACTCAGTGGATTAGTTTTCAGCACCTGCTGTGCTCATTCACCACTGGTGGTGTTTGTGTCTACATTTGAGGATCTGAAAACCCCACTTTTAATTCCAACTCTGATTTCTGTCTCTGTGCATGCTGTTGTTCCCAGGTTCACTCTCTCTTTCCTATAAGAGGATTATATTCCCCCTCCTCCTAACAACAGTCTTGGACACGTGATTCGCTTTCGCCAATGAAATGTCAGCAGAATGTAGTATGCTAAACTCCAGTGAAAGCTTTAAAAGCTACAGTGGGGTTCTACTATTGCCATTTTACCTCAGCCATGCACATGAGACAGGGTTGTTGCTTCAGTCCATATGAAGGAGATAAGAGACAACAGTTGTTTATGTGAGAAAGAAATAAGCCATTGTCATTGTAATCCACTGAAATTTGGGTTCACTCCGCAGCATGACTTAGTGCCTTTGGACAGTGTTGGAGTTTCTCATTTGTACTCTGGGGACAATAACATCTTCCTTGTCTATCTCAGAGAGTTATGGCAATGAGAAAATGAGAACTCTACAGGTGAGAAGTTTCACAGTATTCTATGCTATTCACGTTATTGTTGGAACTCTAATTATATGCTCTTCCAAGCTCTGGAGGTATCCATGTTTTTTAATCCCCCCACACCAATCTTTCAATGGATCTAGAACACTTGAGACATTTTGCATGGGTAAATTATTCTTTCTTCTTTCTTGTTTACTTAAATAGGCTGATATTTAGATAATTAATGAAGGATATTAGTGAGACATAAAAACCATATTCTTTCATGATGATTCCAGCCTCACCTCTCTGCTCCCACACATTTATTACATAAATCTCACAGTTCATTTCTCTTTCCCCTTGCTGTTGCATTATATTGCATTTATAGGATTTCGAGTCTGTGTGTGATGTCTTAGAACTTGGAGTGAACTTGATAGGGATCCTGGGGAGCATGCAGCAGGGGACGGGAGTGGCAGAGGTTGCTGATTGCTGAGTCAGTGTGGACACAAGGTTAAGTGCCATCTGAGATGCTCTCCCCACCTCCCTAAGAGAGGAAAGTCATGTCCATGGTCTCAGAGGAAGTGTGGCACACTGAGACCAGTAGGCTAGTACCTGTCACTGGGGGAGGCACATGTATGTCTCCTTAATCTTTACAAACCTACCATGTACTGTCATCATTCCCATTTTGCAAATGAGAAAACTGAAGCTCGGGGTGGTGAAGTTTCTTGTGCAAATTGGTGAAAATCAAAAGAGGTTCCATAACCCAAGCCTTCCTACTCCAAATTCCTAAGTCTTTCCTATCTTATGTTTTATGTGGACGTTTCATTTTATATGTGGTATCCTAGGAAATACAAAGCTAAGTGCTAATTTTGGCCATGGCATTTAAACACCTTATTCTTTAGCATGTAGATGAATTCAGCCTCAGCAAGAACCCCTGACAGTGGTTTTGTGGCAGGGGGTTTGAGAGAGGGAAGGTGGAGAAGCCTGGGTGGTAATTATGATTTCAGTTAATAGTTTATGATGAGCACTGGCTGTTAGATGTTAAGTGTTGAAAGTAATGAGCAACGCCCAATGTCATGGAGAGGCTACATCAGTGTCTATGGACTCCTTCCCCCATATGATTCCAGAGAGTCAGGGGAAACCCGGATTTCAAGTTATCCAACTGATTCTGCGAGGTACAGGTTTAGAAACACCTAATCAAATACACCAGAAACTATATTAGGAAGAATAGCTCTGATTATATTTATTCAGCACCTACCATGTTTCAAGGATAGTGCTAAGTGCTGAGGAAAATTCTAAAAACAAAGAGAAATGGTGTTTTTCCTTAAAAAAGACTTTTTTTTAAAGATTTTATTTATTCATTTGACAGAGATCACAAGTGGGCAGAGAGGCAGGCAGAGAGAAAGGTAGAAGCAGGCTCCCTGCTGAGCAGAGACCCTGACGCGGGGCTCCATCCCAGGACCCTGGGATCACGACCTGAGCTGAAGGCAGAGGCTTTAACCCATTGAGCCACCCAGGCGCCCTAAAAGAGACTTTTTTTAAAAAAAAGATTTTATTTATTTGAGAGAAAGAGAGAGCTCAAGAGGGGCAAGAGGCAGAGGGACAGGGAGAAGCAGACTCCCCACAGAGCACTGGAGCCTGAAGTGGGGCTTGATCCCAGGATCCTGGGATCATGACCTGAGCCAAAGTCAGATACTTAACCAACTGAGCCAGCCAGGAGCCCCTTAGAAGATACTTAGTAGCAACACAGGAAACAACAGGCATTAGTGAGGATACAGATAAAGGAGAGCCCTCTTACAGTGTTGGTGGGAATGCAAGCTGGTGCAGCCACTGTGGAAGACAGTATGGAGGTTCCTGGAAAAGTTAAAGATAGAACTATACTACAGTCCAGCAACTGCCTCTTAGGTACCTACCCAAAGGATACATAAATCATAATTTAAAGGGATGCATGCACCTCGATGTTTACAGCAGCATTATTTTGAGAAGAGCCCAAATGTCTATCTACTCATTAATGGATAAAGAAGAAGTGGTATATATACATATATGTATATGTATAAATATGTACATATTGTATATGTGTATATATATGTATGCATATATATGTATGTATGTATTGTATGTGTATACATACACACATACAATGTGGGTGGAGCTAGAAAGTATTATGCTAGGCAAAATAAGCCAGTCAGAGAAAAACAAATACTATAGGACTTCACTCATATGTGGAATTTAAGAAACAAAATGAAAGAACATATGGGGGAATGGAGGAAAACTAAGAAATAGATTGTAAAATATAGAGAATAAACTGATGGTTACTAGAGGGGAGGTGGGCGGGAAGGAGGGCTTAAATAGGTGATAAGGATTGAGGAGTGTATTATGATGATCTCTACTATTGTATGTTAAGGGTTGAACCATTAAATTCTACACCTGAAACTAGTATTTCACTGTATGTTAACTGGAATTTAAGTACAAAATTTAAAAGAAAAGATACTTAAAAAAATACAACAATAAGATGACTTGTGCGTTGTATAGGTCAGACATTAAATTCTACAGAGACTGAGAAAATTTAGTTTGTCAGACTAAGGTATATGCAAATTTAAAAGATAAATCAGAGCTTGAAATTGCTCCTTGCTTTTTCAACTCTAAAATTTGTAATCCGAACCTCTTATGGTTTTAGGAAAGGACTGGCTTAAACATTTTTTAAAAAGATTCCCTCATTCCCCATAAATAGGGATTTCCAATAGAAAATTCATTATAATTTAAAATATATTTATTTTCATCTTACATATGAATAAAGAGATATACCCAAGGAACCTCAACCACTTCTCAAAGAGGATTGCAAAGAGGATTGAATTTACAACTAAGAAATGTTTTAACATTTCAGATTCATTACAAGTCCTTATCAATAGATTTTATTGATTTATACTATTATTCTAAAGAGGAATTGATTTGACTCAGTTTTTCTTGACATGTGACAAAATATGTCTTTATGATTTAATTGATAGAGAAAAACATCTTAACAACAGAGAAATGTAGAATTTAAACTTGGATGGAAATATTTATGTCACTAAGCCTTATTCTGAGTGACCAAAACTCAATCAATACAACTTCAGAAAAGAAAATCCTTCCCTAAATCTACTATGATTAAAATAAGGGGCTTTTGACCTACTTCTCACAAATATGCATCCCACATCTCTGGGGACCAGTTGTAAAAACTGATAACCAGAGAGTTTAGTGTAATCATGAAGCCCTTGTCTTGGAACTTACAGTCCAAAATCAACAGAACTGGTTATAAACCCCATGAAAAAATGGAGTCATGGGAAGTAAGAGCCATAAGTCTGCATATTCTTACGAGTTCATGAAATAAGAAATAAAAGTAGTGAGAGGAATTGAGTTCTTGATCTGACATTTTTTCCTTAGTGTGGCATTATACTAATCAGCCATGATACATGATACTCTCTTCCTTTATCAAAGACAGTTATTTCCTACCCTGTAGGAGGAACACATTTGGAGTGGAGAAGGATGGAGGACCTCCCACCTCTCCAGCCAGAGAAACTAAATCCATCCTGCTGAACCATGAAGTGACAGATGGGTCCTATGGAATAGTGCCACTTTTTGTATTGACAAAAGCTAGAATGTGACTATGTGAGTGAGTGGTAGAAAAAATGGTGGAGTAAGGACTAGTAAGAAGTGAGGAAATTGGGGCACCTGGGTGGCTCAGTCATTAAACGGCTGCCTTTGTCTTAGGTCATGAGCCCAGAGTCCTGGGATGGAGCCCCACATCAGGCTCCCTGCTCCTTGGGAGGCTTGCTTCTCCTTCTCCCACTCTCTCTGCTTGTGTTCCCTCTCACTGTGTCTCTCTCTGTCAAATAAATAAATAAAATCTTGAAGAAGAAGGAGGAGGGGGAGGGGGAGGAGGAGGAGGAGGAGAAGAAAGGAAATCACACACTAAAGAACCAGGGTGCTAGTTGGAATGTTAAAGTCACCAAAATAAGAGTAGACACGGTTGGAATGAAAACCCCTATCCTTACATCCATTTGGTAAGCAGCACCATTATATCCACTTAACTATTTATGTTATCTTTTGTTTTATTTTTGCTCCAGAGTTTTCCCCACCCAATCTTTCCTGCTGCTAAATTCATGTTACTGGAAACCAGATTTTGACATGGCTATTCCCCTGTTCAAAACTTATCATGGCCTCTTATTATCCACAGGACTAAGAAAAAAATGTTGTTCTACATTATGAGGTCTTCTGAAATACTTCTGAGACCCATCCACCATATCTATATTGGTTTTCCTCTCTATATTCTCTTATCCTGCTAATGTTTCTTTAGAACTGTGCTATGCCCTCAAAATTGTTGGGTCTCTGGATGAGTAAATGGTCAAGAAAAGCAGTAATATTGGTCTTAAGATAATTCTCTAGGAATTAATTTGGAGGAAAGCTCTACAGAGATTAGTATGTTGCTGACTGGATATGATAGGAAAAACTATGGTAGTACAGAATCTGTTCTCCAATATTTATTTTGAATTTGTTTTTTTGAAATTTTTTGAAATTGTTTTTCCTTTTCTACATCATAGCCCTGGACAAAATGCCAACAGATTCTTCTCTACTACCTAACTACTGTTTCCCTTTGTTGCCATTTATATTTTAAGATTCAAAAGTGGGCTTTCCATAAAGGGCTAAGTACTGGTTTGTTCAGTTCCAAGGGAATTGTCTCTCCGTCCTCACCCTTATATATATGTACTTTTTAAAATCTCAATCTCAGCCTCATGTGTTCTGTGGTTCCACATGCTTTCTGTCCATATATAGTCTCTGGGATTCTGCATTTGATCTGGTTAGACTTGTCACATTGACTGTGAATAATTCCTAGCTAATAAGCATTTAGCATATTCTTATGCCAGTATACCTGATGATTCTTCTTGAAGGGGGGGCAACTATCAATTTACTTTAGGATGGTTTTTCCATTAAACATGAAATGTTTATTTTTTTCCAATTATAACTTTTATCTATTTTTGTAGATTTGTTGTAGAAAATTAGGAAAATACCTAAAGTAAAAAACAACCTTATTAGGGTACCTAGATGTCTCAGTCAGAGAAGTGTGTGAATTTTGATCTCAGGGTTGTGAGTTCAAGCCCCATGTTGGGGGTAGAGATTATTTAAATGGATAAGTAAATAAAAGCTCAAAAAGAAAAATCCTACTAAGTAAAAACTACTCACTATCCTTGCACCCAATGATGAACACTGTTTTGTTGTCTACCTCTCTAATATTAAATTTTTTCTACGTTGTTTATGTAATAGGATTTGCAATCAAGAAATAAACAGGTGCTAAGCTCTCTTTGCCCTACTTCTCTGAACAGGAAAAAGAATTGGTTTCCCTGTTAATTCTTCCAAACCCATTGTGAAAGTCAAGAGATTTTGGACTCAGTTACCTTTCTGAGGATCAATGTGTCTCTAAAGGGAGGAGTTTGAGAGAAAGAGTTAAAAGCAAAGAACCAGGCAAAATTTAATTCTTTTCCCTGGAGTGGAGGATCTCCACATTGAGAAATAATTATAGGGTGCCAAATAATTATAGGGTGCCAATAGTGTGCCAATGGGGAGGGGTGGCGCTGACTATGAGAAATATCCCTGGGGCACCTGGGTGGTTCAGTGGGTTAAAACCTCTGCCTTCAGCTCAGGTCATGATCCTGGGATTCTGGGATCGAGCCCCGCATTGGGCTCTCTGCCCGATGGGGAGCCTGCTTCCTCCTCTCTCTTTGTCTGACTCTCTGCCTACTTGTGATCTCTTTCAAATAAATAAATAAAATCTTTAAAAAAGAAAGAAAGAAAGAAAAGAAAAGAAAGAAATATCCCTGAAACTTCCAGAAGCTGTAGTGCTTGAGAGACAAATGGTTGGGGCCATACTTGATAAGAATAAGGTGTCACTTAGGAGTAAGGAAGAGATGCTAACTACTGTGGATTTATAACCTGGTCCCTACATATATTTCCTGGTATCACTTAAATCCAATATTATTTTTAAGTTTGTTTGTGGTAGCAGGAGGCCCTAACAATGACAGACTAAATTGTCTAATTATCCAATGAGTGGAAGCTTGGAGCATATTAAATTAGAATTAGAGAGATATGGGAATCTAATGTTTCTTATAGCCTAATGTTATCTAAAATTCATTGTCTCTGTGTCTGTCTTTTCTCTTTCTACATCGTGTGTGTGTGTATATATATGTATGTGTATATATATTATATATATAATGTGTGTATATGTATATACAAATATATATGCATGCATATTATACATATATGCTTATGTGCATAAACAAATTTATAATTTATATGCCATTTTTAACTTTTTAAAAATTAAATATAATGATGTTTTCTGGTTCCAAGTATTCCCAAATACATCATTTCATAGTTGATGGCATGGTTGATGGCTCTGTGTAGCTATTGCGTACTTTGTTACCAATTATTGACATGCTCCCACATGCTCCTAACAGTGACAGGACATGATTGTTTCTAATATTCCACTATCTTAAAAGTTCTACAATAAACATCCTTTTCACCCGAAATTAAATGTATAACTGTCATTGTTTCTTTAGAATACCTCTATCCCTGGAAGTTGGATTACTGAATTAAAGAGAATATGCTTTTTTAGACTTTTAGTACCTAATTGCAAATTATCCTCCAGGGTACTTTTAATAACTTATATCACACCAGCATTGTGTGAAGTTGCCATGTTTTCCCTCATTTCCAAAGGGATTGAAAATTTGAACCACATCCCTTCCAAAAGAAACACTTCTAGTAATCTCTGACACATTTTAATTGGCCAGAAATATGGTAGAATAACAGATAAAATAATGGTGCTGGTGTTGTCTGAGTTTTCAAAACCTAGAATGTGATACTTTCTGAAAACTATTGCTCAATGAACTTGATGTTGATCTTTGAGGAAGAATTCTAGAGTAGCCATGTTATTAGAAAGCTCATGACTGTTTGGACTTTCATTTGGCTTAGGCACGTTTCCTTGAATGACTAATCACAGCATCACCAAAGCCAATGTAATGACATTTTCACCCCCTAATAGAAATCTGTTTAATTAGATGCTGTAGTACTGACTATATCTATTTAAAGAATGTCCTTTAATCTTCTTCCTGGATTTGGCAATCCAGATAACTGTTGTTTCAAGATATTCTTGAATCATGCAGGATATTAGGTAGTGACTCATTAATAAGATTGTCTATATCTTAGACAAGTCAGTCATTGGGACTGATTGGCCTCAAATAATAATACCATGAGTAAAAATGGTATGTGGGGGTAACAGAAAAGTGAATAACTGACTAAGTATGATGATTCATTGACTATCTTTAAAAAGCTATATTCATAATAACAAAATAACATCAAAATATCATCTATGATTATGAGGAACTTGAAAATGAAACCTTGATAAGCTCCCCATTAAAAGATGTAAAAGAGGGATTCCTCAGTGCACAGTTGGTCAAGCATCTGTCTTTGCCTCAGGTCATGATCCCAGAGTCCTGGGATCAAGTCCTGCAATAGGGCTCGTTGCTCAGCAGGAAGCCTGCTTCTCCCTCTGCCGGCTGCTCCCCCTGCTTATGCTCTTTCTTTCTCTTGCTCTATCTCTGGCAAATAAATAAATAATATTTTTTTTTTTTAAAGAAGAAGATGTAAAAGGACTCTAGCAGTTTCTTCCTCCAGCTATATCATTGGCTAACTCTAACATTTCAAATCTCGGTACACATATTGCCTTGTCAATCAATGGAGCTAATACTGATTCTGCAACCTGTTCCTTATCCCAGTCCTTCTTATCCTGCTCTCCTTTTTCTTTCCTCCACAGCTTGCATCCACTTCTAATGTACTATGCAGTTTATGGATTTATTATGTTTATTATTTATTGTTTGTCTCCACTGCTAGAAGGTGAGCTTCAAGACCATAGGAATCTTTCTATATAATTTAGTGATATAGCCCAAACATCTAGAACATTTAGAAGATATTCAAGATATAAATATTGGATGAGTTGAGCTAAGAACTAAAACTTTAAGTCGTAGTTTGGGTTATCTTAATGAATATGGATGCTACGTGGCTCATATAGTGAAGAAAGCCATTTCAAAACTCATTGGAACACTGTTGGAAGTACTTCCACTGGACTTCAATTTATACACTTCCATCTAAATCCAGAGAGAACTAGGCTGTGAGGATGCTCCTTCAGTACCATCAAAAGTGTAATTAAAAGAGTAGCCAAGTGAGTAAAATGAATTCTTACATTTTAGATTACTATTTGCAAAGGCCCAAAGCAGATAGTGTTAAGATAAAAACAAATTATAGAACATAAAAGAATCTTGTAGAACAGGGAGAATAAATATACTTCTCTATACTGTTTCTAGAAATTATTTTAAAAATACTTATCCCTCAAGGACTCTTTTTGTGAAGTAGCAAAAAATTATTTGAAAATGGTTTTGCTAAAATGCCCTATTTTTGTAATCTAATTTTAGAATATGTTGTTTTGTAAAATATGTTCTCAGAAGAAAATCTATGCACTTAAATCAAAAGACAGGTTTATTATATAGTGTTTAAAACTAGACTTTTTATAATAATGTAAAAGAAGTTTTAAATTCCCCATTAAGGATTTTTTAAAGATTTTATTTACTTGAGAGAGAGAAAATGCGCATGCACACACAGGCACACACACATGCACATGTGTGTGAGGATGCGGAGGGCCAGAGAGAGGAGAAGAAAGAAAATCTCAAGCAGACTTTGCAGTGAGTGTGGAGCCAGACATGGGTTTGGATTTCAGGACCCATGAGATCATGACCTGAGCCAAAAGCAAGAGTTGGGGGCTTAACTGACCGAACCACCCAGGTGCCCCTGCCCATTAAAGATTTTTAAATAGTGTTTTAAATACTTTTTAACAAAGACTTAATAATAACAGACATTTGTCAATTTTTTGGTCACCAAGCATCAGAGCCTCTCTACCAAATATCTTTAATTTGTCTAGATAAACTACCTTTTTCACCCCTACCTGTGCTGGAAGTATAGCCATATGGACTGTATCAGCAAGTTCATACCCCTCTGGTTTCTGGTTAGGTTTATCCAATAGGGAACTCTAGGAAGAGATCAGAATGAGGTAAGGGAGTGAAGTGAATGTTTTTATTTCCTCTGGCTCTTTCCCTAAATGAGGGTCCTGAGCTGGCTATCTCCAATCAAAGCCACTGTTTGTTGGTCAGTGTTCTCTCTAGGGTTCTAAGACTACTGAAACAGCTTACATGAAACTGTTTTATTGGTGAAATCTGTATTTCCTAGTATTGTTGAATTTGTAATCCCAGCAAAGTCAACGATTCTGTCATACTGCTGTTCCTCTGTCCATTTTTTTCTGTTAGATCATTCAATTTTAGTTTCCCTAAAAATTAAGAGTTACAATTCTTTTGGGTTGTATGCATTGCAAATAACTTCTTTTTAAGTTCATTTGTGGGTCCTTTGTAATAAAGAAAAGTTTAATTTTAATGCAATAGGAATCTTTTCCTTAAGGTTTATCCTTTTTTGTGTGTTTTATTTCTTTCTCCATTTTCTTCTTAAATTCTTAAAATTTTGTTTTTAGCATTTGTGACTTTAAACATTTATTCAACAACTTCTCAGAAACAGCAGTGAAGAAAATGGATAAAGTCTCCCCTCATTGTTTTCCTTAGCAATATGTCAAATTCATCTACTATATTGGGGACCATATTGAATTTTAAAGGAGATGAGACTTAGCATTAGAAAACCTTAGACTTGATTACAATCTACTACTTAGCTGTTCTGTATCTTTTACTGAGTTGCATAATCTCTTTTAGCCTCATATTTATTCATTTCTATTTATAAACTTTCTCACTAGATTAAAAACTAAATTCTTGTGATTCTATATTACAAATTGTGAAACTACAAATATATTTTAATCAAGACCCTCTATTGAATTTCCAATCAGGGACTTCTTGTTAAAAAATATTGATCTGCATTTGTTTTTCATTCATTCACTGAACTAACTCTTACTGATCAGCTTTCATATGCCAGTTTCACTCATAAAAATCACTACTCTCTTCCTGAGAGTAAATTTTAGAGCCAGCGTAGGTGAAGATAAGAAAAGCAGCAGTCATCATCCTACTTTGGAATCACTACACGTGAAAAATTTGTTTTGTGTCTCTATGAGATTAAATATCTGAATAAAAATACAAAAACATTCCTTATCCACATGTTTTAAATGCTTTTAGTTTTTGCACAGATCATCTACATGATTATCCACATGATTTTACCCAATTCTCTTTCTTGCAGCCGATTATTCTGTGAGGTCTGTAATCATAGCTAGTGCGCTGACAGTTTGACAACCATATGGTAAATAAAATGGGTCTGTTATGGTCTGTAAGATGCCCCAAATATCCAGAGCCTCAGCAAGATCAACCAGCCATTTTGGCTACCACATCAACTGGTTCAGATTGACTGAGGAGCAATTTTCTGAGCTCTGTGGGGAGCATATGTTGTATAATGGAAAACATCAGCTGCCAAGTGGTCTACCTTGGTCATTCAGCCTTAGATAAGAAAGCACATACAAATCAGCGTGTTCATGTTGTTACCATGGAGACCATTCTGCTAAATGGATATCTTGAAAGACACTGATCATAAGACTGTATGTTGTTTGAAAAGCAAGAGTAGTAAAACATATGTTTATACCACAGATTTGGTATCACTGGGGTTTGAGTTATGTCCCTAATGGGTGGCCAGATGTTTTATATCTTTTCATAAAGCAGAAAGTCTGCTACACAGGCATTTCTTGTTGGTGAATATTAGCATACATATGTTTCAACAGAATATTTTAAATTGGTTTCATGTAGTTTTTTGTACTGAGGGAAGAATCCCAGAACCCTATTGACCAAATCTCTGGAATATTATTGTCTATACAAAATTGAGCATCTTATAAAATTTTATTTTATAATTTATATTTTATTGAGATAGAATTGACATACAATGTGTAGGTTTAAGGGGTACAGTGTGTTCATTGGATACATAGTAGAGTGTGATTACCACCATAGTGTTAGTAAACACCTCTATTAAGTCACCTAATTATCTCTTCTTTTTTGTAGTGAGAACTTTTTAAAACTAATTATTTTTATTAACATATAATGTATTATTTGCCCAGGGGTACAGGTCTGTGAATTGTCAGGCTTACACATTTCACAGCACTCACCATATCACATACCCTCTCCGATGTCTATAACCTGACCACCCTCTCCCTACCTCCCTAACCTCAGCAATCCTCAGTTTGTTTTGTGAGATTAAGAGTCTCTTATGTTTTGTCTCCCTCCCAATCCCATCTTGTTTCATTTTTACCTTCCCTACCCCCCAAACTCCCCTCCCTGCCTCTCAAATTCCTCATATCAGAGAGATCATATGATAATTGTCTTTATCCGATTGACTTATTTTGCTGAATAATACCTCTAGTTCCATCTACATCATTGCAAATAGCAAGATTTCATTTCTTTTGACAGCTGCATAGTGTTCTAGTATGTGTGTGTGTGTGTGTGTGTACATACCACATGTTCTTTATCCATTCATCTGTTGATGGACATCTAGGTTCTTTCCATAGTTTGGCTATTGTGAACATTGCTGTTATAAATATTCGGGGGCACGTGCCCCTTTGGATCACGTAGTGAGAACTTTTAAGATCTAGCCTCTGAGCAGCTTTGAAGTATGTCGTACAGTCTTGTCCACTGTCATCACTGTGCTCTGCTTTAGATCTCCAGAACTTCTAACTGCAAGTTTGTACCCTTTGACCAACATCTCCCTCATTGCCCCAGTCCTCAGCCCCTGGCAACCACTATTCTACTCTCTGCTTCTACGGGTTTGGCTGTTTTAGATTCCACACATGCATGATATCATACAGTTTTTGTCATTCTCTGTCTGACTCCTTTCACTTAGTACAAGGCCCTCAAGGTCCATTTACATTCTTGCAAATAAGAGGATTTCCCTTTTTCTGAATATTGTTCTGTCGTATGTATATAGCACATCTTCTTTGTCCATTCATCTTAGGTGGTTTACATACCTTGGTTATCTTGAGTAATGCTGCAGTGAATATGAGAGTACAGGTATCTTAATGTCTTGCTTTTCTTTCTTCTGGATACATACACAGAGGTGGGATTGGTGGATCAAATCGTAGCTCTATTTTTAATTTTTTGAGAAAACTTTATTCTGTATTCCTTGGTAGCTGAACCAGTTTACATTCACATACTGAATTGTGCACAAATGCTCCTTTTTTTCTACATCCTCATCATCACCTGTTATCTCATCTTCTTGATAGTTGGTCTAACAGGTATAAGATTACATCTCATCATTGTTTTGATTGGTATTTCCCTGATGATGAGTGATGTTGAACATCTTTTCTTGTGTCTATTGGCCATCTGTATATCTTCTTTGGAAAAATGTCGATTCAGTTCTTCTGTATTTTTTTAAAAATTAATAATTTTTTTATTATTGAGTTTTATTAGTTCTTTATATATTGTGGATACTTACTCCTATAACATATGGTTTGCCAATGTTTTCTGCATTTCCATAGCTTGCATTTCATTTTTTTGGTGATTTCTTTTCCTGTGCAGAAGCTTTTTAGTTTGATAAGTCCCACTTGCTTATTTTTTATTTTGTTGTTTGTGCTTCTGGTGTTTCATCCAAAAATCATTACCACAACCAATGTGAAGGCGCTTTCTCCTGTGTTTTCTTCAAGGAACTTTACAGTTCAGATATTATGTTTAAATTTTAACACATTTTGAGTTAATTTTTTATTAAGTGATGTAAGATACAAATTTAATTTCATTTTTTGGTATGTGATTATCCAGTTTTCCCAACACAACTTATTGAAGAAACCATTCTTTTCCCAATGAATATTCTAGGCTCCCTTATCAAAAACAGTTAACTGTGTAAATGTGAGTTTATTTCTGGGCTCTCTACTCTGTTCCTCATATTGGTGTGTACAGGTCTATTTTTATGCCAGTACCATACCATTTTAATTATAGTATCTTTATAGTGTAGTTTGAAATTAGGAAATGTGATGTCTCCTGCTTTGTTTCCTTTCTCAAGATTCTTTGTGACTATTTGGGGTCTTCTGTGGTTCTATACAAATATTGGAATTTTTTTTTTCTCTTTGTTTTCTCTTTCCTTGAAGAACATATCTGATATTGAGGACTTAAGTTCTTCTCATCATGTGCTGTGGCTTTCCCTCATGCATAAAAGCAATAATGCTTTTGTGAATGAAATACTTTTTGCAAAATACTTTTGTGAAGGTGTTTTGTCTTATTTGTCTAATTTGTCTAATTTAGACAACTGTTTAAGTTGTCTAACGCAAAAAGAAAAGTGAGAACAAGAATGAAAAGTATATTAAAATTAAGTGCTATGTACATATTGATTAGGTCCCTAGCGTTTAGTACTGCCTCTTGCTCTTTTTTTTTTTTGTGGTGAGTTTTTCCGCCTTCTCATTTTGTCCAGATAAGAATATATGAAGGAGCAAATAAAATACTAAAAGGGTGGCAAGGACGCCAGGAAAATGTGCTTCAACCAAATCAAAAGAGACCCCAAATCATGGGGCGGTGGGGAGAAAGGGGATAAAAAGAAATTCAGGAAAAAAAATTTAAAAAAAGAAAACAAATTTTAAAAATATAAAAAAGAAAAAATATATATATTAGACTGGTGACTAGAACAGGGTCACCCACTTAATTTGGGGAGTATTTTAGTTTTTTAGAAGAAACTACCTCCCAAAATCTTAAAGAATGAAAAACATATATAAGGGTAAACACAATGAAGTGATATAATATGCTTATAAAGATGAAAAAAAATTTTTTAATTTCTAAAAAAAAGAGTTGATAAAGTAAGTTGTTTGGGAGAATAAAGAAAAAGAAAGTGGAGAGATTTTGCTCAGGCTGGAGATTAGAAAAGTCTTGGAGCTAGATTTAGGGTATATTTTGATCTATTAGAAGTTGTACCCCAAATTTTTTAGGAGAAAAAACCCTATGTGTATACAAAAAAAAGCTAGATACAATGAAGGATAAAATATGACTATAATAATGAAGGTTCAAAAAAGATTATTTTTGAAGATGGCAGAGAAATAGCAGGTTGAGACTACTGGAGGTACAGGAGATCAGCTAGATAGCTTATCTAAAGATTGAAAACACCTACAAATCCAACGGGAGATTGGAGAGAAGAACAACAACAATTCTAGAAACAGAAAATCAACCACTTTCTGAATGGTAAGACTGGCAGAGAAGTGAATCCAAAGCGATGGGAGGATAGACCACGGGGGGAAGGGCTGGCTCCCAGCAAGCGGCAGAGGGACGGAGCACTAAATCAGGACTTTTAAAAGTCTGTTCTGCTGAGGGACATCGCTCCAGAGGCTAAAACGGGATGAAGCCCATGTGGGATCAGCGTGGCCTCAGGTCCTGCAGGGTCACAGAAGGATCGGGGGTATCTGAATGTCCCAGAGCTTGCAGGTATTAGAATGGGGAAATTGGCTACAGAGACGGTGCCAAGGAGTGAGCTCTCAGCTCGGGGTTACCTTGAACCGGTCACAGAATGGTGAGCTTGGAACGCAGCCGGAGGCCAGGGAAATGGGAGTAATTGGGCGCTATTCTCTGAGGGTGCACTGAGGAGTGGGGCCCCAAGCTCTCCGCTCCTCCAGGCCGGAGACCGGGAGGCCACAATTTTCATTCCTGTCCTCCAGAACTCTATGGAAAGCATTCAGGGAACAAAAGCTCCTGAAAGCAAACCCGAGCGGATTACTACACCTGGCTCCTGGTAAGGGCGGTGCAATTCCGCCTGGGGCAAAGACACTTGAGAATCACTACAACAGGCCCCTCCCCCAGAAGATCAACAAGAAATCCAGCCAGGACCTACCAAGGAGTGCAGGTTTAATACCAAGGAGAGCAGCGGAATTCAGAGGAGGAGAAAGCAAAGCACAGAACTCATGGCTTTCTCCCCATGATTCTTTAGTCTTGCAGTTCATTTAATTTTTTTTTCCATTTTTTTTTCTTCTGCTAATTTTTTTTTATCTTTTACCCTTTTATTTTTTAGCATTTTTAACTAGTTTATCTAATATATATATATATTCCTTTTTTGTATTTTTTCTTTATTCATTTTCTTTTTATAATTGTTTCTTTTTTTTTTTTTTTGAACCTCTTTTTATCCCCTTTCTCCACCCCCTTGCCCCCCCCCCCACGATTTGGGATCTCTTCTGATTTGGTTAAAGCATATTTTCCTGGGGTCTTTGCCACCCTTTTAGTGTTTTACTTACTCCTTCATATACTCTTATCTGGCCAAAATGACAAGGTAGAAAAATTCACCACAAAACACAAAACAAGAGGCAGTACCAAAGGCTAGGGACCTAATCAATACAGACATTGGTAATATGTCAGCTCTAGAGTTCAGAATGACAATTCTCAAGGTTCTAGCTGGGCTTGAAAAAGGCATGGAAGATATTAGAGAAACCCTCTCAGGAGATATAAAAGCCCTTTCTGGAGAAATAAAAGAACTAAAATCTAACCAAGTAGAAATTTTAAAAAGCTATTAATGAGGTGCAATCAAAAATGGAGGCTCTCACTGCTAGGACCAATGAGGCAGAAGAAAGAATTAGCAATATAGAAGACCAAATGACAGAGAATAAAGAAGCCGAGCAAAGGAGACAAACAAATACTGGACCACGAGGGGAGAATTTGAGAGATAAGTGACATAAGTGACAGCATAAGATGAAACAACATTGGAATAATTGGGATTCCAGAAGAAGAAGAAAGAGAGAGGGGAGCAGAAGGTATATTGGAGAGACTTATTGGAGAGAATTTCCCTAATATGGCAAAGGGAACAAGCATCAAAATCCAGTAGGTGCAGAGAACCCCCCTCAAAATCAACAAGAATAGGTCCACACCCTGTCACCTAATAGTAAAATTTACAAGTCTCAGTGACAAAGAGAAAATCCTGAAAATAGCCTGGGAAAATAAGTCTGTAACATACAATGGTAAAAATATTAGATTGGCAACAGACTTATCCACAGAGACCTGGCAGGCCAGAAAGAACTGGCATGATATATTCAGAGCACTAAATGAGAAACACATGCAGCCAAGAATGCTATATCCAGCTAGGCTATCATTGAAAATAGAAGGAGAGATAAAAAGCTTCCAGGACAAACAGAAGCAGAAAAAATTTGCAAACATCAAACCAGCTCTACAGGAAATATTGAAAGGGGTCCTCTAAGCAAAGAGAGACCCTAAAAGTAGTAGATCAGAAAAGAACAGAGACAATATACAGTAACAGTCACCTTACAGGCAATACAATGGCACTAAATTCATATCTCTCAATAATTACCCTGAATGTTAATGGGCTAAATGCCCCAATCAAAAGACACAGGCTATCAGAATGGATAAAAAAACAAAACCCGTCAATATGCTGCCTACAAGAAACTCATTTTAGACCCGAAGACACCTCCAGATTTAACATGAGGGGGTGGAAATTAATTTACCATGCTAATGGACATCAGAAGAAGGCTGGAGTGGCAATCCTTAGATCAATTAGACTTTAAGCCAAAGACTATAATAAGAGATGAGGAAGGACACAGCATTATACTCAAAGGATCTGTCCAACAAGAAGATCTAACAATTTTAAATATCTATGCCCCTAACATGGGAGCAGCCAACTATATAAACCAATTAATAACAAAATCAAAGAAACACATCGACAATAACACAATAATAGTAGGGGACTTTAACACTCCCCTCACTGAAATGGACAGATCCTCCAAGCAAAATATCAACAAGGAAATAAAGGCCTTAAAGGGCACACTGGACCAGATGGACATCACAGATATATTCAGAATATTTCATCCCAAAGCAACAGAAAACCCATTCCTCTCTAGTGCACATGGAACATTCTCCAGAATAGATCACATCCTGGGTCACAAATCAGGTCTCAACCAGTATCAAAAGATTGGAATCATTCCCTACATATTTTCAGACCATAATGCTCTGAAGCTAGAACTCAATCACAAGAGGAAATTTGGAAAGAACCCAAATACATGGAGACTAAACAGCATCCTTCTAAAGAATGAATGGGTCAACCAAGAAGATAAAAGAAGAATTGAAAGAATTCATGGAAACAAATGATAATGAAAACACAACAATTCAAAATCTGTGGGACACAGCAAAGGCAGTCGTGAGAGGAAAATATTTAGCAGTACAAGCCTTTCTCAAGAAACACGAAAGGTCTCAAGTACAATCTAACCCTACACCTAAAAGAGCTGGATAAATAACAAGAAAGAAATCCTAATCCCATCAGGAGAGGAGAAATCATAAAGATCAGAGCAGAAATTAATGAAATAGAAACCAAAAAAACAATGGAGCAAATCAATGAAACTAGGAGCTGGTTCTTTGAAAGAATAAATAAGATTGATTAAACCCCTGGCCAGATTTATCAAAAAGAAAAGAGAAAGGACCCAAATAAATAAAATCATGAGTGAAAGAGGAAAGATCACAACTAACACCAAAGAAATACAAACAATTATAAGAAAAAAAGATTATTATTATTTTTTTTATGAAAGGTATTGTTAAGATAAACTAGTTAAAAAAACGTTAAAAGAGGAGGGGTAAAAATTTTAAAAATTTAGAAGAAGAAAAAAAAATTAAAAAAAAATAAATTAACTGCAAGAACAAAGAATCATGGGGAGAAAGCCATGAATTCCATGCTTTGCTGTCTCCTCCTCTGGAATTCCGCTGTTCTCCTTGGTAAGTGAACTTGGTCCTGGCTGGATTTCTTGTTAATCTTCTGGGGGAGGAGCCTATTGTAGTGATTCTCAAGAGTCTTTGCCCGAGGCGGAATTGTACCACCCTTACCAGGAGCCGAGCTGAGTAATATGCTTGGGTTCACTTTCGGGAGCTTTTGTTCCCTGAATGCTTTCCATAGAGTTCCAGAGGATGGGAATGAAAATGGCAGCCTCCCAATCACTGGCCCAGAGGAGCCGAGAGCTCAGGGCCCCACTCCTTAGTGCGCCTTCAGAGAGTAGCGCTTAATCACTTCTGTCTCCTTGGCCTCTGGCTGTGCTCCGAGCTCACCCAGCCTGTGACCGGTTGAACGTAACCCCAAGCTGAGAGCTCACTCCATGGCTCTGTCTCTGTAGCCAGCTTCCCTGCTCTAATACCTGTGAGCTCTGTGACACTCAGACACCCCTGATCCTTCTGTGACCCTGTGGGACCTGGGGCCATGCTGACCCCACATGGGCTTCACCCCGGTTTAGCCTCTGGAGCAATGTCCCTCAGCAGAGCAGACTTTTAAAAGTCCTGATCTAGTGCTCTGTTACTCTGCCGCTTGCCGGGAGATGGCCCCTCCCCACCATGGTCTATATTCCCATTGCTTCGGATTCAGTTCTCTGCTGCCCTACCTTTCAGAAAGTGGTTGATTTTCTGTTTCTAGAATTGCTGCTCTTCTTCTCTTCAATCTGATGTTGGGTTTGTAGGTGTTTGCAATGGGTTGATAAACTATCTAGCTGATCTCCTGCTACCTGATGTAGTCTCAGCCTGCTTCTTCTCTGCCATCTTGACTCCTCCCTGGATGCTCTGTTTTATTCCATTGATCTATATGTCTTTTCTAATGCTAGTATCATACTGTTTTTTTTCCTACCACTTTGTAATATAACTTAAAATCTGAAATTGGGATACTGCCAGTTTAGTTTTTCTTTTTTTAAGATTGCTTTGGCTTTTTTAGTCTTTTGTGGTTCCATACAAACTATAGGATTGTTTGTTCTAGTTCTGTGAAAAATGATTTTGGTATTTTGATAGGGATTGCATTAAATGTGTAGATTGCTGTGGGTACTATAGACATATTAACAATATTTGTTTTTCCAACTTGAGCATGGATTGTCTTCTGCTTCTTTGCATGATCTTGAATTTCTTTCATCAGTGTTCTAGATTTTTCAAGTACAGGTCTTGCACCTCTTTCATTAAGTTTATTCCTATATATTTATTGTTCTTGATGCAATTGTAAATGAGATTGTTTTCTTTTTTTTAAAGATTTTATTTATTTATTTGACAGAGATCACAAGCAGGCAGAGAGGCAGGCAGAGAGAGAGGAGGAAGCAGGCTCCCCGCTGAGCAGAGAGCCCGATGCGG
The DNA here is from genome assembly GCF_030435805.1 of Mustela lutreola. Classification (NCBI taxonomy): domain Eukaryota; kingdom Metazoa; phylum Chordata; class Mammalia; order Carnivora; family Mustelidae; genus Mustela; species Mustela lutreola. The sequence continues at coordinate 36,204,275 of NC_081293.1, forward strand.
GGCTCGATCCCAGGACCCTGGGATCATGACCTGAGCCGAAGGCAGAGGCTTCAACCCCCTGAGCCACCCAGGTGCCCCGAGATTGTTTTCTTAATTTCACTTTCTGATGCTTCATTTAGTAGTGTCAAGAATGCAAAATTTTTATGTACATTGATTTTTTATCCTCTGACATTACTGAATTCCTTCATCAATTCTAGTTGCTTTTTGGCAAAGTCATTACGGTTTTCTATATATAGTGTCATGTCATCTGCAAATAGTTTCACTTCTTCCTTATCAACTTGGATGACTTTAGGATTGCTTTGTATCTGAAAATGTCACTAAAATTTTGATAAGGATTACATTTAAACTATAGATGGTTTGGGATAGTATGATATTATTATATCATGGCTTAATTTAATGTCTTTTCTGCATAACTGCCCTTAACTCTCATTCCCAAGACAAGTACCAGCAAGGCCTAGTGCTGTTTCTAAGTAGAAACAAGGAGGTTAGTGCTAGTTATATACTTCTAAGTGATGCCCACTGCTACTGGTTCTCATTCCAACTAAAAATAATTGGCTCTTCTATAAGGGCGAGTTAAGTCATAGTAGGAGGAATTTTTCCTTGACAAGGGGTTAGGGCAAGGACTTAATTTATTATCCCAATGGGGTCAATTTTCAATGTGAAGGGAGATGCAAAACTAAATTATGTGATATTTGACATATAGACCAACGAATTTGTCATATTGTATAAAATAGTTCTATACAAAATCTGTTTTCAAAAAAAGTTTTAAGTACATGGATGGAGGAAAATATACCATGCTAGCACTAATTTTTTAAAAAGGCAGATTAACTGAATTCATTTCATAAAGAGCAGACTTCAGATTGAAGAAAGCTATCAGGAGTAAAGAAAGGTATTACATAATGAAAAAAAGGGTCAGTCCTTCAAGAAAACATAATAATTCTTCACATGTATGTGACTAGCAAAACACTGCCAATTTATAGGCAGCAAAAACTAGTAGAAATTGCAAGGAAAAACAGATGAATCTAGGATCCTCATTGGTGACCTCAGCACCCCTGGATCAGAAATGGAGTGATCTAGCAGGCAGAAAACCAGTGAGTTTAGTAAGTAAAATAGTAGGCAGTAAGATCAGTATGTTGGGAATAGTTGAGCCCAATCAGTCAACTGGATATAATTGACATTTTTAGACCACATATTCCAACAACAGCAGAATATTCTTCTCAAGCTCAGATGGAACTCTGGGCCGTAAGATGTACCTTAACAAATTTGAAAGAATAGAAGTAATATAGTATTTGCCTTCAGATCAAAATGGCATTAAACTAGAAATCAATTATAGAAGGGTAGGTGGAAAATCCCAGAATACCTGGAACTTAAACAATGCACTTCAAGTAACACATGGGTTAAAAAAGAAGTTTCGGGGCACCTGGGTGGATCAGTGGGTTAAAGCCTTTGCCTTTGGCTCAGGTCTTGATTCCAGGATCCTGGGATCGAGCCCCGCATCATGCTTTGTTCTCAGCAGGGAGCCTGCCTCCCCCTCTCTCTCTCTGCCTGCCTCTCTGTCTATTTATGATCTCTGTCTGTCAAATAAATAAATAAAATCTTTAAAAAAAAAATTTCAAGGGGTGGCTGGGTGGCTCAGTGGGTCAAAGCCTCTGCCTTCAGCTCAGGTCATGATCCTAGGGACCTAGGATCAAGCCCTGCATCGGGCTTACTGCTCAATGGGGAGCCTGCTTCTCCCCTTCTGTCTCTCCCTGCCTCTCTGCCTACTTGTGATCTCTGTCAAATAAATAAATAAAATCTTAAAAAATATTTTTTCAAGAGCAATTAAAATATATTGTAAACTACCTGAAAATGAAAATATAACTTTCACAATCTGTGGAATGTAGCAGAAACAGTGCTTAGAGGGAAACTGACAGCATGTGGTACAAACATTAGAAAAGAAGAAGAAAGAAATAGCTAAAATCAATATTCTAAGCTTCCACCCTAGGAAACTAGAAAAAGAACAAATTAAATCTTAAGTAACTGTAAGGAAAGAAATAATAAAAATTGAAGCTGAAATCAATGAAATGGAAAATAGGAGATCAGTAGGAAAAATAAAGAATATAAAAACCTGGGTCCTTCACAGGGTTAATAAAGTTGATATAATCAGTGTTTTCTAAGTAAGTGAATTTAAATTGGAACTTTTGAAGAATTTCTACAGAACATATGGACAGAATAACTTAGTTAAATCATGATTTGAATTTCTCCAAAACCCCTCAAAACTTAAACACAAGTGATTTTTGTCTTAGACATGGGTTTGGTAAGTCTGAGAAGAATAGTCTTCTAGCAAGGGAGATATGCTTTACAGGTGAAAGAGTTTTGTTTGGGATTTTTTTTTCCTTTGCTGTAAATAGTATGTTTGAGAATGGTTGTACAAAATTTGAACACAGGTCAATGCTGTAGGAAGGGAAGAAATGGTGATTACGTAGTGACAACATGGTAGACTGCCGAAGGGCAGGTGAAATTATGCACCTCACCTCAGCTGTCTGAGCCTTGCTTTCATCAGTAAGAGGAGGACACTGTCCTACTTCTAACGTACAGTTCTAATGGGTTATGATGAATGTAGTGTGCCAAGGTCATTAAAATCTTTGAGCAGAAACAAAGGAAAGACTATGCTAAATCAAGTGAGAGGCCAATATATTGGCAACAAACCAGATAGGATGCCCTGTGAGTAGCTAAATGTGACTGCTTTTGAAAAACATCCTGTTTGGGGAGTTTCTCTGGACTTTTTCTCTATGATCTGCCTTCTTTTATTCTTGGTCCTTTTTTGGGTAATTTCCTCTCTTGCCACCAATGCGTAGACACACCGGGAACATGTCTCAGAAGACAACATTAAAAGATAGTATGCCTGACCTAGCTATGTTCTCGTATTTAGTGAGAAAGAGCCCATTCCTTCTTAAATAATCATAGTTAGCCCTTGACGTCAAGATCAGGGAGTGGACTAAGAGAAGGGGAAAAGACCTCTAGGTGTGCTTATGGCCTTAGCTTTGACAGAAAGGAGAGATTAAATCACCAAGTTGAGGGTTTCTTTCTGAGAGTTTGCGACCAAAGCCACCTAGATTTAGGGGTCCCAAATAGGAGTCTGGGGAATGAAGTCCTGCATTAATAAAGAGTGTGCACCGCCTGGGAGTTGTGTCTGCATATTTTGCTCATGAGCCTAGAGCAGCTCAGGATTTAGGGTGATCACTCAGATCTACTGCCTTCATCCAAAAAAGTTTATTATACCTCAAACATGGATGAAAAATGACATAATACCCTAAATTTGAATCCAGGACCCTGAAATTAGAGTATCACTTGAGAAAAAGTGAAAGAATTAAATGATGTTTGTCCCCAGTCCTGGCCTAGGACATATTTTAATTTAAAATATCTTCTTTATATATTCTCAGGCCTTTCTGTTCTACGTCCTTTCTACCTCCTTCACCTGTGGTCCTCGGGAAGACACTATGACAAGAAGATTTCCCAGTCTGGTCTACGGTACTTCTCAAAAGGCCACAGATTCTGAGTTTCCTATCTCCTCCTTCCACTCAAAACTTCCATATTTTCTCTACAGCTGGTTCTGATTAATATAATGGAAAGAAGCTGCTTAAACCAATTCAAGGAGATTTGAATGACTGATCTGTCACTACCTCCTCCCCACCCCAAGACATTAACAAGTTTTTTCAAATGTAAACTCACATGGGTCACCAATGAAATGTTTAGATGAAATATCCAACAGTGGAAGGGGGGTTTGGGAGAAAGAGAGATTAAGGGACTAATTAGAAGAAATTAAACTCAATTTTGTCTGGCCATCTGATTCCCAACTATGGTTCACTCTGGTCTCACAAATTCCTTAACATACCAAAGTTAATAACAACATTTTCATGCAGCAGTCCAAATGAGGGTGAAATGTATGCCCCTGTGTGTGTGTGTGTGTGTGTGTGTGTGTAAGGGAAGCGAGTTTGATGATCGGGACAACAGTGATGAATTCTTGTAGAATTCTCTGTAGATTGAGGCCTGCCTGCCATTGATGCCTGACGGTGGTATAAAATAAAATAAAATGGGGCGCCTGGGTGGCTCAGTGTGTTAAAGCCTCTGCCTTCTGCTCAGGTCATGATCTCAGGGTCCTGGGATCGAGCCCCGCATCAGGCTCCCTCCTCAGTGGGGAGCCTGCTTCCCCATCTCTCTCTGCCTGCCTCTCTGCCTACTTGTGATCTCTCTCTGTCAAATAAATAAATAAAATCTTTTAAAATAAAAATAATTCTAGCATTTACTTGTAAGGTCTTAAATGTGAAATAGACATTTTCTTCTGATTGGCTAATTACAGCATGTGTTGGGAAGAGACTGCCAGCACAGGGCAATATCAGGATGATTGCATTGGTTAACCTTTGCTGAGTACCCTGCAGTAGGGTGTCTTAAAGCTTCAGTCCTTCATTTTCTTGTAATTCCTTGAGTCAGCAATTTGGGGTGAGCTCTGGTTTATATATACTGATTTTTGTGTGGGCTCACCTATGAAGCAGCAATTAAATAGGGGGCTAGATGGTTTCAGATGGCCTTGCTCAACATGCCTTATATGATGGGGATTTTGGCTAGATACTTCAGTTCTTTTCCATGTGACTTCTCCATCAGGCTTACTTAGACTCATTCACCTGACAACAGCAATTCCAAGAATGCAAAAATGGTAGCTTCAAAGCTGCCCATGGCCAAGGCTCAGAATATACAAAATGTGACTTTGTCATTCAAATCATATTCTGTTTACCAAAGCAAGTAACGAAGCTGCTAGAATCTTAGAATAGAAAAATAGCCCCACTTCTCTCCATGAGGCCTGCTGCAAAGAACCACTTTCTAACTACCATAAAGACTTAGAAATAGGGGTGTCTGGATGGCTCAGTGGGTTAAGCCTCTGCCTTTGGCTCAGGTCATGATCCCAGGGTCCTGGGACCGAGCCCGGAATTAGGCTCTCTGCTCAGCGGGGAGCCTGCTTCCACCCCCCCCTCTGCCTATTAAAAAAAAAAAAAAAAAGACTTAGAAATAGTACAAAAGGTTTTAAGTGACTTTCTATTTGAGGTGTTTTCTTTATTTTTTTCCCCACCCTCTCCTTAGTCCAATGAGATTTTTCTTTTTATTTGTGGAAAAGTCACAGTAGGAGAGCTCATGTTCCAATTATAAACTAGGCTTATGAGAACGGAGATGTTAGGCTGCTGATTATTCCATTTTAGGAAAAGGGAACAAAGCTAGACTTTATGATAGTTTTTAGAATATTTCAAGAATGATATGTGGTCTGTCTTTTCCAATAAATGGTCTCTTGTGGCACTCTTTGGAAGAACTATAATCACTAGAAAATTCATTATCGAGCTTCTGAAGTTTTTATTTTAAACTGTTTGAGCAGATGCGCTAAGATACTTGCTTTACACATCTCCCAAATATTGACTTTTTTAAAGGATGTGTTTAGCTCACATCCCTTGGGAGAAGATTTATGTTTTCTACCACTCTTAATAAGGCCTTGAAAGTATTTTTTTTCTGGTTGAACATCTTATTTCCATTTTTTAGGCTAAAGAGAAAAATGTTTACGGGGCTATTTTATTAGTGTTTGTAATGAGGACATTTATAAGAGGCATTGATTTCTTGGGGTAAGCTTCTAGTCATGGTTCATGAAGGAACATAAGAGCTATAGTCATGTTCAGAGAAGTTGACCCAGGTGTCTGCAGATCTAACTCTGCAAGTCACCTAACCTAGCCAGCAATTCTGAATAAGAGCAAATAAATATTTTTGAGTCTCACTTTCCAAACAGTGGAGATAGTAGGAATGATGAGAACAGAGCATGTCGGAAGACAATAGGATAAAGGAGCAAACTCTGGATACAAAAGGGTCTTTTTACCTTCAGAGTCTGGTCTCACACTGAGACTTCTTTATCTGTTTTTGTGCTTTTGAGAGTGCAGCATTTTGGGGGTATAAGCTCTGATTAAAGATGTGATAGCTTCTACTACCCATAAATGCCAAATTTGTGTTTATAATTTAGTCTTCAAGGAATCTTTCATTCCCTTTTGTTTCCAGATAAATTTTCGTGCCCCTCCACACCCCCCCCCTTTTGCTCATTTTTATTTCAGCATTATGGGACAATAAATAAATTTCAACAAAGAAGAAAAATGGATTTTACTTTGTCTAGTGTGTTATGCTAACTAAGATAGTGTTTAATGAAGTTTCTGTGACGCATTGGACATTATATACTTTTTTATTTTTTAAGATTTATTTATTTATTTGACAGACAGAAATAACAAGGAGGCAGACAGGCAGGCAGAGAGAGAGGAGGAAGCAGGCTCCCTGCCGAGCAGAGAGCCTGATGCGGGGCTCAATCCCAGGACCCCTGGGATCATGACCTGAGCTGAAGGCAGAGGCTTTAACCCACTGAGCCACCCAGGCTCCCCAAGGACATTATATACTTAAAAGACTCTCTTGCTACAAGTATAACTTTTCAGAATATTTCAGATAGCAAACATTTCATAAATATTGTCTCTTTAGGACAAACCCTAAAAAGTTGGTCTTTTTAGTTCTGATCTAAAAGTATTGCAACAGACTTTAATGAGATTAAGTATATACCATGTGAAATTTTTTTCTTGATTTTTAAACTTATTCCTGACACATTTATTCCTGTTATGAATGATGTCACTCACACACATTCACCTGATTTACTTCCTCAACTTAATTTTGACATTTCTGGGGCTAGGTTACTGGACTTGCAGCTGAATCCTTTGGCATGCGATGATTACATTTCCTTTCTGATATTGGTTTTTTTCCTAGCATTATTGATATATTATTGACTATAAATTGTGGGTACTTAGGATATATACTTTGGTGTTTGGGGTGATGTGGGTTATGGGATACAAACTTTCAGTTAAAGATGAACAAGTTCAAGAAATCTAATATATAGCGTTGTAACTGTTGATAACTATATTGCATTGTATACTTGAAATTTGCTGAGTGTCTTCACCGTACATACCAAAAATGATAACTAGGTGAAATGATGGATATGGTAATTAGCTTGATCGTGGTAATCATTACACAAGGATCTTTCATTCTCCTGCTTCTCTTCCAAATCTGCCTTTTCTTCTGATTCCTATCCTACTTGTCATATCCAAAAGTGAGCTTCATGTGACCAAATCCAGTGGTCATTATTCTTTGCTTATCTTATATGACTTCTAAGGAGCAGTTAATATTACTGCTTACTCTCTCCTTGCTGAAGTTTCTTTTGGTTTCTGTGATACAATCTTTTCTGGACTCTTTCCTTACTTACTTGATACTTATCCTCAAGAAATTAAAAATAGAACTTCCCTGTGACCCTGCAATTGCACTCCTGGGTATTTACCCCAAAGATACAGATGTGGCGAAAAGAAGGGCCATCTGTTTATAGCAGCAGTGGCCATGGTCGCCAAACTGTGAAAAGAACCAAGATGACCTTCAATGGACGAATGGATAAGGAAGATGTGGTCCATATACACTATGGAGTATTATGCCTCCATCAGAAAGGATGGATACTTATGCTTAAACTCTGAATGTTGGTATTTCCCAAATTCCATCCTGGAATTCCTTTCCTAACTACACTCTCTCCCTACATAGTCTTATCCATGTTCATGATGTTAAATGCCTGACTTTCAAATTTTTACCACTAGCCTTGGTATAATCCTGGAATTAGATTAGAATAGCCAAATGTCTACTTAAAATTTCCATTAAGGTATGTAATAGGTATCTTAAGTGTAGCAAGATCAAAACAGAACTGTTGACTTTGATTCCAACCTGTTCCTTTCTCTGCTTTCCCCAATTCTGAATTGCATCACCATTTTCCTCATTTACTCAAACAAAAAATCCAAGTACCACTATTTTTTTTCCCACCTCAAATTAATCCAAACTTAGCTTCATCTCTACCATGAATTCAGAATCCATTCACTCTTTCCATTTCAGAATCTGCCCAAGTCCAATCTACTCTTACCCCTTGCCTCAACTACTACTACTTACCTACTTGCCTCAACATTGACCTTTCCCCCTTATTCCATGAATGGATATTACTTTTTTGTGGTTTGTATCTTATCACTAGAGAAATGCTTAAAGATACACAAAACTAAGTACATTATAATGAATCTCCATGAAAATTTCATCTAGTTTCATCTTTTTCATCTATCAACTTCACTTTCTCCTCTCCAATGAGATGTTATAAAAGAAAGCACAGACTTTTAATTTCATCATGAATATTTGAGTATGTATAGGTAGCAGCAAGTAACTTGTGTTTTTGGCATAACAATAACACCACTATACACCTAACAAAAGCACCAACAATTTGTTACATCATTCACTATTCAGACCACTTTTAAATTTCCTATATTATGTCCAAAATGTCTTATGGTTGTTCTGTTTGAATAAACCTTCAGATAAGGTCCACACATTGCATATGCTTCTTGGGCCACTTTTGATCTATAATATCCTATTTTATATAGTCCATTTGTTAAAGAAGCCAGTTTACTTGTCCTGTAGTTATCCACATGCTGGATTGGCTGATGTTTTTATTCATAGTTCTTCTTTTTTTATTTTTAAATATTTTATTTATTTGACACAGACACCTGAGAGGAAGAGAGGGCACACACAAGAGGGGGAGCTGCAGGCTGAGAGAGAGGGAGAAACGGGCTCCCTGCTGAGCTCCCTGCTGAGCAGGGAGCCCAATGTGGGGCTGGAGCCCAGGACCCTGGAGACATCACCTGAGCTGAAGGCAGACGCTTAACTGACTGAGCCACCTAGGCACCCCTACTAATAGTTCTTTACAGATAGTATCTGTCTCTCCACATTTTCCATCATGTTGTTAGTTAGCTTGATGATATTCAGGTCCAGTTTTATTTTGGCAAAAATAACTTTATAGATGATGAACTATAAACTTTCTATTGCATCGCATCAGGATTATCTAATGTCTGGTTGTCCTACTTAAGTGATAATAAGTGATAATAAGTGATACTACTACTTAAGTGATAATAAGATTAATCTGTAGGGTTCCAGTGATGTCAGTGGTCCATTCACTATGCAATTCCCAAATAACTTTTTTTTTTTTTTTTTTTTTTACAAAAGGTGATTAAAAAAATTATCTTTCCACCTGCATATACTGGCTGAAACTCCTCTATGAAGAACTTGACCTCAGCAATTATCTTGTTATCCTGAAACCCACTTTATATACGAAAAATAGGATGAATGCTTGATCTTTGTTCATCAATTTTCAGAATGATGAGCCACTGCTCTGGAAACAGAGAAAATTATAATTAATTAAAATAATTATTATTTTTATAATTAAGTAATTAAGTAAGTAATTAATATAATTAATTAAGTAAATAATATAATTAAGTAAGAAAACATGAATTATAATTAAAATAAAAGAAGCAGGAAATTTTAAAATTGGTTAGTTTTGTTTTTATTGTCATCATGAATTTGCACGTTTGATGGGTGTGTCTGAGATATACTTGAAATCATTTACCCCATTACAGTGTTACTCTTATAATACTTTCACCACACTGCAGTCAGTGTGATCTTTGAAAAACTCCTTATGTGATACCCATCTGTCACATAATATCCTCCAGTTTCCCCATTACAGTTGGATGTTCCCTGAATTCTTTCTCCTAGAAAGACCTACCCTCGCTGACTTCACTCCTATGTTAGGGATCACTTCCTGATCTCTCTCTTCAGCATTAATACTCCTCCATCTCTCAAATGCCTGGTACTTAGGGACCATGCGCTGTCTGCTTTCTCTATGAGTAGTGTTATTCTTCCTGATCTTTGCATATGTCCTTCTATGGCCATCTAGTTATTTTCCATCAAATTACCCACCATGTATTCTTGGAATGGAACTACCTGATATTGTCCTTAATAATCTGTGTTTCTTTTTTGTACTCTCTCTTCTGGACTTTAAGTCCTATTGAGAGCAGAGATCTTGTCTTGCACACCACTGAATCTCCAATGTCTAAAAGAAGCCTAGCACTAAGCTCTAAATAAGTATTTTTTTGAGTGAATGAATGACTGATTGAATGCACGATGGGTTCATCTGATTTAAGTCTGGCTCTCTCCAGAGAAAAGGACCCTTGAGATCCACATATATACTAGTGACTTCTTGGGGGAAAGAAAGGCTCTTATAGTGCTAAGCAGGCTGGAATTGCTCTAACCCAAGGATGGCAAATTTCAACTTACAAGTGAATAGAAGAAAAAAAATTTTGGAATTATTTCCTGTGAATAGAAAAATAAAAAATCAAAGTGATTTATTTTTAAGTTTTATTAACTTCACAATAGAAGTATGAATTTCAACTAATAGAGATTTAAGTTTTATATTTGAAAGTTCTCTTTTATATTGTTAGCACTGCCATAAAATTTATTAAACTTTCATCATATTGCAGAGACACAAATCTTTTGGTGTTTCTTATTTGTGACTGGATAAAATTTCACATTACAAGGAAATTGCCCAAAGACTCTTGGCCTTATATGCTCTAGGAAAAAATGTCAGAAATTACAGGTTTTTAAGTCCTAAAAGTGGGCTCTAATTGCTAAAGTTTTGAACAATGTAATGTGAGGATTTTTTTAGGTAATTGTAAAATCTCATTCTATATACTGATACTACTCTATCTCAATTAAACCTGGTTTAATGTCAAAATTCTGGGGTATAACTCTTTGTACTCAGTAAAGGTTTTTGAAATTATACACATATTTTGTTGGCAATTTCAAAATATGGAAAATCACAGTAACCTGTAACATTTTTTAAGTAAGAAAACATGAAATTATTTTTATTATTTTGAGGGTAAATATGAATTTAAAATTAATCTTCATTTTTTTTTTTTTTTTGAAAGTTATTTAAAGCTTTATTTTATGATATAGAAATCAGACTGATCAGCCAGGGAACGAAACTGAAACAAAGTTAAAGTTATGCAAAGCTCTATTCTATGCCAAGCATCAGAAGTCATACTGACCAACCAGGGCTGTCTCTGTAGAGAAAAACCACCCCCAGCTTACAGGCTCAAGAATTGACTGACCGACTGGTCAGGGCCATCTCTGAAGAGAAAGACCCCTCCCAATCTTTTTTTTTTTTTTTTTTTTTTATAAACATATATTTTTATCCCCAGGGGTACAGGTCTGTGAATCACCAGGTTTACACACTTCACAGCACTCACCAAAGCACATACCCTCCCCAATGTCCATAATCCTACCCCCTTCTCCCAAACCCCCTCCCCCCAGCAATCCTCAGTTTGTTTTGTGAGATTAAGAGTCACTTATGGTTTGTCTCCCTCCCAATCCCATCTTGTTTCATTTATTCTTCTTCTACCCACTTAAGCCCCCATGTTGCATCACCACTTCCTCATATCAGGGAGATCATATGATAGTTGTCTTTCTCTGCTTGACTTATTTCGCTAAGCATGATACGCTCTAGTTCCATCCATGTTGTTGCAAATGGCAAGATTTCATTTCTTTTAATGGCTGCATAGTATTCCATTGTGTATATATACCACATCTTCTTGATCCATTCATCTGTTGATGGACATCTAGGTTCTTTCCATAGTTTGGCTATTGTGGACATTGCTGCTATAAACATTCGGGTGCATGTGCCCCTTTGGATCACTACATTTGTATCTTTAGGGTAAATACCCAATAGTGCAATTGCTGGGTCATAGGGCAGTTCTATTTTCAACATTTTGAGGAACCTCCATGCTGTTTTCCAGAGTGGCTGCACCAGCTTGCATTCCCACCGACAGTGTAGGAGGGTTCCCCTTTCTCCGCATCCTCGCCAGCATCTGTCATTTCCTGACTTGTTGATTTTAGCCATTCTGACTGGTGTGAGGTGATATCTCATTGTGGTTTTGATTTGTATTTCCCTGATGCCGAGTGATATGGAGCACTTTTTCATGTGTCTGTTGGCCATCTGGATGTCTTCTTTGCAGAAATGTCTGTTCATGTCCTCTGCCCATTTCTTGATTGGATTATTTGTTCTTTGGGTGTTGAGTTTGCTAAGTTCTTTATAGATTCTGGACACTAGTCCTTTATCTGATATGTCGTTTGCAAATATCTTCTCCCATTCTGTCAGTTGTCTTTTGATTTTGTGAACTGTTTCCTTTGCTGTGCAAAAGCTTTTGATCTTGATGAAATCCCAATAGTTCATTTTTGCCCTTGCTTCCCTTGCCTTTTGCGTTGTTCCTAGGAAGATGTAGCTGCGGCAGAGGTCGAAGAGGTTGCTGCCCGTGTTCTCCTCAAGGATTTTGATGGATTCCTTTCGTACATTGAGGTCCTTCATCCATTTTGAGTCTATTTTTGTGTGTGGTGTAAGGAAATGGTCCAATTTCATTTTTCTGCATGTGGCTGTCCAATTTTCCCAGCACCATTTATTGAAGAGGCTGTCTTTTTTCCATTGGACATTCTTTCCTGCTTTGTCGAAGATTAGTTGACCATAGATTTGAGGGTCTATTTCTGGGCTCTCTATTCTGTTCCATTGATCTATGTGTCTGTCTGTTTTTGTGCCAGTACCATGCTGTCTTGATGATGACAGCTTTGTAATAGAGCTTGAAGTCCGGAATTGTGATGCCACCAACGTTGGCTTTCTTTTTCAATATCCCTTTGGCTATTCGAGGTCTTTTCTGGTTCCATATAAATTTTAGCATTATTTGTTCCATTTCTTTGAAAAAGATGGATGGTACTTTGATAGGAATTGCATTAAATGTGTAGATTGCTTTAGGTAGCATAGACATTTTCACAATATTTATTCTTCCAATCCAGGAGCATGGAACATTTTTCCATTTCTTTGTGTCTTCCTCAATTTCTTTCATGAGTACTTTATAGTTTTCTGAGTATAGATTCTGTGTCTCTTTGGTTAGGTTTATTCCTAGGTATCTTATGGTTTTGGATGCAATTGTAAATGGGATTGACTCCTTAATTTCTCTTTCTTCTGTCTTGCTGTTGGTGTAGAGAAATGCAACTGATTTCTGTGCATTGATTTTATATCCTGACACTTTACTGAATTCCTGTACAAGTTCTAGCAGTTTTGGAGTGGAGTTTTTTGGGTTTTCCACATATAGTATCATATCATCTGCGAAGAGTGATAATTTGACTTCTTCTTTGCCGATTTGGATGCCTTTAATTTCCTTTTGTTGTCTGATTGCTGAGGCTAGGACCTCTAGTACTATGTTGAATAGCAGTGGTGATAATGGACATCCCTGCCGTGTTCCTGACCTTAGCGGAAAAGCTTTCAGTTTTTCTCCATTGAGAATGATATTTGCGGTGGGTTTTTCATAGATGGCTTTGATGATATTGAGGTATGTGCCCTCTATCCCTACACTTTGAAGAGTTTTGATCAGGAAGGGATGTTGTACTTTGTCAAATGCTTTTTCAGCATCTATTGAGAGTATCATATGGTTCTTGTTCTTTCTTTTATTGATGTGTTGTATCACATTGACTGATTTGCGGATGTTGAACCAACCTTGAAGCCCTGGAATAAATCCCACTTGGTCGTGGTGAATAATCTTTTTAATGTACTGTTGAATCCTATTGGCTAGTATTTTGTTGAGTATTTTCGCATCTGTGTTCATCAAGGATATCGGTCTATAGCTCTCTTTTTTGGTGGGATCCTTGTCTGGTTTTGGGATCAAGGTGATGCTGGCCTCATAAAATGAGTTTGGAAGTTTTCCTTCCATTTCTATTTTTTGGAACAGTTTCAGGAGTATAGGAATTAGTTCTTCTTTAAATGTAAATTAATCTTCATTTTTAAACATTACTTTAAATACACTTTGATAAAGCATTTGTGTTTCCTTTTGCAACAACTATCGAAGTTTGATTTTGCCCAGTTATTTATTTGAGGGGACAGTGATTGATTCTAACTATTAATAATTTTCCTTCCATTAACACACACTACCTGAGGAAATAAAGTCATAATCTGGAAAAAGGTATTTATAACACATGTAACTAGTAAAGGATTAGTATCCTAAATACATATAACTCTTAGAAATCAATTGTTTTAGGTAAAATGGGCAAAAAGATCCATGAAGAGCAGGCATTTCACAGGGGAGGAAACATGAATGGTAAATCAGTACCTAAATACATGCTGAATCTCATTATTGACCAAAGGATTATAAATCGAGACCACAGTAATAACACTTTTGCACACAATATACTGGAAAACATATTGGCAAAAATTTGGAAATAAATTTATCAAGTATTAGTGAATATATAAATCAAAGAAAACTCATAAGCAATTGTTTGTGAGTTAAATGATACACCAACTGTGTAAAATAACCAGACACTATCATAAAAAGTTGAAAATGTACATATACTCCTACACAAATTTCCTGCTTCTAGTTGTACACCTTACAGAATCTCTCAACTATTGACAATTTGAGATATATGTAAGAATATTTGTAAAAACTTGTTTTTGGTTCCTTTAAAGGCAGTGATCCAAATGGTGATCCATTTGTGGTTTGGATCACCACAAATGTCTACTGAAAAGAAAATAGATAATAGAATATATATATATGTGGTCAGAAGAATAAAAGATTTATACCTACTTCATAATAACATAGATAAATCTTAGAACCACCATACTGAAGGAAAAAGGTTGATCTTGGAAGACTATATAAAGTATATTTTTTATGAAGTTTAAAATAAGCAAAACCAAACATTACATTGCTTAGAGGTATAAATATATATAGTAATTTTTAAACAAGGGAGTTCAGGGTCTGGGTGATTGGCAGGTCAACACAGGATACAGGTAGATTTAATTACATCTGAAATATTTAAAGTGAGATATGGATTTATAGGTTTTTATTTTTTAATTTTACTTCAAATTTTATATATTAAGTTCTGTTGCCAGCAGTGGATAACTGGGTTAATTAAGATAAACTTTTTCCAGAGAATCTGTCCAAAATGTATGAAATGTCTGACTTAAGTTACTGGAAAACTATCAAGGAAGTGAGAATTTTCAGGCCATAATCGTAAAAAATAGGAGAGTTAAGAGAAGTATTTAGGCACTCAGAATATCACTCACCTACAAAGTGATTATAGATTAGTAAAAGATAATGAATAAAAAGTGAAAAGCCAAGCATAGTTTTCATTAGTCTGTGGAACTGGAAGGAAAAAAAAGATACAAAACCAGAAATCATGAAGGAGAAAGTCACTGGTTAATATTCAATATTTCAAAATGAGATTCTGATGGGTTATACCCTGTAGTTTATAATGAACAGCAAATAGAATGGCTCTCAGAAGGACTGATGCCCATCTTTAAATCATCTCAAACCAAGTTTAGTTCAGATAACTTGCTCTAGCCTAGCTCCCTACAAGAAGCAAAATAAATTATTTCTAGAGGAAAATAACATCATACAGAACTTCAAATCATCTCTACAATTTTTGACATGAAATGTTCAGCACTTAATCAAAAATAGTGAAACTTACAAGTGCATAAAATTGATCAAAAGCCAAGGGACAGTAAATATTAGAACCAGACCCAAAAGAAATACAGATACTGAGTTTATAAGGCACACACTTAATTAAAACATGCTATGTTTGGTATGTTCAAGGAATTAAATTACAAGTAGAGAATTTAAAAGAAACAAAACTAAAAAAATAGCGTATAACTAAGAAAAATGCAAAAACTGAAACTATCACATAGAATGAGCTTTATAGCATATGGTACAATTGAAAGATAGGACTGATGAAAATCTAGCCTCAGTATGGAAAGACAGAGGCTGCAAAATACTGAAGTGAGTCTAAGAGGCATAGGATACACAGAAGAAAGTTGTCACAGTGAGCTGGTTGGTGCTCTGGAAAGATAATAAAGATTAAGACAGAATAAATATTTGAAGAGATAGTGACTAATAACTTTCCAAAACTGACAAAAGATACCAATCTATAGATTGAATAAGTGCTGATAATCTCATTAAGTCTCTAAATAGGAAAATAACCAAAAAATGTATACATAAGTACATCATAGGAAAAAATGCTAAAAATTAAAGACATATTAAGTCTTTTAAAAGCTGCCAGGAAACAAAAGAACATATTATCTGAACAGGTGCAATGGTAAGATTAACAGTGACTTCTCAATAGAAATAATGGGAGCCAGAAGACAATGGAATTGTATCTTCAAAGTAGAAAATGATGATGCTGGACAACTAGAATTCAGCAAATGCAGCCTTTAAAAGTGAAAGAGAGATACAGAAATTTTCAGACAAGAAGAAATTCAGAGGTTTTTGTTTTTTTAAGCAGGCTGCAACTCAGTGTGGAACCCAAAGTGGGGCTTGAACTCATGATTCTGAGATCAAGACTTGAATTGAGATCTAGAATTGCATGCTTGACCAAGCAAGTCACTCAGGCTCCCCAAGAAATTCAGAGGTTTTTTTTTTTTTTTTTAAAGATTTTATTTATCTGACAGACAGAGATCACGATTAGGCAGAGAGGCAGGCAGAAAAGGAGAGAGGAGGAAGCAGGCTCACCGCGAGCAGAGAGCCTGATGCAGGGCTTGATCCTAGGACCCTGAGATCATGACCTGAGCTGAAGGCAGAGGCCTCAACCCACTGAGCCACCCAGGCACCCTGAAATTCAGAGTTTTTAATAACAAAATTTGTACTAAAGAAAATATTAAAGTGTATCCTTCAAACACATGGCAACCTATCCCCAGTGAATACAAAGTTCTGCAAAAAGGAGTAAAGAACAAAGAAGAGGGTAAATATGTAATAAAGACAAAATGTGAGTAGACTCTATGATACAATAATAATATCTTGTGGGACTTAATATATAAATCAAATGGCATGCAATAATGATACAAAATCTGGTGAGTAGGTGGATAAAATGAATTAAAGTATTTCTGAAAGGTGATAAATTGCTAATTTTATAAAACTTGGATAAATCAAGGACATAGGTCATAATCATCACCATAACTAGTAAAAGAATAGTAAAAGAATATATAACTAGTAAATTAAGAAAGGAAACATGATAGAAACACAAAAAAATTTAAAAAGCCATAAGTAAGAAAAGAAGTCATGAAGGAGAAATAGAAATTAAATATTAAAAGGATAAATTTAAACTCTAGTACAATAAATATGGAATAAATGCTCCATTTAAAAAATAACAGTTGTCAAATTGGATAACAGGAAACATGCTTCTTCAAGAGACATAATTTCAGTATATGAATATAGAAAGTTTCAATATAACTGAAAAATTTGCAAAAATTAGCAAAATAAAGCTACTGTGCCTAAACTGATGTGACTAATTTAAAGCGATTAATGGGGGTGTCTGGCTGGCTCAGTGGGAAGAGCATATGACTCTTGATGTGAGTTCAGGCCCCACTCAGACAAAATATGATACTATGTTTGAAACTGGATAAAATGGAGACAGGAGGAAATGGAAATTTCAATATATACTTGAAGAAAATTCAAAGAATTTGTGAAAGAAGTTGTGAAAATCTAACAAAGGAAACTCCCAGCCCAAGTGACCTTACCTGTGGACTATTCCAAATATTTACAGAAGTAAGAAGACACTGTTGCCCAAACTCTTCCAGAATACAGAGAAACAGACAATACTTCCCAATCCATCTTAAGACACCAGCACCCCCAGAGAATTAGTGTATTATTTGTGTAATTAAAATTATTGAAAAATATATATACTTTGGGCATAGTTAGTTAAGTGTCTGCCTTCAGCTCAGGTCATGAGCCCAGGGTCCTGGGATGGAGCCCTGCACTGGACTCCCTGCTCAGCTTAGAGTCTGCTTCTACCTCTCTCTCCACTGCTCCCCATGTTTGTTCTCTCTGTCAGATAAGTAAATAAGATCTTAAAAAAAGAAAAATATATATGCTTGTGTAGGATGCAGATGCTTCTAGAAGAAGACACAAGAAACCACTAACAGAAGTTGCCTCCAAAGAGAAGAGGCACTGGTGTGGGAAAAAATTTACCCTTTATTATATGTTTCTTGGTACCATTGGAATATATATTCATCGATATATAGATTGTTTATAACTCATATTTAATTTTCAAAAATAGAAGAATGAATTTTTTTAAAAAGTACTGTAAGAAGCTTGAAAATCACTGCTCCAGCCTAACAACTATTAAAAGCGGAACAAAGTGGAAAATCAACAGCTCTTCTTAGATCTGTAAGGGAAGAAAGATCCTAAAGCAAATTTCTCCCTCCAAAATTGGATAGGCCAGTGAGCAAATACAAAGAATAACAATTTACTAGCTCAGAAACTTCTTCAGGGATGAGTACCAAGGCAGGGAAACCTAAACTGTAAATAACAAATTTCTGGGGGTTGCCCGAAGTGGGAGTAGGAAAGGAACCATTTTGAAATATTCTAAAACGTTCCGTCATTCTTTACAAAGTGTACCTTTAAGGGGAAACAATTTAACTGAGCCTAATTTGCTGAGATTAACCATGCCCGACTATCTTAGGGGGAAGGAAATACCCAGTTTCACCTGTATTAGCCAGGATGTCCACCTAAGGGGATGTGGGGACTGAGAAACGTTTGAACTTCACAGTTCAGAGGTAAAGGCTTACTAGAAGACTGATCCTCATCCTAGGACTATAGAATGCCTCCCATCACCTACACTTTACCACCACAGTACTAAGGCCTATTTACAACAGTAAACTATTGACTTTGGGTGACAATGAGTGTCCATGTAACAAATATATCACTGTGGTAGGGGCAGTTGATAATGGTGGAGAATATCCACGTGAGGGTCAGGGAGTAATACCTGTGACTTTAGATCAGTTTTGTTGTGAACTAAAGCTCTCCTAAAAAATCAAGTCTACTAAAAATAATAATAATAACTAAAAAGTGCTCCCCATGCATTTTCACCTAATTTCATGTGCTTGAATATTGAGATTTAGGACTATGGATTCTGCTGGGTGCTCCTGGACACTGGGAAGAGGGAGGTATAGGTAACTGGTTGGTGGCCTTAGCTACAACCTTGAAGCTGGAAAAGACCAAGGGAACATAAATTCTTCACCAACCCCAAGGTCAGACTAGAGAGTTGAGCCTTGCTGCACATGAGTGTTGGTTCTTGACCCACTGCTTGGTGCCTGCTTTCATGCAGAGCCTCCAGAGGCTCCAATCTGTACCTTGGTTGACATTCACTTCTGGCCTATTCCTTAAACAGAAGCTTAAGGAACTGCTCAAGCTTTTCCTGTCATCAAATGATGAATCTGGCTTCTTATCTCCCTGATAAATGCAATGGTGTGTTAACTCCCCCATGATTTATATGGGAGAGAAGTAGAAATTAAGATCAATGAATTGTTTTTATAGGCACTCTTTTGAATGCAATCATTTTCTCGTCCCAAGATGATTTCTCAGAGAGAATAACTCAGTGCTGCTCTAATCACCTCTCCTACCCCCACTGCTAATGCTGTTTTTGGCAACTGACCAATTGTTTAGCATTCTGCTGTTTTGACAGCTGATAAGAAAGTAATAATAAAATGGTCTGTTGAATGATAACTAGGATTGCCAAATTTAGATTTTTGAAATATAGATATATGGGGGTAACAATCTGGAAATGTGGAATGTTGAGGGTGGAAGGAATGTACAGGGCATGCAAATGACTGACAGACTGTGTATCAACTTTGAGAAGGAGGAGACAAGCTGTCACATATGTGACAAAGGCGAGTATTTACAGTGCAGCAAGAACTCATGGAAGGAGGGGGGAGGTGAGGTATTCCGGTAGAAGTCCAAATGGATATTTAAAATTTCACAGAGTGAAGCGATATTTTGTTTTTAGGAGAGATTCAGGTCTACCATCTCAGATTCTATATGCAATTCTAAAAATCATTATCACCCTATATAAAAGCATGTAACAAATTTAAATTGGGTACATGGACTTCTTCAGCAGATAGCCTACAAAAAGAGGGAGCTGGCAGACTAAAATAAGAGTTACATAGAACTGGTGGGAAAAAGCAAACCCATGAAACTTCAAAGTAGAACAATTTCAGGTTATTTAGTATAAGGACAAAAGGCTCAAACACTTAATTAGGGCCTGAAGGTATCATTGAATTGAAACTGCCAGAAATATTGATTCTCAGGCCATGAAGAAAAAAAATTATCTACACCACATCCTATTTAAAAAGACAAAAGCATATGGAATTCTTTTAGAAGTGTTTCCACTTCCAGAATAATGAAAATATGAAAGTGTTGTCATTACAGACCCAGTTTATCTAAAAACGACAAAGTAAAAGCTACATTTATTGAACATGTTCTGTGCCAAGAAGTCCTACATTAATGTTAATACTCTCAAGAATTTTGCAAAATATTTATTATTGTCCTCTTTAAAGATAAACTGAGGTTCAGAGAAGCTGAATTTTATAATCTGTGAATGACCAAGCCAGAATTCCAACTCAGAACTTTCTGAGGGATGAAATCTTAGAGCAATAAGTGCACAAAGCATATGTTTTCTTTCATGTAAGTACAAAACGTTGCGGAGATGCGCTAAGTTCAGGCTCCCGCACCAGCCCCACCTGTGCGAGTACCTGTCCTGTGTTATGCCAGCACATGACCTGCTACAGTAATCATTTCACACCCCAGTGTCTCCCTCAGTCAGTACGACCTATGCAGCAATAACACCCACTTCACAGAGAACAGAAGAGATACTCCATGTGACGTATCAGTTGGCATCATAAGATCTCAATAAATGTTAACTGTAATATTACCTTACCCTTGAACCCACTTATTTGAGAACCTGCTTCCTTTTGGACAATCTTCTTAAAGAGGTTTAGGGTCCCCATTACTCAAGGAGCTGAAAACCTTGTAAAGAAATGCAAACAAAGGTAGTAACCTATTAGAAGGGGTACAACAAGTGAATATACCTATGAGAGAAAAACCTAGAACCACATTTAGGTTTCCAATTACCTGAGAAGGCTTTCCAGAGATGAGTACCTTTCCATCTTGAAAAGTGACATGTGGTTTCTAAATAAAACAGCCCTTTCAGGACATATGTGCTGTTGCCTGCTTCAAATACATTTTCTTAGAATGGTTCACATATGGATGAAATCACTGCTTCTATTAAAATCCCTCCAAGTCCTCCCCCCTTTATCAGGTAGCATTAAAACACATATTTGCTATTTATTTTGCTACTTGTTTGTACAGAAGAAAATGTCAGGCATATGATTAGTTGAAACTCCCATATTACCCAGATAGAGTTCTTGGGAATCCAGTAGCAAAAGCAGGATCTGGTTTTGTGTCTCCAGGATAGGCTAGGACTTCCCACAGTCATGGACCATACTGATAGAAAAGCAGATGCTGCCTGCTCCTGGTTATTCTAAAGTGGTGAATTCTAGCATTTGACATGAGTAGTCACTGGCCTCAACCTAAAGGACATGTGGCTGTTCCCTGTAGGGAATCAAGGGCCAGCCTCCCGGAGCTGTGGTGGAAGAGGCAGCATGGTTGTCTTGCACATGCGCTCTGTGACTTGGGCGGCTCTGATCATGGTTCTCGTTGGAACAGCCTGAAAAATTGACCAATCCTGGCTCTGGAATGGATTGTTTGCCCTGAATTACTTGTTTGACTTGCTTACTACCTTGACCCAAATCACTAAAGATTGGCCCATCTCCATTTCCGTGGGGCCTTAATTCCTGTGTGAGACAAATCTCAAGTCCAGTAAAGAGAACTTCCAGCAGTAAAGTGGAATCACGGCTGGAAGGAGGGGTACCTTCCTCGGAGGGGAGAATCCCACATTTAATCTTGGAGAAAGCATCATAATTTGAAGCTAACAAAAAATGATAGGTCAGCAAGGCGACATCCCTACAAAGGCTGCCTCCATTCACATTTTAAAGGAGAAAGTTTAAAAAGAGATCTGAACTTCAGGTCCAATTTCATGAATAGTTTCAGTATCCACAACCTGTATACTGGAACATTTAGAACATTTTCCCTCACCTTTAATAGGGTGAGAATAGTTTTTCGGATTCCACATATGAGTGAAATCCTATGGTATTTATCTTTATCTGACTGATTTCATTTAGCATAATACTCTCTAGGTCTTCCAGGTTGTCACAAATGGCCGAATGTCATTCTTCTCTATGGCTGAGTAATATTCCATTGTGCAGATGGTGACTACCCTTCCCTAGGGAGCACTGAGTGACATGCAGCAGTGTTGTATCCCTGAAACTGATAAAACATGGTATGTTAATTTTACTTCAATTAAAAATAAATCTATAGAATCTGGTATTCTGTTTAAATATAGTTTATGACACTCATGCAAACTTTTTTTCTGATTAAAAGAGTAGTAAATGTTTGTTGTACAAAATTTGAAAAATGCAAAGTATAAAAACAAAACCAAAGTCATCCATGACTTTACTCCTCAAAGGGAATCATACTGAGGAACTGTAACCATAGGTTTTCAAAAAAGAATTTGTAAAAGCCAATTTAGGGGCACCTGCATGGCTCATTAGGTTAAGCTTCTGTGTTGGGCTCCGGTCATGATCTCCGGGTCCTGGGATTGAGCCTCACTTCAGGCCCTCTGCTTGGTAGGGAGTCTTCTTCTTCCTCTTCCTATGTGCATGTGTGCTCTCTCTCTCTCAAATATATAAATAATTTTTTTAAAGAAGCCATTTTTAAAAATTTTTTATTAACATATAATGTATTATTATTCACAGATCTGTGAATTGCCAGGTCTATACACTTCACAGCACTTATCATAGGACATACCCTCCCCAATGTCCATACCCCAGCACCCTCTCCCTCCCCTCTCCCCCCAAAAACCCTCAATTTGTTTTGTGAGATTAAGAGTCTTTTATGGTTTGTCTTCCTCCAATCCCATCTTGTTTCATTTACTCTTTTCATACCCCCCAGACCCCCCATGTTGCATCTCCACTTCCTCATATCAGGGAGATCATATGATAGTTGTCTTTCTCCGATTGACTTATTTCACTAGCATAATACCCTCTAGTTCCATCCATGTAGTTGCAAATGGCAAGATTTCATTTCTTTTTATGGCTGCATAGTATTCCATTGTATATATACACCACACCTTCTTTATCCATTCATCTGTTGATGGACATCTAGGTTCTTTCCATAATTTGGCTATTGTGGACATTGCTGCTATAAACATTCAGGTGCACGTGCCCCTTTGGATCACTACATTTATATCTTTAGGGTAAATACCCAGTAGTGTGATTGATGGGACATAGGGTAGCTCTATTTTCAATTTTTTGAGGAACCTCCACGCTGTTTTCCAGAGTGGTTGCACCAGCTTGCATTCCCACCAACAGTGTAGAAGGGTTCCCCTTTCTCCACATCCTCGCCAGCATCTGTCATTTCCTGACTTGTTAATTTTAGTCATTCTGACTAGTGTGAGGTAGTATCTCATTGTGATTTTGATTTGTATTTCCCTAATGCCGAGTGATGTGGAGCACTTTTTCATGTTGGCCATCTGGATATCTTCTTTGCAGAAATGTCTGTTCATGTCCTCTGCCCATTTCTTGATTGGATTATTTATTCTTTGGGTGTTGAGTTGGCTAAGCTCTTTATAGATTTTGGATACTAGTCCTTTATCTGGTATGCCATTTGCAAATATCTTCTCCCATTCTGTCAGTTGTCTTTTGGTTTTGTTAACTGTTTCCTTTGTTGTACAAAAGCTTTTGATCTTGGTGAAGTCCCAATAGTTCATTTTTGCCCTTGCTTTCCTTGCCTTTGGCGATGTTCCTAGGAAGAAGTTGCTGCAGCTGAGGTCGAAGAGGTTGCTGCCTATGTTTTCAAGGATTTTGATGGATTCCTTTCTCACATAGAGGTCCTTCATCCATGTTGAGTCTATTTTCATGTGTGGTATAAGGAAATGGTCCAGTTTCATTTTTCTGCATGTGGCTGTCCAATTTTCCCAACACCATTTATTTAGATAGCATAGACATTTTCACAATAGTTGTTCTTCCAATCCAGGAGCATGGAACATTTTTCCATTTCTTTGTGTCTTCCTCAATTTCTGTCATGAGCTCTTTATAGTTTTCTGAGTATAGATTCTTGGCCTCTTTGGTTAGGTTTATTCCTAGGTATCTTATGGTTTTAGGTGTGATTGTAAATGGGATTGACTCCTTAATTCCTCTTTCTTCTGTCTTGTTGTTGGTGTAAAGAAATGCAACTGATTTCTGTGCATTGGTTTTATATCCCAACACTTTACTGAATTCCTGTACAAGTTCAAGCAGATTTGGAGTGGAGTCTTTTGGGTTTTCCACATATAGTATCATATCATCTGCAAAGAGTGATAGTTTGACTTCTTTGCTGATTTGGATGCCTTTAATTTTTTTGTTGTTGTCTGATTGCTGAGGCTAGGACTTCTAGTACTATGTTGAATAGCATGATGATAATGGACATCCCTGCCATGTTCCTGACCTTAGCGGAAAAGCTTTCAGTTTTTCTCCATTGAGAATGATATTTGCGGTGGGTTTTTCATAGATGGCTTTTATGATATTGAGGTATGTGCCCTCTATCCCTACACTTTGAAGAGTTTTGATCAGGAAGGGATGCTGTACTTTGTCAAATGCTTTTTCAGCATCTATTGAGAGTATTATTTCTTTTATTAAAGTATTGTATCACATTGATTTGTGGATGTTGAACGAACGTTGCAGCCCATGAAAAAATCCCACTTGGTCGTGGTGAATAATCCTTTTAATATACTGTTGGATCCTATTGGCTAGTATTTTGGTGAGAATTTTCGCATCTGTGTTCATCAAGGATATTGGTCTGTAATTCTCTTTTTTGATTGAATCCTTGTCTGGTTTTGGGATCAGGGTGATGCTGGCCTCATAAAATGAGTTTGGAAGTTTTCCTTCCATTTCTATTTTTTGGAATAGTTTCAGGAGAATAGTAACTAATTCTTCTTTAAATGTTTGGTAGAATTCCCCTGGGAAGCCATCTGGCCCTGGGCTTTTGTTTGTTTGGAGATTTTTGATGACTGCTTCAATTTCCTTACTGGTTATGGGTCTGTTCAGGTTTTCTATTTCTTCCTGGTTCATTGTGGTAGGTTATAGGTCTCTAAGAATGCATTCATTTCTTCCAGGTTGTCAAATTTGCTGGCATATAGTTGCTCATAATATGTTCTTATAATTGTTTGTATTTCTTTGGTGTTGGTTGTGATCTGTCCTCATTCATTCATGATTTTATTTTATTTTTTTAAATATTTTACTTATTTATTTGATAGAGAGATCACGAGTAGGCAGAGAGGCAGGCAGAGAGAGGAGGAAGCAGGCTCCCTGCTGAGCAGAGAGCCTGATGCGGGGCTTGATCCCAGGACCCTGAGATCATGACCTGAGCTGAAGGCAGAGGCTTTAATCCACTGAGCCACTTAGGCGCCCCCATTCATGATTTTATTTATTTGGGTCCTTTCTCTTTTCTTTTTGATAAGTCTGGCCAGGGGTTTTAAAGAAGCCAATTTTAAAAGAAATCATGTTATGGCTTGATTTTCTGCTTCACTTCCACTGAAATAAGAACCGAGTAAGAACTGCCAGAAGTCCATAAGATTTGGGGGAAGGAGTGAATGAACAGTTAAAAACCTCAAACTTCAATTAATATATGAAAAATTCCCATTTATTTTTTCCTTCTGTTTTTCCTTCACTAGGAGGCCCAAATGTTTTCTGGCCGATCGTTAGCATTAACTGGACAGGTAGAAGATATAAGGTAGCAAGTACCCAAAGTGTATACACTATCTCTTCCTGTGTCAGAAATGTCCTTTCTTTTTCAAAAGGCCATATTTTACTAGCTAATCATCTCAGGAGCTGCACAACCTGGAATAAAGACATCAGCCCCAACCTCCCCTCAAAACAACAACAACAATAACAACAACAACAAAACAAAAGCAAACAAGATGCGGGTGGATTTTTTGTAGTCTTTGAGAAACAATTGTGAGAAACAGCTGCAAGGAAACATCAAGAAAAATGTTGTTCTTAAGAGTAGCTATCTTTCTGCACTGTGTTTCTAAGTGATGTTTTTAGGTAGTCTGTGGGGGCTGTAGACCATCAAATTTCTGAAGTTAAAATTCAAAATTTGGGTCACTGTGCTCTTTGAGGTGGAAGTGTTATAGTGTGTGTCTGAAGAGTTTTGTTGATTCTTAAGGAGGTCTTTGATAGAATATTTATGATCAGAGAGAAACTGACCATTTTCTATAGAGAAAAGGAAGTTAGTAAAACAGGAAATTGCTAAAAAAATATATATATTTTCTTCTGCCTCTTTCCTTAATTTCTATCCCTTCCTGAAATCATCAGAGAGGTCTGCAGGGGCAAGGGGTGAATGACCCAGGGCAAGACCAGTTTGTGAGGAAGTGGATGAAGGGGGTGTCCATGGGCAGAAACATGGCCTTGGCTTGTAGAAGCTGAGTCTCTTGGCTTACAGATGAGGAAACCAGCACTAAGACATGGAGGGGGCCATCCAAAGACACACAATCGGGAAGGGGAACAGCCATTACTAATCATCCGGAGCTCCTGACTGACATAAGAGTAGTCTCAATATCCTTTGTGTCTGACAACCTCTGGGAAGCCAAGGACCAATAAATACATCTCTAGTAACTGTTTGTCTTCAAATTAATTGACTATCGTCATGTCGATATTAATGTTTTCTCCACACTGCTTTATCTGTGCACACTGTTGACCTGATATAAGACCATTTTAAATGGAGAAAAATGTCAAGCTGAAATCCAGAACGTGGAAATGTAGCAAAAAAAATCTCGAAGGGAGGCTGGGATGGGATGTGAGTGCGTGAGACGGCTAGATCATGGGCTCAACTATTGTGTTGGTATTTTTTAAGTCTTTCAAAATTAAATCAGTATTAGGGAAACTTAATTAAGCTCTTTCCCCTTCTCTGACCTGAAACCAGGTGGCTGCTTTCAGATTACAGCTACAGACAGAAACCGTTCCATCAAAGGGAGAGCTGTTTCCCATGAGTTACCAGTCTTGTCAAAGGAATAATTAACACTTCGTCATAAACTGAAAAGGAACTCTTTCACTCCACCTCCCTTCCTCCCCAAATTAGTGTATTTGTGAGAATGGTTAGCCCAGGGGGAAAAAATCTGCCAGTAGTCTAAGAAATATAAATATTTCTATGAGCTTTGTTACTCAAATGAAGAACAAGAGGGATTTTGTGTCTTAAAACAATAGATGGCCCAGAAATAGTCCTAAATACCACACTTCTCTCTGCCTTAGGGACACAATGCAAGGTTCCTGCTAAACCATTGTTTCTTATAGCCCAGCCTCTTTCCAAAATGCAACACAGGGAGTTGTGCTGAGTCGCATTCATCACTCACCTGACTCAGGCATGCACATTCTCCTGAAACAAGGACCTTCCAGCATGTCAGTGAGGAAATAACTGTTTTGCTTCGTCCCATGGTTCATAAAATTGCATGGAAGAGCTCTTCCCTCTGCAAGTGTATTTTTAGCCAGCGTTAAAGATAAATATTATCACTGTGGATTTGCTGCTGGGCTAATGCCTTCACATGTCCCTTCTTGGGCACTTCTCTTCTCTTCCCAACTGTCTCCTCTCCATCCTGGCCACTAGCCTGAGGCCCAGGGTCTTAGGAATCTTATTAAAGTGATAGCAAATAACTCCTAATCAAGGGCAGAAAGCTAATCCATGATCACTCTCAGAGAGCGCTCTGGAAACAAGCTCCTATAGACTTAAGTAAACCTTCCTCCCAGTATTTTTAACTATAAAATAAGTTTGGAGGCCCACTGGTTTCTGAAGCCTCCTCTAAAATCTAAAATATTACAGCTCCAAGGGGTACAGTATGCCCCCTTATTCATAAATCAAGCTTTCTGCAACACACTAGGAGACAAAAACATTGGGAGAAATCAACTCCAAGTACAAAAAAAAAATTTTTTTTTTCACAGTGTCTATTTTTAAATCTGGGTATTTTAGTCTTTTTCCCTCCGTTACCATAAAATCCTTAAACATGAAACTGATAGTTCTTTAATCATTCTCTATATGCCACACATACTACTTAGTTTATTTGATTTTTCCAGTTCTATGGAGGAGGCATTTCTACAAATGGAGAAATTGATGCTCAGAGAAGTGTTTTAACCAAGGTCATTCAGTGATGCTTAATGAAGATTTTATCTACTATGTACTGGCAGAGCTAGATTCAGAACCAGTAAAGTGTACTGAAATAGTAAAAATAATTTTTTTAATTATAAAAGAAATCCATGGTCATTGCAGAACTTTGGAGAAAATACTGAAGAGAAGAAAATAAAATTAAAATTACCCTAACAATCCTGAGAAAACTACTTCTAACATTTAGATGTATTTCCTTCCAGATATAAGCATATACACAGGTGGGTTATTTTGTGTATATATATTATATGTAAAATTACATATATATTATATATACATAGATACATATACGTGTGTGTGTGTGTGTGTGTGTATGTGTGTGTGTGTGTGTTTCTCTCAGTCCATAATCTTTCCCCTCCAGGCTGTACTTCCTGAGCTGCTTCATTTTTTAGTATCACACCAAAAAGAGCAAACTGAAAGGAAAATAGTGGAAAACATAATTAAAGATGGGCAAATTTGTAGAAAAATGCCTGGCATCAGTCAACATGAAATTAAAGAAGGATAAAGACAAAGGATAAAAGGGAGAAACAATCTGATCGCCACACAGAAAAATTTCTGCATTGCATTGTTACCCTCATTGGTATGATGAGCATCAAGAAAAGGCTCAACCAAATTATGTTCCTTTCCAAAGAGTAGAAAAATGCATAATTTTGAGAAATTTCTCAAAGAACTAAGAGTTGGAGGGAAAAATCCTCACTTGACAGTGCCTACTTCAGGTGAACCGGAAGAGTCTCCCCCCAACCCCTGCTGCCATTTTCCCACAAAAGTGACAATTTTCCCGATAACCTTGTCTAGGGTCTTTATTTTGGAGAAGGGCTCTATTATCTCTTGTCACCTTAAATCCCACATCCTTTGTCTGCAATTCATACTAGGTTGGGGTTTAGGGGGTAAATTACAGAAAGCAATTTAGGAGAATACAACTTCCATGACTGAAGGAAGAAGTGAGAGTGGGGACTTAAGCTTTAACCAGTCTCTGGACATTTCAAGTTGATGCAGGCAGTCACCTAAACCATTACTTTCTAATTCATGGCCAGAAAGAACAAAATCTTCTACCATTATGGGCATCCTGTAAACTGGTGGAAATTGACATACTATAGGCTGGGTCCCCACATTCTTTCAGTAGCAAATCTATGCCGTCTCAGCTTGGAGAATCAAGCCATTTGCCTTTGTAAATGATTGAGGCAAACTAACTGCAGCTCTGGAACTTTCTATGGCCAGTCAACAAATCCTTGACATCAGAAGCTTATCTTCTGACCTGGAAGCCCTTTATTCAGGCCTTATCTATTAGCTTTCCAGGAGCCCCAGGGCCCTAAGGAAAAGGTACAAATCCATAGCTGGGCTCACAAATGCCTTAGAGATACACACCTCATTTCTCATGAGAAGCTCCTAAAATTTAGTCATAATTTGAGAATTCTACAAAATCATACAGGAGGTTTGTAAGAGGGAGTTCACTTAGCAGTACTGTTAATGTTGCTAAAAAGATTTTTTTTTCCATAGGAACAACCAAGTCTTATGCAGTACAAGTCATCACTCCTGCTCTTTTCATTTATTCTTTAAAAATAAATTCAAATTTGTATATGCTGGGTTTGTCTGGCGGACACTTGACTTCCTTATCGGTCATATTTTAGCCAGCTTCTAGGAGGTATTTGTGTTCCAGTAAATCTTCCTAAAAACTCTTTGCTTTTCAAAATGCACACAGCCCCACTGTACCATCTGTATCCCAGAAAGGCTAGCTGTAGGAGCATCTGGGTCACAAGCTGTATCCAGAAAAGGGCTTCCTACTGCTCCAAGTGTTTCCGCTCTGAAACTCACACTGTAAAAAATTACCCATAGCCTTCAAGGAGTAGCACATTTAAATCACAGTCTATAAATGTTAGAGATGAAAGAGACTTTAGAAATGAGGAAGTCCAAATCCTGAAATTGGAAACAGAGCTCCAGAAAGAGAAAGAGAAAGTGCCCCTTTTTACATGGGGAGATATCGGCAAAGTCACAGGGAAACCTAGGTCTTCTGTTACCAAAAGGTGTGCTCTTTCCAGTAAAAGTGCTGCTTCGTCCACAACACTTAAGTGTCTGCATTCCAGATCTGTTCCTGTCTACCTCTGTAATGAATAGGACTAGAAAAACGGTGGCAGAGTCAAACATCAACTCATGTTTTTTCCTTTGAGTGTTTTGTAGAGTCATCTGAAATAGAACAAAAGGACTTTTTTAAACTTCTTCCTGTTCATGAAATTGAGAATTCATTCTTAAAAATGATATTCACATTCCATGTACTCTGCAAGCGCTGAGCTCCTCAGATGGGGGCTGGCTGAACTCTTAAATATAACGGTCTTGCAACTGAGAACATTCTCCAACTAAATGACTTTCATCTGCTTTGTACTTCTGAGCTCTAGCCTGGGTTAAGAACATGACCCCCAAACATGAGTTTTGTTTCCTTTTGCCAACTTCCTTGGACTGCTATTAGTCTTGAGCTCTTTAAATTAATTTTTTATGTCAAAGTAGTTTTGACCACAGGGGGAGCATAAACTTGAACCCCATTCCAAGCTTATGGTTACAAGAAAAATATTTCTATCAAAGCCCACGCTGACATAAAAAAGGTTTATGTTATCCTCCTTTGCAAAGCCATAGATTTTTTTTTTCTAATTCTCTTTTCCACTAGTTTAGTCCTTCAGTGATCTCAGCTTTTCTCAGGAGTCTCAGTAACAATTCCTTTACTTTAGACAAGCCTAGTATTTTATCTTACAGCTTTGCGTGGCTGCTGAAACCCAAGACCCTTAATAGAGAGGTGGCAAATTCCAACCATTTGGAAGTCCACTGGGCCAGTATTAATTTAATACCCCACCCTTCATTTTTCCTTTACTGTGTGGCCCCTAGGCATTTCCCTTCATTTGTGTAGGTTCACTAATGATTTTTTTAAAGGTTTTTATTTATTTGACAGAGAGAGAGAGAGAGACAGCAAGTGAGGGAACACAATGTAGGAGGAGTAGGAGAGGGAGAAGCAGGCTTCCTGCTGAGCAGTGAGCCTGACTTGGGGCTCAATCCCAGGACCCTGGGATCATGACCCAAGCCGAAGGCAGACGCTTAACAACTGGGCCACCTAGGCACCCCTGTCACTAATGATTTTAAAAGATATTCATTATATTTACCATTTCTGAGTACTCTGCAGGCTTTTAAACTCTTTATTTTGAATTTTCTTATTACTAAACATTTAAAGAAAGAGTCTCTTTGCTCTTCATGAACTTCCATTTCAAAAGATCTCCACCTTATCGAATCAAAATGATGTTGTACATAGAATAAACTTCCATAGTCTAAATTATTACTGTGGCTTGTTGGATGACAGGATAGGTATGATGGTTTTGCATAGGAAGTGCCTTCCCTTGTTTCTGGTTTTGATCAGACCAAAAAGTGATCCTTTCTATTACAATCAGTTTAAACTTCACCTCCCAAGTATAGAGTGAAGCAGTTGCTTATCACAGAAGAGAAATTAGGGATGCAAAAATTTGGACAGCCAGCACAGTATTATTTTTGAGAGAAGCAAAACCTATAGAAATTAGTGCCTAAAGGCTCAAAACTAAGTGACTCCGCTTTGATCAAGTGTCTACATAAATTCAAGAATTCATCAGTAATGGTTCTGAAGCAGTAAGTGACACCCTTAGGCAGATTTCATGGAACAAAACAATGGCCTAGAGTCTGAAAGAAGGAAGGAGTCTGAATAAGAACATCTCCTTTGCCTTTCTGCTGAAGGACTGACACCAGTTCTTTCTTGGGGAAGAATTATAAAGATGTTCTTTAAAACGTGTCATCTCTAAATGTATATTACAAATTTATTATGGACTAAGAGAAATACTTGAAACATGTTTAAATCTTTTTGCCATCTTCTTAAAAGCTTGAGGTTAAGAATCTACATTAGGTATTTTTCTGGAAGGAAAGGTATCCTTGATTGTTGTTCTCGTACGAGGCAAATCAGGCAAGGAGCCACCCTTAACATTTGTCTAAGCAAAACTTAAATTTTCCTTTTAAAACACAGAGTACCACACATTACATAGGCAAGTGGGCCCCATTCTTTCATGAGTCCTGGAAAGGCAGCAGCTTAAGTACTTACTTTAAGTACTGAGTTGCTCATGCTACCGTCAGACCAATTCATTTGTGAGGACATACTGGTAAAATCATCATAGAAAAGTCAGTCTGATTTATTTTTTTTTTAATTGAAAAATACATTATGGGAAATTTACCAGTTTCACCATTTTTAGGTGTACATTTCATACAGTTCATGAGCATTAAGTACATTCACATCGTTGTGCAACCATCACCACCATCTATCTCCATAACTTTTTCATCTTCCTAAACTGAAACTCCATACTACTCATTAAACAGTAGCTCCCCATTCCTCCCTCTGCCACCCCATTCCCTGGCAACCACCATTCTACTCTCTGAATTTAACTACTCTAGGTACCACAGAGAAGTGAAATCATGCAATATGTTCTTCTTTATCACTGGCTCATTTCACTTTGTATAGGATCTTCAAGATTCATGTTGTAGCATGTGTGGAAATTTCCTTCTTTTTAAAAATTGCAATAAAACACACAACAAATTTGCCATCTTAAAACTTTTTTCCGCATATAGTTTTTTTTTAAGATTTTATTTATTTATTTGACAGAGATTGCAAGTAAGCAGAGAGGCAGAGAGAGGAGGAAGCAGGCTCCCTGCCGAGCAGAGAGCCCGATGTGGGGCTCGATCCCAGGACCCTGAGATCATGACCTGAGCTGAAGGCAGCGGCTTTAACCCACTGAGCCACCCAGGCACCCCCCACATATAGTTTTGTTAACCATATGCCTGTTGTTGTACCACACATCTCTAGAACTTTTTCATCTTGCTTAACTGAAATTCTATAGTCAATGATCAGTGATTCTCCATCCTCTTGCCCAATCTCTGGAAACCCCTGTTCTCTTTCCTATTTTCAAGAGTTTGATTATTTCACTTAACGTAATGTCCTCAAGGTTCATCCATGGAGCATAAAATGAAATTTCCTTCCCTTTTTAAGGCTGAATAATGTTAGGCAATCTGTTTTGAGAATCAAAGAAAGATTAACCCATTTGAAGACAGAATTATGGCTACAGGACTTTTTTCTTACAGGCCCATGCTGAAAGAGAATGTTTTTCCTCCTCTCTCTCTCTCTCTCTCTCTCTCTTTTTTAATATATTATCTATTGCTTTTTTTTCTTGACAAGTATGAATTTTTTCTGAAAAAGCGAACTGTAATAATAATGGTTAAATTTATCCTGGACTCTCTGTGTGGCAGGCAGTGTTCTAAATGCCTTATACACAGTGCCTGGATTAACCCTGACCCTTGTCCCAGGTGAAGGGCATAACTATTATTGTTTCTGGTTTAAAAATGTTGGTATCAAGGTTCACAGACTTTAAGTAAGTTTCCTGAGGTCAATGTCCCACAACTAATGCAGGACCTGAGATTCCCACCATTTACTGCGTGATGAATTAAACATTATAGTCAGCGACTTTCCTATATTTTGGTCAGTGTGTTGCAGAAATTATTTAATATTCTACAGACTGAACACATCCTAATTTGCTAGGCCTGTAGCTATTCTCCATCAGGAACATACTCATTTTTCTCATTCTCGTTCTCTGGACTGTGTTGCTAGCTCTCTCCTCCCTACCACCACTGCACTGTGAATCGGCTATATACAGCACTTCATAAATCTTCTTCTGGCCTTTTATTTCTTTCATTGCCCTTTCTCTTTCTTCGTCTTTCTGTGGTAGAAATGTAAAACCATTATAAACACAATACAGCTTGAGCTATAAGAATTAAATCATGAAAAAACAAATACAGCCCCATGTGAGAGGTACCCTGGGGGCTTAGCAACAGCTGGTTTAACAAAGCAGCAGCTGTACTGAAAAAGGTTGTTTAAAGAAATGTATTTTTAGTCTTTAGGATTTTCAACTTTTTTTTGGAACTTTAGCATCAGTTATACTCTATATGATGTGTCATGGGTGTTTATATTTTGCAGCTGAGTCCTACCCTAAGACAATTCTCAAATGTCCTTGAGCCCTCCAGGATGGAAGGTGGCAAATGTTTAGACTGATGGTAGCTACAGAAGAAGGCATCTATGTGTTTTCTAGAAACAAAGGCCAAGTGCTTGTGTTCATACACATTGCCTCCAGAGGAGATGGTGGGGCCCAAACTGCCTTTGCACTGTCTGGCAACAAAGTCCTTCTAGAAGCATGGACTTTTCAAACAGACTTTTCAAATCAACTGCTGGACTGTGTTAGTCGCGAGTGTGATCCCAGTAGTAAAATGCTACTCCACTCTGAAATCATTTTTAATTATTATTACCATCACCATTTGTTACAATATATAATTTCACATAATACAACAATTTTATGAATTTATAATCTCCATTTTATATATTACCAAATTAAACCATGGAGAGGTAAAGTATTTTGTGTAAGTAAACATAGAAGAGTGGGGATTTGATATAACTTTCTGATCCCAAAACCCTCTCCTAACTAAGTTTTCTACTCAGATGCATCTAGAAAAGGTTTCTCACTTTCAAAGAGGTAGGTAAAGAAAAGAAGATACTTTTTGGTGCCAGAGACTTCCTTTCTCTCCTCAATATTCATCTTCGCCTTATTCTTCTTTAATAAATTCCTAATTTTTAACTGGATATATTGCTGTCCTCTTACCAGGTCACAAATCACAGATTCTCTTGCTGTTAAGTGTGGCTTTGTGTTTAAGTTTTACCCAATGAGATGGGAGTAGAAGCTTTGGGTGCACTTCTGGAAACTCTGCTTTAAAGACAAGGGGTGTATATCTATTTTCTTCCTTCCTCATTGCGTGTTACTGTTTAGAGGGTGGGGGAAATGGCCAGCACCCCAGCAGCCATTTTGATGACTAAAGACTGGATAGGGCCTCACCTTGAGGATGAGGGAGGCAGGGAACTGACAGGAACCTGAGTCTGACAATGTCTTGGAGACATCTGACCAATCCTGCCTCCAGATTTCTTCTACAAAAAAAGAAATTTGTTTCTTTAAGCCATTATCATTTGGGATATTTCAGTAATTGCCATGAAATCTACTTCTAATAAACTCTCCTGTAGATTTTTTCATTACTGCAAAGCCGTGGGATATAATTTAGGTGGTATTTTTGCAGCCAGGAACACAAAAGCAATACATTAAGGATGACAAAACAGGCATAAAATAACTGGTCTCTAGTGGACGTTACCGAAGTGCAAAGTTAACCTTTTCTGGAGCTACCCTACTTCTAGAATTTATTACATGAGACAATAAATCCTCCTGCTTTTCAATTTCAGTTAAGTTAGGGCAATATCATTTGTAGATGAATGCATTCTTGATGAGACATTACCATACCCAGAATAAAATACAGCCTTCTTACCCAAACCTCTATGGCCTCAGTAACCTAGTACCTACCTTCCTTTCCTACAGTCACATGTCACTTGCTCAATGCACTCCATAAGGACATTTATTTTGTCTGTCTTTTTCCGTATCACCAGCACCTAAAACAGTGCCTGAAACATGGTAGTTACTCAATAAATATCTATTGACTGAGTTAATCACTTTCCCAGAAGTGATCGTTTTGTTAGATTTTTTTTTTTTTTCTCAGTTACTCTGTCCTTTCTTCCCATGTGAACCTTTAAAAGATTCATTGAGCTTTTGGAAACATCATTGAAATTATTTATGTCTTATTTCTGTAGACCCCAACACAATCTCTCCTGTCTTCTCTGTCACTTCATTTCCCCCCTCCATTCTTTTTTGTTTTTTTGTTTTTTAATTTCACGTTTTTATTTAAATTCCAGTTAATTAACATACAATGTAATATTAGTTTCAAGGATAGAATTTAGGGATTCAGCACTTACATACAGCCCCGGTGCTCATTGCAACAGGTACCCTCCTTAACACCCATTACCCATTTCACCAATTCCCCTGTCCACCTCCCCTCCAGCCATGCTACTTATTATCTAGTTAAGAGTCTTTTTTTGGGCTTGCCTCTCTCTTTTTTTCACACTATGTTCATCTGTCTTGTTTCTTAAATTCCACGTGCGAGTGAAATCCTATGAATTTGTCTTTCTCTTAGTTCACTTAGCATAATAATCTCTAGTTTCATCCATGTCATTATAATGGCAAGATTTCATATTTTTGATGGCTGAGAATATTCCATTATGTATACATATGTATATAAACATACACACACAAATATATATATGCAATATCATCTTTATCCATTCATCAATTGATGGGCACTTGGGCTCTTTCCCTAATTTGGCTCTAGTTGATAATGGTGCTATAAACATCAGGATCATGCATCCCTTCATATCAGTAATTACCTATCCTTTGAGTAAATACATAGTAGTGAAATTGTTGGATTGTAGGGTAGTTCTGTTTTTAACATTTTGAGGAGGCCGCATACTGTTTTCCAGAGTGGTTGTACCAGTTTGCATTCCCACCAACAGTGAAAGAGGGTTCCCCTTTCTCTGCATCCTCACCAACACCTGTTGTTTCCTGAGTTAATTTTAGCTATTCAGACAGGCGTGAGGTGATATCTCATTGTGGTTTTGATGTGTATTTCCCTGATGATGTGTGATGTTGAGCATCTTTTCAAGTGCCTGTTACCCATCTGGATGACTTCTTTGGAAAAAAATGTCCATTCATGTGTTCTGCCCATTTTTTAACTGGATTTTGGGGTTTTGAATGTTGAGTTCTATAAGTTCTTTATAGATTTTAGATACTAGCCCTTGATCAGATATGTCATTTGCAAATATCTTCTCCCAATTCAAAAAAATTTTTTTAGTTTTATTATTTCTTTTGTTATACAGAAACTTTTTATCTTGATGAGGTCCCGGTAGTTCATTTTTGCTTTTGTTTCCCTTGCTTCAGGAGACCTATCAGAAGAAGACGTATCAGGAGAAGTTGCTATGGCCAGTGTTAAAGAGGTTTCTGCCTGTGTTGGCCTCTAGAATTTTGATGGTTTCCTGTCTCACATTTCGGTCTTTCATCAATTTTGAGTTAATTTTTGTGTGTGTGTAAGTAAATGGTCCAATTTCACTCTCTTGCATGCTGCTGTCCAGTATTCCAAAAAACATTTTTTGAAGACACTGTTTTTTTTTCTATTACATGTTCTTTGCTGCTTTGTCAAAGATCAGTTGACCATCAAGTTATGGGTCCATTCCTGGGTTTTCTATTCTTTTCCCTTTATCTGTGTGTCTATTTTTATGCCAGTACCATATTGTATTGATCACTACAGCTTTGTAATATACCTAAGTTCAGAAGGTTTTGCCTTCCTTTTTCAAGATGGCTTTGGCTGTTCGAAGTTTCTTTTGGCTCCATACAAATTTTAGGATTATTTGTTCTAGCTCTTGTGAAAAAGGCTGTTGGTATTTTGATAGAAATTGCTTTAAGTGTGTAGGTTGCTTTGAGTAGTGTAGGCATTTTTTTTTAAGATTTTATTTATTTGACAGATGGAGATCACAAGTAGGCAGAGAAGCAGGCAGAGAGAGAGGACGAAGCAGGCTCCCCACTGAGCAGAGAGCCCGATGCAGGGCTCGATCCCAGGACTCTGGGATCATGACCTGAGGTGAAGGCAGAGGCTTTAACCCACTGAACCACCCAGGTGCTCTGAGTAGTGTAGGCATTTTAATAATATTTTTTTCTTCTAAATCCATGAGCATAGAATATTTTTCCATTTCTTTGTCTCATCTTCAATTTCTTTCATCAGTGTTTTATAGTTTTCAGAGTACTGATCTTTTATCTCCTTGGTTAGATATGTTTGTAGGTATCTTACGGTTTTTGGTGCAATTATAAATGGGATGGATTCCTTGATTTCCTTCTGCTGCTTCTTTATTATTGGTATAGAAATGTAATAGATTTTTGTACATTGATTTTGTATCATACAGATATACTGAATTTGCAGTATCATTTCTAGTAATATTTTGGTGCAGTCCTTGGGTTTTCTACATAGAGTATCATGTCATCTGAAAATAGTGAAAGTTTGAATTCTTCCTTGCCTATTTGGATGCTATTTATTTCTTTTCGTTTTCTGATTGCTGTGGCTAGGGCTTCCAGTCCTATGTTAAATAACAGTGGTGAGAGTGGCCATCCCTGTCTTGGCCCTGCTTTAGAGGAAAAACTGTTTTTCCTCATTGAGGATGATATTAGCTGTGGGTGTTTTGTATATGACCTTTATTTTTATTTTTTCTAGTGAGAGAGTGATTTTGAGCAGGTGGGAGTGAGGGGCAGAGGGAGAGAGAGAGGGAGAGAAGGAGTCCAAAGCAGGCTCCATACCCAGCAAAACTCTGATGCAAGGATCTATCTCATAAGCTTGCAATCATGACTGAGCTGAAAACAAGAATCAGATGTTCAACCTGCTGAGCCACCCAGGTGCCCCTATGGTCTTTATGATGTTCAGGTATGTTTCCTTTATCCTTGCTTAGTTGGGGGGTTTTATCAAGAATGGATGTTATACTTTGTCAAATGCTTTTTCTGCATCTATTGCAGAGCATCATATTGTTCTTATCTTCTCTTTTATTACTATAGTGTATCATGTTGATTGATTTGTGAATGATGAACTACCCTTGCAATGCAGGAATAAATCTCACTCAATCATGGTAAATGATTCTTTTAATGTATTGTTGGTTTAGACTTGCTAGTATCTTGTTGAGAATTTTTGTATCCATGTTCATCAGAGATACGAGCCTTTTTTTCAGTAGTTCTTTTTCAGTGGGATCTTTGCCTGATTTGGGAATTAAGGTAATGCTGACCTCTAGATTGAGTGTGGAAGTTTTCCTTCCATTTCTA
This sequence comes from Mustela lutreola, assembly GCF_030435805.1. NCBI lineage: Eukaryota > Metazoa > Chordata > Mammalia > Carnivora > Mustelidae > Mustela > Mustela lutreola. The sequence continues at coordinate 36,243,156 of NC_081293.1, forward strand.
TCTTTTGGAACAGTTTGAAAAGAAGGGGTATTAACTCTTCTTTAAATGTTTTGTAGAATTCCCCTTGGAAGCCATCCAGCCTTAGACTTTTGTTCATTAGGAGATATTTAAGTACTGATTCACTTTCTTTGCTGGTTGTTGGTTTGTCCGTGTTTTCTACTTCTTCCTGTTCCAGTTTTGGTAATTTAGATGTTTCTAGGAATTTAATCATTTCTTCCAGATTGCCCAATTTTTTTGACATATAGTTTTTCATAATATTCTCTTATAATTATCTGTATTTCTGTGTTGTTGGTTTGATCTCTCCTCTCTGTGATTTTATTTTGGTCCTTTCTCTTTTCTTTTTGGTAAGTCTGGCTAGGGGCTTATCAACTTTATTAATTCTTTCAAAGAACCAGCTCCTGGTTTCATTGATTTGTTCTACTGTTTTCTTTGTTTCTAATCACTATTTCTGCCCTAATCTTCATTATTTCCCTTCTTTTGCTGGCTTAAAGCAACAACCATAAAGATCCTAGGTGGGCTGAAGAAAAGCACGAAAACCCCAGGAAGTCACTTACTATAGAGATGTACTTACTACAGAGATGCTATTCTTTTTTAGCTCTTTTTGATATAAGGTTATGTTGTGTATTGGGGATTTTTCCTACTTCTTGAGGTAGGCCTGGATAGCTCTATATATGTCCCTCTTATGACCACTTTCACTGCATCCCAAAGGTTTGGGGCCATCAAGTTTTCGTTTTCGTTTGTTTCCATGTATTTTTTTTATTTCTTCTTTAATTTCCTGGCTAACTCATTCATTCTTTAGTAGAATGTTCTTTAGCCTCCATGTACTTATAGCCTCTCCAAATTTTTCTTGTGATTGACTTCAAGTTTCATAGCATTGTGCTTGGAAAATATGCATGGTATAATCTCAGTCTTTTTATACTTGTTGAGGCCTGATATGTGACCCAGTATGTGATCTATTCTGGAGAACGTGCCACGTACACTTGAAAAGAATGTGTATTCAGCTGGTTTAGGATAAAGTGTTTTGAGTATATCTGTTAAGTCCATCTGGTCCAGTGTGTCATTCAAAGCCATTGTTTCCTTGTTGATTTTCTGCTTAGATGATCTGTCCATTGCTCTAAGTGGGGTGTTAAAGTCACCTACTATTATTATATTGTTATCAATGAGTTCAATTATGTTGTTATTTATTGATTTCTATATTCAGATGCTCCCAAATGTTGAGGGCATAAATATTTCTAATTGCTATATCTTCTTGTTGGACAGATCCCTTTATTATGATATAGTGCCCTTCTTCATCTCTTATTATAGTCTTTACTTTAAAATCTAATTTGCCTGATATAAGTATGGTTACTCTAGCTTTCTTTAAACATCCATTTGCATGATAAATTTTTGTCCATCCCTTCACTTCCAATCTGCAGATGTCTTTAGGTCTAAAATGAGCCTCTTGTAGGAAGCATATATATGGGTCTTATTTTTTTAATCCATTCTGATCCCCTATGTCTTTTGATTAGAGCATTTAGTCCATTTACATTCAGAGTAATTGTTGATAGATATGAATTTAATGCCATTTATTAATTGTTTCTGGAGATCTTCTCTGTTCCTTTCTATTCTTTGTAACTTTTGGTCTTTCACAGAGTCCCCTTTAATATTTTTACAGACTGGTTTAGTGGTCACAAACTCCTTTAGTTTTTGTTTGTCTGGGAAACTCTTTATCTCTCCTTATATTCTTAATGGTAGCCTAGCTAGATAGAGTATTCTTGGCTACATATTTTTCTCATTCAGCATGTTGGATATATCATGCCACTTTTCTCTTGCCTGCCAAGTTTCTGTAGAAAAATCTGCTACTAACCTTATTTGTCTTCCCTTGTAAGTTAGGGACTTCTTTTGTCTTGCTGCTGTTAGGATTTTTTTTCTTTATCTCTCTCTTTTGAAAACTTAACTACAAAGTGTCTTGGTGTCGGCCTGCTTTTTTTGATTTTGATGAGAATATTCTGTGCCTCCTGGATTTGGTTGTCTATTTCCTCCCCCAGATTAGGGAAGTTTTCAGCTTTAATTTCCTAAAATAAACCTTCTCCCCCCTTTTCCCACTATTCTTCTAGGACTCATATGATAAGAATATTACACTTTATGGAGGCACTGAGTTCCCTAAGTCTATATTCATGATCCAGTATTTTTCTTCCCTTCTTCTTTTCAGCTTCATTATTTTCCAGAATTTCATTTTCTATATCACTTATTTGTTCCCCTGCTTCTTCCATCCTTGTCATTACATCCAGTTGGTTTTGATTTGGTTATTATGTTTTTCACTTCAGCCTAATTAGTTTTTTGAGTCTTTTATCTCTGTAGTAATCCTGTAGAAACCCTGGGGTTTTCTTTGCTTTTCTCCAGCCCAGCTAGGATCTTTATGATTGTTGCCTTAAATTCTGGATCAGGAATATTACTTATATCTGTTTCAATTAGATCCCTGGCTGTGACATTTTCTTGTTCTTTCTTGTGGAATGAATTCCTCCATCTTGGCATTTTGTCTAGGTCTTTGTTTTCTTTTGTGTGTTATGAAAACCAGTTAGGTTTCCATCTTCTGAGACTGATAGCTTTATGAAGAAGAGGTCATATACTGCCCAGGGACTGGCATTTCTGGAAGTGTCTGTGGTGTACACTGTATGCATTCTGCTGCTGTGTTTGGTGCTCTTTGCCTCAGGTCAGTCCTCTGCAAAATTTCTCCCTACTTGCAGGAAGGAGTGTTTGGACCTTGCCCAAAGTGTGGTGAGTTTTAACCAGGTGTGCTCTGGTCTGTTTGTCAAAATACACCTGATGCTATTTCTACTAGAGCAGAAGCTTTGGCAGAGCTCTTGGTCAGTAGATACATTGCATGTAGGGGGTATGTGTTGGTCTTCTGCAGGAGGGGCCTGCTGCATTTGTTCTCAGGCATACTTGCCCAAGAACAGCAGCACCATCAAAGCACAGGGGCAGGACTTGGTGTAAGCAATTTAGGCTACCAATGTGGGCACAGTGCTGCTTACTGAAATTGGTTTATACCGAGGGATTTTGGTGGAAAATGGCACCCATCAGATCTTTTGTCCCTGGAGAGACAGAATTACCTCTCCCAGATGTTCTCCAAGAAGAGGAAACCCTCCCACCCAGTGTGTTCCAGGGATCCTCAAGTTTCACTGTTTGTTCTGGGGCTATTCCCTTCTTTTTTCACAGGAGCATTGCTGTACTTGTCAGGTTCCACATCAGCCATGCCATGGACCTCTAAAATTCCAGTCTTTGAGCCCTGCTCATTATAAAAACTCATGCAAATCAGCCTCTCTTGTTTTCCTAGTCAATGGTTTTAGGAAAGTGTTTTCCTTGAGTGATGCCCTGTGTGCTCACTCCTCTCTCTCTGGCCTCTCTCTGTGATCAGGACTCCCTCCCCTCTGCAGCACCCAGGATCTCTTTCTCCCTCAAACCATGTCTCTGCGCCTCCTACTTTCCACAATATGATCTCTTTTTTCTCTCTAGCTGTGCATTTTGTACTGTCAGTCATCAAGTCAATTTCTTGAATATTCAGAATGATTTGATATTTACCAAGTATCAATTGTGTTTGAGGGACAAGGCAAGCATAGGAACCGTCTACTACTCCAACATCTTAGCTCCAAGGACTCCCCCTCATTCTTAAATGCAAACAATGATCATGTCAATCTAGCAAACTTGGGGCTTTAATATGTACCTGATGGAATTAGATAAGTTATTTTGAATGTTCTCGGACTTAGAATTAAAACATATGTCATAAAACCTTTATCATTACAAACCCAGGAGAATGGAATTTAAAACCTCAGAGAATTCCTTCCTATAAGCTGAAAATATGTTCCCATCTGGGTGAAACCAAAAGTGATCAGTGCCTCCAGCTGTAAAAATATTGATTAGTCCCTTTGCTATTGGCTCTCATGGCCTGGTGAGGCTGGGGACAAGAATATGCCCTCCAAGACACTATTATATATCTTGAGTGCTTCATTTTTTTCTTGGCTATGATTAAAAAACTACTTTTTTTCATGTTAGAAGCTCTGATAAAGAAATCAAACCTCACACTTTCAAACCTCCCAGAGCAGCACTTCATCACCTTCTAGAAGCTAAAGACTAGCAGTGTGGTAAAGGATTACTCTGCCTTGCTACCACCCTGGGTGCTTTTAGTTGGCCTGGCTCACCACTTCCCAAATTTAGCTCATGGGGACTGGACAATAAATGGGTGGACTGACTTAAAAATACTTTAGAAATAACGTTGCCAGATTGATACAGGAATTTTCATAGTAGTGCCAGTTTCCTTCTTTGGCAGACCACTGCTTTGCAAATAAGTATCAAGAGGTTACGTAAGTCTTTTGGAATCATTACCTTTCCTTCAATTATCAAAAAACAAGACCAAACCAGAAAAGAACTTTGAGATGGGCACTTTTGTTCTCTATTTCCTACAAGGGGATTGTTATTGGTAACCATTGTGCAGAATTTTTTTCCATTTACCCTTCCAGATCTGCACTCTACCCCCTTTCCATCCTGGCTGATGCCTTGGGAGGCTGATGTCTATGATCTGCATTATGGGTTCCCATGTCTTCTAACTTTCAGCTGGCTTCAGCCAAAGGGAGACACGGGCAGGAAAGCAGGGGGTAAGAAAAAGGGAGGGTGGAATATTTATTCTTCTGACACTTTCTTGCCAGGTCTCACAGAATTCTTATAGCCCAGTGCACTAGGGATAGTAGCAATCTCCCCCAGTTGCCAGGGATTTTATATTCCTTATTGATTTTCCTTAGCTTTCCTACAACTTTGTAAATAATCCCTTTCTGAAACCCTCTTCAATCACTTTAATCATCTGTCTCCTGCTAAGACATGACTGATAGACTAGTCCAAAGCCTGGATAGGAAGCAGTTAGTGGCAGAGCTGAGGTGACAATTAGTCTGTCTGATTCCAAACCTGTTAATTTATTCATGAGGTGTGAGTTTCTTTGTCCTTCTTCCTTTCTTCCTCCCCTAGATGAGGAGAGGACACATTTTGTCTAATTACGAGAAGAGTTTAATTCCACCTTTTCTTAGACAATATATTGTATTCTTTAGATGAAGGGAGGGAGGGAGCCACGGAGTAAGGGGTTCTATAGCACCATAACCAAGAACAAGAGATGTCTGAATATTATATGGAATATAGCTGACCTACTTCCAGAAGCACATGTTTGGAACACAAAAGAAAAACTGGAAGCTCATTAGCAGAAGGAGGTAATTAAGCATTTATTTTAAAATTTCTAAAATGTAAATTGTTTAACACTCATTACCTACTGGATTTAATAATATTATAGGACCACTTATGAGACTCAATAGCAGGCACCCATCCATTTCTTATTTTTATTTCCATTTTTAAGTTAAATACTTTCCATGTAAGCTCTATAAATAACAGAGACTATATAATTTAGGTACCAGAAATGGATGCTTAATGTTCCATTAAATTAGAAACTGAAGCAGTGTGATTTGAGTTGTGCCTTGCTGGCCAGAAATAAACAGAATCCAGGGAGATTACAGACACATTTTCTAGGTGCTGAATGATTTGCCCATAGTTCTAAGAAAAAAATATCAGTATATATAATCTGGAAATGTATTGAACGTTAAATGAAAGCTGTGTGACTGCACGTGACTTCCCACATCACCACAGCAGTAAGATTGCACTAGAACGTTTTTGAAGTTGTAGGTTCTAGATAGTAACATAAAATCCATGTTAGGCTATTAAGTGATATGGTAGAAATCAAGAGAACATGAATCTAGAGTTTTATAATCTTCCATATGTAGGTTTGATTTCTCTCTCAAACATTTACTGAAGACCTTTGAGCTGAACGCCTTTGGGCAGATCATTTGATTTCTCTGAGTTTCAGATTCTTCCTTTGTCTGATGGACATAATAATGTCAACTTCATGGGTTGATTTTTAGGATTATATGGATATAAAACACAACACACAAGCCTGAACATTTAACATTCGATGCTTAAAGTTTACTAGTATTTTCTGGGTCTAGGGACTTCTCCAACTTTCATATTGTCTGACTCTAATTCTCAACCAGTAGGATATAGAGAAATATCACCTTGTCAAGCTCTACTTTGTTCCATGTTCCTTTTTTCTCACACTGGTGTCTTACTTACCCATTTGGCCCAATATTTGACTGAGACTTCACACTCTAGGATGAATTCTTACTCAAGGCAGGAAGCACTGACCTAACAGATGACTCCAAAGTCATGAGTACCAAGGTGCCTGCTGACTCTGCTACCCTGTACCTGTTACTTGGACCTTTGTGTAGATATCTAGATACTTTGTCTTGAGCTTCTGACACCTTTTTGCTTGGAACCACTTCTTGATTTCTTGAACTTTTATTTCCAAGTCATCTGCCTTTCTCCTTCTATGCCTCCTTCCCATTTAAGCACGTGGTAGGGCTTATAATCAAGGCGTCTAGAGATAGATAATACTAGTCAGAAAGCAGAAAGAAAAATATGCCTTCCAGGCTTTGATTTTTAAAAGCTCCAACTCATCTGGATGACTCTGAGAGAATATTTTAATTACAGAGCAGTGCATATTTCTCTTATTTCACCATGTTAGGGAGAAAAAAAAAAAAAAAAGGAAGGTTAGTGGAGGGAAGATTCCAAGAGGACATCCAGATCTGAGGAGGCCATAGCAAGTGGAATGAGGAGCTGTCTCTAAGAAGCCACCACAAGAGATACTGTTTGAGCAGCAAGGCAGAAGTCAGAGCTGATTGTTACCTCTCCTTCAATTATCAAAATTCAGAGGATGAGGTTTGTCTCCATCGGTTGTGGGACACACTCTCTTCAGTGTGATCTTGATATAATCTTCTCCCATCTCTCTTTTAGGATAGTTATCCTTTCTTTTTCCTCTGTTTGCAACATTATTGTCTTTACTGTCTCCCTTCCCCACTTTGTAAGTGTATTGAAGTCCCATACACAAAACTGGATAAACCTGAGTTCAGGTTTGACCATGTGGATTTGCTGAGTCTGTGGAATCCCTGACTTGAGATGTACAACAGGCTGTAGTTTAATCACCAAAACAAGATTTCATTTTGTCTTTCACTCTAGCCAATACTTTTCCCACTTTTATTTAATACTCTATGATTTCATTCATGCTATTCTTCTTCCTTCAAATTTATCATATAGTGGCTTAAGATTTTCTTAAAGGAGAGGATACTTCAGGGGCGCCTGGGTGGCTCAGTGGGTTAAGCCACTGCCTTCAACTCAAGTCATGATCTCAGGGTCCTGGGATTGAGCCCCGCATCAGGCTCTCTGCTCAGCAGGGAGCCTGCTTCCTCCTCTCTCTCTGCCTGCTTGTGATCTCTCTTTGTCAAATAAATAAATAAATAAATCTTAAAAAAAAAGAAAAAAGGAGAGGATACTTCAATCCTCAGTGGACATTTTTGTTGTATTTCATCCTACAGACAATGCTCTGCTTTTGGGATACTCTTTTCCTGCACTTTCTGTTGCATCAAGCTCTGCAGTTCTTATCTTGATTGTACTTCTTCAGTCTCCTTTTTTTTTTTCTTAGATTTTGTTTATTTATTTGACAGAGAGATAGAGAGCACAAGTAGGCAAAGTGGCAGGCAGAGGGAGAGGAAGAAGCAGGCTCTCCGCAGAGCAGGGAGCCTGATGTGGGGCTCGATCCCAGGACCCTGGGATAGTGACCTGAGACAAAGGCAGCCACCTAACCAACTGAGCCACCCAGGTGCCCCTTCTCAGTTTTCTTAATAGCCCTTCCTTCCTTTGACTGCTCCACTAATTTTAGTGCTCCCAAGTATATCACTGATTCACAAGACAATACTACCAGCCCTCCCTTGATTTGGAATGTTATTAAACAAATTCCTGCTAGAATTTTTTAAAAAGATTTCATTTATTTATCGGAGAGATAAAGAGAGACTGCACAAGCAGAGGGAGCAGCAGGGCAGAGGGAGAAGCAGGCTCCCCGCTGAGCAAGGAGCCCGACACATGATTCAATCCCACAACCCTGAGATCATGACCTGAAGGCATACACCCAACGCACTGAGCCACCCAGGCATCCCCCTGCTAGCCTTTTATAGTTAGATGCCCCATTGAGACATGAAACTCAGCAGTCCCAACAAGCTCTTCATCTTCCCTTCCGATTGTGCTCTCCTTAACATGTCCTTTATCTTTGTCATAAGCATGTCCTTCTCCTATCATCAAAGGCAGAATCTGGTGATAACTTGATCTCTTTGATCTAATTTATTCTCCTTCCCCAGTTATAATTAATCACAAACTTTCACTAATTTTTTTGCCTGTGTGTGTGTGCATGTGTATGGGAATATATAAGTGTATATATGTATTCATATGCATATAACCCCCTGCAATCCATTTACCAGTTCTTGAAGAAAGTTGTCTATCTATAGTACAATCTGTCCTTGTCATAGATTTCAAAGATTTTCCTTGTCAAGACAACCTTTCAAAAATTACTCATCACTGCATGAAATTTGAGCCCTTTGACATGCCATCTAAAGGTTTTCCATGCCGTGGTTCTTCCTGCCCCTCTCTGCCATTCATTACATCAGATTGCTTGTATTTCCCCCAAAACACTATTATGGTTCTTGCTTCATGTCTTTCCTCAATCTATTCCCTCTAACTAGAATTCCTTTGATCCTTTATTTTACCTAATTCCTGAAATAACAATATTGTTCATAAATGTTTTCTCTTTAAATGCTTCCATATGCCAGGACTGTCCAGCCTATTTTTACATGAGTTATATCTAATTTACTTTTATTACACTTGTTTCAAAGATGAGGATACTGAAACTCAAAGAGATTAAGGAAATTGTCCAGGCTCTATAATTGGCAAGCTTAGGGTTCAAACCCAAGTATACTTGATGCCAAAGTCTATGCTGTTAAAGCCTGCACCAACCTGTGTCTCCTTATTTTAGTGTAGCTCATGATCTTGGTCAGAGATCATGCTTAATGAACTTGGGTCTGAATGGAAGATGGATAGAATCTGGCATTTGTGATTGACAAGTAAGTGCTCTGTTGTCACTGTGGGCCTGCTTGGCCTATGCATTGGCCTATGCACATTCTCTCCCTGCAGCTTTCAGTCAGCTGTCACTATCACCAAGGCATCTTGAAAGTCAAAAGTATCAAGGTGGCTTATAAAGAATCAGTGCTAGTCTATGGACGAGCAGGCATTTCACGGTCATGATTTGTCCACGTATATCTCAAATGTATTAACACAAGATTATTTAGATTGATAATAACCATCATAATGACATTTAGGGGAACATACTTGATTTTTTTCATGTTAATTTGCCTGTATTTGATTTTGACTTTGTTTTTTGGAATATATTGATGTTTTCCAAGAGACCTAATACATCATATATTTTTGCAAGCATTTCATGGATATTGGAATAGAATCATTTATCTATTTTAAGGGTGAAAAATTAATTTACAGATGGATAGGTCTATTAGCTCAAGTATTTTGTGTTACTAAAATCTTCTGTACCAATGCTGACTAACAGAAATATAATGTGAGTCAAATATAAAATTTTAAAATTTCTAGTAGCCATGTTAAAAAATAAGGAAATTGATTTTTTATGATACAGTTTATTTTACCCAATTTATCCAAAATATTACTCTTTCAATATTCATCAGTATAAAAATTAACAATTAGATATTTTATATTGTTTTTCTTTTGTACTGTCACTAAAATTCAGGTATGTTTCTACAGTTACAGCACATCTCAATTTGAATTAACCACATATCAAGGGCTCAATAGCCATATGTATCTAGTGGCTAGAGCATTAGATATCATTTTCTATACCCTTATACTTACTTTGTTTTCTAATCAATCTGTTGATTTGCTAGAGAGACCTGTAAAATTTGCTATTAAATTTGTGGATTTCTGTCAGTTTGAATGATACTTTTCTAATAATTTTTGCATCATAAATTTTCAAACCATGTTATAAAATCAACAAAAGTGGCTTATATCTTTCATCAATATGAAATGTCTCCCCTTGCCCAGTTCAATTATTTATATTTGAGGCCTTGAATTTTAGTTTGATATTAATATTGCCACTCCTAGTTTTTGTGATTTTCATATGCTTATTATATTTTTCATACCTTCTTATCCCACCTTTCTCTGTTATTTTTTAAGCATATTTCCTACTAAAATAATAGGATAGGATTTTTTTTAAATAATCTTGAGTTTTTTGACCTTTTATTTTTTTTAAAGATATTTTTTATTTATTTGACAGAGAGAGAGGCCACAAGTAGTCAGAGAGGCAGGCAGAGAGAGAGGAGCAAGCAGGCTCCCCACTGAGCGGAAAGCCCAATGAGGGGCTTGATCCCAGGACCCTGGGATCATGACCCGAGCCAAAGGCAGAGGCTTTAACCCACTGAGCCACCCAGGTGCCCCTTGACCTTTTAATAGTACAATTTAATCCATGAATACAACTATAATTACTAAAACAGTTGAGTTACACTCACAATTTTATATTGTGACTTCTAGCTTCTGTTTTACCATTTTTGTTATTTATCTTTTGTTTGATTGACTTAACTTTGTCCTTTTTTCCTACCTAGTGATTTGGAATCTTCCAATGTTTTGTCCTTTTTCTAATGGTTACCCTTACGTTTTTAACACAAAATATATAAACTTATATTGCCCTACCTGTGTCTAAAATTAGTGAGGGTCTCTACACACTTAACATGCTATCATTTCTTCTTCATTTTACCCTGTATCTACCTTACCCTTCCACCCAGCCATCCTTTCGCCTTACATGAAGATTGCTGCATTTGTTTGTTTGTGTATTATACATTAATACGTACTTTGGATTAACTATACATTTTGTTTGTTTCTTTGTTCATTACTGTTTGTTTCCTGCCTCCCTTGTTCTTTCATTCATTTTTTATTTTTCTTGGTTTATATTCTTTTTTAAAAAATATTTATTCATTTGAGAGAGAGTATGTGCACATGCAGGGTGGAGGGGCAGAAAGAAAGGGAGTGCAAAGTCTCCAACACACTCCCCACTGAGTGAGGAAGCCCAACTTGGGGCCCAACCCCAGACCCCAATATCACAACCTGAACCAAAACCAAGAGTTGGACACCCAACTGACTGAGGCACCCAGGGGGCCCCTATTTTGCTGTAATATATTCTTAATCCTTTAGCAAATTTCTGTGGATGATCGATTTTTCCACTTTATATCTTTAATGTACCCTTACATGTGAATGCTAATGTGGCTGGGTATAAAATGCCAAACTCCTTTTCTTTGAGAACACTGAGCTCATTTCTGATTGCCTTCTATTATCTAGATCTGTAAGGAATCTGATATTCATCTGGTTCTACTTCTTTTGTAAATAAGCTGCTTTTCTGTATTTTGAAATCCTTGAGAATATTTTCTTTATGTTTGTGGATCTGAAATTTAATCAGGATGTTCATCTGTGTATCTATTATTGTCTGTCTATATATCTACCTGTATGTTTACCCCACTCTTCCCATTTTGGCTCTTGGTGAGCTCTTTCTATCTGTGACTTTCTTTAGCTTGAAAAACTAGTCATCTTTTTAATTAGTCCTCCCCTCACATTCTAATGCCTATGTTTTGGAACTCCTTTATATAGATATTAGACCTGTGGTATAATTTCCTATGTCTCTACAGATTTTCTCCATTATTTCTCTATTATTTTGTCTATTTGCATTTTCTTCTAAAAGAGGTTAACTTCACTTTACATTCCAAATAAAAAAATTTAATCCTCAGCCATGAATAGATACTTTACATTTGGGGGACTTATGTTTTTAATTTCCAAAATTCCCAATGCTATCTTGGTTTTTAATAGCTTATTTGGCATTGCAATATAGTTTTAAGTTATGATGATAATATATTTCCAGATGTCTCTGTGAAGCAGTTATTTTTAAGTTCTTTTCTATTTGCTAATTTATCTCTAGTTCTTGTATCAGTCCTGTTAACTGATCAAAACCTTTCTTTTATCCAGTTTCCCCCTTTCCTACCTAGTGATTTGGAATCTTCCAATGTTTTGTCCTTTTTCTAATGGTTACCCTTACATTTTTACATAAAATATATAAACTTACATTGCCCTATTGGTGTCTATAATTAGTGAGTGTCTCTACACACTTAAAATGCTATCATTTCTTCTTCATTTTACCCTGTATCTACCTTACACTTCCACCCATCCATCTTTTTGCCTCCCCACTTATTACATGAAGATTCTTCTAATATATACACATGAATTAATTTAGCACCTGGTTAATTAGAAAGAGACAATATAGATTTCCTTGGTGTTTGAGTACATCCATCTGGCCAGCAGTTGTCCCTCCCCAGTATGGGAGAGGCATTGTGTTAAGTTGGTAGAAAATATGGTTCCATTGAAGAGAGAGCAAGTGAAAAGCAGAATTGAGTTTTAGACCCCTGCAATTTTCTGAGTAAGGACTTTTCTTTCTAGTTCTCTCTAGAGAACTCTGGAGTATTTCTCTCTTGGATGGATGTGCCTTTCTTTTGGGTAATCCATTTCTGTCAGTTTGGGGATTAAGGGTTATGTACTACTCTTTCATACTTCTTTCTCAGTTGCTGAAATTTACAGAAAAAGTCCTGTCTACACATGTTGTTCACTTATTTGTTGTGGAGTTCATAGAACTTCCTCAAGTATGGAGATTAGTGACTAGCATGAACACGAACTGAAGAAGATTCCCAACTGATCTTCATTTGAAGAAGTAGCTAGTGAAATAACTAAGCTTTTGTGTTTTTCACTCTTAGAGTTGTGCTTTCTTCTTTAAAGAGCTTTGCTCATATCTGGTAATTTCATTTAATCATCTCAGCAACTCAACAATGTGGGTAAAGCTAGAATTATTGTTCCCATTTTCCTAATAAGAACTGAAATTCAGAGAGGTAAGGAATTCACTTGACACTATTGTGGTAAAAATAAATTAAGTAAGTAAGTAAGTAAGTAATTAAATAATAAAGATAATGGTAGCTAAATAAATAAATAAATCTGTTTCTACCTCCTCAGACAGGGATCTTCTTTACTATCAAAACTAGAGAATCAAGAAAGAGCAATACCTTTTTTTTTTTTTTTTGAAGATTTTATTTATTTATTTGACAGAAACACAGCAAAAGAGGGAACACAAGCGGGGGGAGATGGGAGAGGGAGAAGGAGATTTCCTGCTGAGCATGAAGCCTGATGCAGAGTTCTGATGTGGGGCTCGATCCCAGGACCCTGGGATCATGACCTGAACCAAAGACAGACACCCAACGACTAAACCACCTAGGTGCCCCACCAATACCTTATTTAAAAAGCAATGTAATATAAACAGTCCTGGCAATCTGAATTTCCGAAAGGAAAAAAATTGAATCAGAGTGACCTTTGTAGCTTTTCTTTAGAAGATAGAGCCTGGTTTAGAGCAAGGTTGGAATAATAAAGAGGATGAAAGAAAGAAAAATGAGCTTCTAAATTGGGATCTCTCAGATTTCCAGAAATATGCATGATGACAATTTGCAAAGAACATAAAATTGCAAGCAGTGTGTATAGTTGCAATTTTAACTTCCCAGCGTTTGTCAGTTTTAAAACACAGCAATTTCAATGGCACTCAGAGGATTGTTAGTGTTCATACATAAACCAATAAGCAGCTTTGATCTAGCTAAAGGTTTTCAGGATAATGCAGATCTTTCCCATCATATTTGGGTGAATTAAATGAACTTTATGTATGTTTCTGAAGTGTCTGGCCTGTGCCAAACTAGGGAGACCCTTGAGGGAAAAGGAACAAAGTAATTCCAACCATGTTCTATGAGCAGATGGTAAGGATGACTCATGAATACGTCTTTGGTTTCTTCCGTCTTTAGAGCCAAGGTTACAGTGGAGCATCCCCGTGATGCTCACAACCTTCCTCCAAGGCTTCTGAGGAAGCAGACTTGTGGCCACTGCGCCATTTTGAAAAGCAGGTAAAGCCATGGCCCTGGAACAGGGAACCAGGTTCATTGCTGGTGGCAGAGCCAAGAGAGTGAAATCCAGGTGACATGATAACTGGACTACAGGATGTCCCATCTCAGCCTCTACAGGTGTAGACAGAAGCTCTACATCTGAAATGTGTCCATCTATTTCCTGTTTTGCCATATTTTTATCTTCCCCTTTTCTCTCATCTCTTTTTAATTTCAGGCCTATTTAATTTCAGCCTTTCAGGCTCTCAATTCCTATCTCGTAAACTACTGGCTGAATATGCACATTGCATTTATTACCCTGACCCCACCTTTCTCTCCCCTTCCTACTCCATCCAGGGTGTGAAGCTCGCCTTCTGACTTCACGCACTGACATTCGTGATAAAAGGCACTCTGGTAACTTTCTCCCACTCTCCTAAACCTAGAACGGACAAAGCAGGCCCCACCACCTCTCCAGAAACCTGCAGCCTCCCATTTCATGTATATGCTCTTGGCTCAGCTGCTATAACAAGGTATCATGGTCTGGGTGGCTGAAACAACAGACATTTCTTTTGCATGGTTCTGGAGACTGGGAAGTCTGTTATCAAGGTGCTGGCTGATTCAGTTCCTAGTGAGAGCTCTCTCTCCCTGGCTTGCAGAGAGCTGCCTTTTTGTTGGGTCCTCACATGGCAGAGAGAAAGAGAGAGAGCTCTGGTGTCTCTTCTTTTTCTTACAAGAACTCTAATATTATCATGGGGAGCTTACCCTTGCAATATCATCGAAGCCTAATTGCCTCCCCAAAGCCACATTGAGGGGTGGGGCTTTCACATATGAATTTGGGAGGAACACTTCAAGTCCATTAAATATGCAGAACATCCTGAATCCTGGCGTCATCTCTCAAAGAGATCTCTCATCCTACCATAGCCAGGTACAGGGTCAGCCACTTAAGTTATGAAGCGGACTGATGTCAGGCAGTTTCGAAAGTCCTCATGATGGTGGGGCCCACAGTAACCTTTTTGGCCTAATTCTAGTCTTTAATGGAGGGAGGTTATTGACATAACAGAACTTATATCTTTCAGTACTTCCAAGTGGTACAAGAATAAAGCTGGGACAGGACTTGAGAGGCTGGGGTCCAGTTCTCCTGTTGGCCAGCTGTGTCACCCTGCCACCCAGACTGTACTTACCACCAACCACTCCATTGTGCTGGGAATATTCCTCTAGATCTCTCTCCTCCCATGGACTCTGTGCTCCTGGGGGATAAGGGCCACCTTGTCAGCATCTTCTATCCATAACACCAAGCAGGCACCAACAAATTTTGTTTTCATGAATGGATAGATTGAGGAAGAAAATGAACTCTAATGTAAGGTTTCATTTTCCTTCCTTCCTTTCTTCCATGTTGTATGAAACACAACGGGCGCTAGAAGTACGTGGATTAACTTGAGGACTGAAACTTTGAAAAAGCAGCAACAGAGTGATTTAAAAAAGTAATCTCTAAATTCGTCCCAGTTCTAAAATTCTAAGATCCACATATAAAATTCCGGCCCTCTCAGAAACTTTTCTGGATACACTATGCAGTAAAGAGAATAATGACAAAAAAGAACCCTAAAGCTAGAATTGCATGGCAGGAAGCTGAAGAAGGATAGCTGAGGAAAGGTTGGTTAGTAGTTACAGTAAAGATAATTGGAACATTTTTTTTTTAATTGCGGTAACTTCTCTATAAGAAAATTTGCCATTGTAACCATTTTTAAGTGGAGAATTCAGTGTCCCCCATCTATCTATTTCCAAAATTTTTCCATTCTCCTAAACAGAGACTCTGTAACCAGTAAGAGCACCCCATCCCCCGCCCTCAGCACCATAACCTGTATTCTGCTTTCTGTCTCTGTGAACTTGCCTCTTCTAGATACCCCCTATAAGAGGAACCATGCAGTATTGGTCCTTTTGTGCCTGGTGTGTTTAGCTTAGCATCGTTATTTTTGAGGTGGATCTTTGTCACAGCATGGGTCAGAACTCCCTTCCTTTTTATGGCTGGAGATTATTTCATTGGATGTATATCCCATACCGTGTTCATCCATTTATCTGTTGAGACATTTCCATTGTTTCCACCTTTTGGCTATTCCAATATTGCTGCAATGAATATTTGTGTATAAGTATCCATTTGAAGTTCGATTTCGGTTGTTTGGAATATATACCCAGAGCGAATTGCTTGGTCCTATGGTAATTCTGCGTGGAGTTGTCTTGAGGAAACACGTCACTGTTTTCCACCGAGGTTACGTAAGTTACATTCCCACCAGCAACACACAAGGCTTCCAATTCTTCCATATCTTTTTCAGTTTTTGTAACACTCTCTTTTTTTTATTATAGTGATCCTAGTATAAAATGGGAAGTGGCATCTCATGGTAGTTTTGGTTTGAATTTCCCTAATGGCCTGTGTCTGCCCAATGGAAGTGTGGAGACTTTGCGTTGTCTCAGAGAACCTCTCTCTTGATACCTCCTGCCCCATCCTCACCTCAGTAACCCCTTGTATGAATTGCAAGGAGTGGCAAACCAAACACTAAGTATATACAAATGTGTAATTATTAACAGCTGAGCTTTGGGAGTAAACAAACCTAGATTTGAATGCCAGCTCTCTCGTCCACTAGCTTTAGGACCCCGAATAAGTGATCTCCCCTCTCTGAGCTTCAGCTTCTTTACGGGTAAGAGGGAGATTATAGTAGCTATTTTGTCAGACGGTCGTGCAAACAAATTTAACTGTGTATTTAAGACCGCACAATTATATTTCCTTCTCACGATGATCCTACATAATCCTACATATTCTTAATATACATATATCAATGCCTGATGGAGCACATAGCACAGGGCCACTCAGACTGTTTAATAAAAACCACTATTATGGTTTTTAGGATTGTTGTTGCTAGCATCCACAGAGGAGAATTTGCTAACCAAGCATGTTCCATAAAATATATAAGCTGGAGACTTTTTTTTATAAAATCTTCTTGGACAATGATATTAGCAGAGCTGACATGGGAAGAAAATTTGGTGGAATAACATTTCCAATGATGATTTCTAAAATCTTGCCCTAATAAGAACAAACTTACATACTAAGATATAGCTTATGTGAAAATCCTAACATCTTACACTTAATGTCAGAAAGTCCTTCCAGTTATGCAAAACTTTTAATTTCTCTTTTTAATTTTAAAGATAGTTGTCATAGCAACTGCCACACACTGCTGCAAATGGTACTAGAGAGATGTGCAAACATTTCCAAAGAATTTTTCAATATGTTGCAAAAACATTATACAATATTTAGCAGGGAGGCTGCAAGTCACAGTGAAGGGGAGTCCTCCTTGGAGAACTGAACTATTTAGTGAGGAGTTTTAAATGGGCGTGGTTCTGATATATGCTCTTGGGGGAGGGGAGTGGGGGTGGTTATCGGTTCTGAAAAAAAAAGTGAATTATTGAGATCGAGCAATAATTGACTCAACAATTAGGAGGCAAATGATAAAATGGGAACTGACAGAATGAGACTGGGAACAATTTCTTCTGTGTCGTCAGATTAGAACCTGCTCAGCTAGTACCATCTGGTGATTATAAAACTGAATTCTTGTTATTTTATAACAAAATATTTGCTCTGGGGAAAGGTTGAACTCTTAGGGCCTGGGGACTGAGGCAAGGTTAAGTCATCTGAAAGTAGCTGATAAGTGAAGCCAGGCCACTGTGGGAACAAGCCAGGATTTCAGCATTTTGTTGGTCAGAGTAACTAATGATTTTCCGAAGAGGGCTGCGGGTTGTTAAAACCATTAACCTATTCTATTAGAAATCTTAGCATCACAAATAAATGAAACCATATGAAAATTGAACTCTCTCTGTTTGATTTATTTCACTCAGCATAATCTCTTCCAGTCCCGTCCATGTTGCTACAAAAGTTGGGTATTCATCCTTTCTGATGGAGGCATAATACTCCATAGTGTATATGGACCACATCTTCCTTATCCATTCATCCGTTGAAGGGCATCTTGGTTCTTTCCACAGTTTGGCGACTGTGGCCATTGCTGCTATAAACATTGGGGTACAGATAGCCCTTCTTTTCACTACATCTGTATCTTTGGGGTAAATACCCAGTAGTGCAATTGCAGGGTCATAGGCAAGCTCTATTTTGAATTTCTTGAGGAATCTCCACACTGTTCTCCAAAGAGAACTTGCTGCACCAACTTGCATTCCCACCAACAGTGGAAGAGGGTTCCCCTTTCTCCACTCAGATTTCTAGAGTTTGTAACATAACTGTGTTTGTTGTGAATCTCAGGAGTGAAAGAAGGCATTGGTATTTCCCAAACTTAAAGACCACAATTCTCACATTCCTTGGAGAATTTTGAAAAGCTGACTCATGTTCCTTGGACATATTTTGAGATGCAAGGTTGTGCTCGATAAACAGAACCCAAAGTCTACCTCCTAAAACTCCTTTAAATTCTCTATCACTTCACACATCAATACACACCAAACACAGTTTTAAGATGAGTTATATATGAACTTACTATAGAAATTTTCCAAATGATTTCCATAAAAAGGAAGAAAATATTTTCTTTTTCTAAAATTCAGCTACTATGCCTCTTATGTATTTGCCATTCACTGCCATGTAAGACATTACCTCAAAAGTCAGCAGCTTAAAAGAACAAACATTAATTATTTCCCTTTCTGGGGGTCAGGAATCTGGGCAGAGCTTCACTACGTGTTTCTGACTCGGGGTCTCTCAGGAGGTGGCATCAAGCTGGTGACGAGAGTTCCAGTCTCATCGGAATGCCCCTCATGTGGTTGTGGCAGACCTTCGTCAGTCACCATGTGGGCCACTCCTCTGGGCTGCCTTACAACATGGTGACTGCCTTCCCCCAGGGCAAGGGAGCCAGAGACTATGAGAGAGAACACACTAAGGATTAAAGGCAATCATTTTATAACTTAATCTCAAAAGTGTCATGCCATCACTTCTGTCATATTTTATTTATTAGAAGTGAGGCGGTTAGTCCAAGGAGAGAAGATTAGCCAAACCTGTGAGCCGCAGAAGGTGGGGATCATCGGGGCCCATCTTTGTAGGTAACGCCTGTGTCCCAGGGTTTTCATATAAGCACTACCTTTTAGTCAGTATCTGATACATGCCAAGCCTTGTATTTACACTGTATATGTGATTTCTAATCCTCACAGTGACACAACATAGCAGAACTATTATCTCCAATTTGTAGAAAAGGAAAATGAGCATCTGAGAGTTTAAGTGACTTTCTAGTGATTACATACTTCATAAAGAATTGAGACAGCGGCTTAACCCACTGAGCCACCCAAGCCACTGCCTTCGGCTCGGGTCACGGTCTCAGGGTCCTGGGATCAAGTCCCGCGTCGGGCTCTCTGCTCAGCAGGGAGCCTGCTTCCTTCTCACGCTCTCTGCCTGCCTCTCTGCCTACTTGTGATCTCTCTCTGACAAATAAATAAATAAAATCTTTAAAAAAAAATTAAAATTAAAAAAAAAAGAATTGGGACAAAATTTAAATACCCTCTTCTGATACTACTCTAGGAGAGTCTTCAATCCTGTCTCCACTATTTTAGGTACCCATGTCACTGAATGTATTATCTAAAGATACATTCTTGTCAAGCTCTAAAATGCAAATGGTAGAATTGTCAAATCAATATGTTGTACAGCTGAGACTAATATAAAACTGTAGGTCAATTATATTTCAATTAAATATTTTTTAAGATTTTTTTCTTAATCAGTACATGGGATTTCTAGTAAAACAACAGATTTACCATGTATGTTAAACACACTTCTGTCTGTAATCCCAGACAGAATACTAAATGGATAGTAAAGGGGAAAAAAAGGGCAAAATCTAAATGTACACATACCCATATACATAAGAGATCATAGAAATAAAGGAATTTGTAACAGTTTGGAAACTGGAAAACAGATGGACAAGAGAGAACCTAAGTGGTTGCAAGGAAGGAAGCCAATAAGGGACAAGCAGATTCATTCCATTGAACCTCTGTAAATTTCAGGAATAGAAAATACCAGGCCTTCTAAAAGCAGGGGGAACTGAGGGCCTAAAACCAGTGGGGATTATTTAAAAATCTGTGGCAGAGGAATTAGATCTCCAGATGGCCTCCCCAGCCCTAAATTAAGGCAACTGACAAATTCTTCCTCCCACCTTCCAGTGGAAGGTAGGAGGTTCACCTGACCGAGAGGTTGACCTACAGGGGCTTGAGTGCCAGTGACAGCAGGCACAGCTGAAGCAGAATAAATGAATGAATAAATGCATATGAAATAATAAAACTAAAAATGATGTGAAACATCTAGAACGAGAAAGAATATTTCTTTTATTCTGTTCACTGAAAATCTTGCCCTGAAATGAAAATTTATTATAGGTGGGGCTCTAATGAAGAGATATTTTAATTCTGATTCCTGAATAATGTAAGGTAAATAAGAATTTTAGAAATGATGAATCTTCAGATGGAAACATTTGTAATTATCAGAATGCGACATGTTAAGCAGGGGAAAATGGTTGAAGATTCTGCTACTGTGTGAAACATAAGTGCATGCACTTAGTTTAAGAAGCATATATTACATGGGCTTTGTTGCCAATATGCCTATCACATATACTTTGTCAGAGAACCAGGAGTTTGATTTTCACTAGTATTGGTGTAGAGCAGAAAAGGAATGTTGTGCTTATCCTATGAGATTTTCTCTGTACTTCGTCTGATTGAAGAGAACAGAAACAAATACCGTGCAGGTACAGAGAATGAGTTGAGGGCATGAGAGAAATGTGTTTTTCTGTCATTATCATGATCGGATTTCGCCAGGGCTGAAATCATATTCCAGTGGATGATATCAGTGATAGCAGAGACCTAACATGTCTCCCGGCTTTGTTGATGATGCGTATGTACTACACAAATTAGCTCAAAGTGTTTTGAAACATTTAGGAGACCGTGCCCTGAGTTGGAAAGAGAGTGCATATCATTCAACCCAAGTTAAAAACAACAACAACAACAACAACAAAACTTGACCCAGTTTATTTCCTTTATTTAATTCATCATTATAAAGGATGCTAAGTACTCTTATAGACAAACTCCAGGTTTGGTGGGAAGCCAAAGCAAAACTAGGACATGAGTTAAATTCTGACTTCTTTACCCTTCACCCATATTCCTGTTGCTCCTGCTCTGCCCTCTAGGTGCCAACAGACTGATGCTCCAGGGGATTACATTGGGTCCTCAATACCTTTCTGCTTCCAGCAAAAATGAACCTCTTCTGAGTCCCATCCTGTTGGGTTCTCTTTCTGTTGTGTCTGTTGATGATAATGGCAGAATATTCTCCCACTGACAGTGCTAGCACAAAGCCTTGTAGAATAGACTTTGCTTATTTTGTAACTGGTGACAGAGACCCTCATTTAGGTAAGAGCAACCTATTAATTCTGTCCCCCTCAAAAGACTTGGGCAGAGGCCAATGACTCGCTACTGAAATCCATATCCGAGAATAAGGTACCCCACCAGGTCAGCAACCAGGGAAAGAGGGAAAGCAGGTAGTCATAGCCAAAACCCTGACCAGGATTTAAAATGAGCAATAGTGTTACCTGCTACAGTATGATGGTTGTTGACAGAATCGTATAGGTAGCATCACATTTTTTAAAAAATTACATTATAAAAATGATTGTTTCTCCAGGAATGAAGAGCTAGGAGTTGAGGAGATTTTAATTCCCAGTGATAATGTGATCTTCCCTAGAGGGAGTTTAAAAAAATGTTGTTTTTAAGAATATTTTATTATTTCAACCTGAAGACAATAATATGTTGATGAGCTTTGACTACAACCAGTCTCATTAACATTAAAAAATCTGGAGTGGTATATAAGATTGGCAGAATGCTTTGATAAATTTTCAAAACAAACTGTACCACAGAACCCAGTGTCCAGTGGGAACAATTCCAAGTGAGCAGCCCCTCAGAAGCAAACAGCTCTAAGTCATTGTGTCCCATGCATGCAGCAACATCCCCATCAAGCATTTAACTTATGTCTTAAAAATGTTTTCTTTCGGGGCACCTGGGTTGCTCAGTTGGTTAGGCCTCTGCCTTCGGCTTGGGTCATGATCCCAGGGTCCTGGGATCCAACCCCACATCAGGCTCTCTGCACAAATAAACAAATAAAAAAATCATTAAAAAATTTTTTTCATTCTTCTCTGTCTATTGAGAGAGGGCTTTGGAAACCCCCATGTCATCATTGGGAATGGTTCCTTGCGTTGACACATAGAGGTTCCTTCCCTTCCAGAAAGGAACGGGAATTTAAGCACTCCATAGGGAGTTACAGGGGAGTTACAGCGGCAATGAGAGTAAAGACACCTTTGCATCTGAGGCTCTCAGCATGAGCTGCCCATCCTGCAAAGGAGGTTTCATTAGAGGGAAAAGGAAGAGTAGTTTCAGTCCCAAAGGGAGAGGCACTTGACCCACTTCTGAGAGTACTCCTGGAGAGGCCAGTGCCCACATGGGTGGAATGGCAGTCTCTGGGACTGAATGAGTCAAGCACTGACAGATGTGACCAGCAGAACCAAAATAAGGGGCACACTCAGTGGCTCCAGGCACTGAGGGATTTGCATCATCACAGATTGCTGATGGCCTGATCTGATACAGGAAGGTTAATTTTCAAGTACAACTCCACCAGGCAGCCAGAAGTGAGATCTCAGCGCTTCCCCCTCCCATCCCACAGCAGGCTGTGAAAGTTGAGTGGCCCTCATTCCTCATGGATTAAATAAGTTTTCTAGTGTTTTGACCCTTTAAAGGAAGATGACACCCCCCACCACCAAAGATAGATACTAAACCTGATGTTAAACTGCTATCTCAAAGATTGAGCTGAATGTGATTTGATAATCAAGAGAGAGATGATTGCATTCGAACATCATATTTGTATACCAATTAATACTTCTGTAAATATACCGGTTTTTGCACCTGTATTTTTCTGTCTGAAGTAGAATGCTTCCCCTAGGAATCACTTGATAGATCAATACATCCCCATGCAAAGCATGTTTCCTAATTCAATTATTGCATTTCAGCTAATATGCATTATTAAAATGCTTGTCAGTGCCCTCCAGGAAAATACCATCAGGAGCACATTCATAGTTGAACAAGTTGAGTTTATTGCTTGTTGCAGTGAGAGAGAATGTACAACATTCTACCAGGGGGAGACTCAGGAAGAGGGCGCAAGAAAGGCTTTACTCTGAGATTTGAGGCTGTGTTGGGCCATTTGGGGAGCATTTATGAAGTGGGGTCTTGTTCTGGATCTGATGTTCTCAGGAGGTGGGGGTAATTTTAATGATTTGTTTTAATTAACCTTATCTGGATGGAAGAAAGACTAGAAAAATACAGAACCATAATCGATAAAGAAGCAGCAGTCACTCATATTAGCTAAGACAGAGGGATGTTTGGTCACTTTTGTGGTTTGGACAACGTCTGTGTTTTGTTCTGTGCTCAGACATGATTATAGAGTGATCGTGTTTTTGTTTCGATTCATCGTGTTCCTAGCAGCTTTGTCTGACATTGATGTTTTGTGAGATTATGTTCAACAAGAGAATACGAAGGCCAAGGACAGGACAGCTCATAACAACACCGAGGCCTCGACCATAATACCCAACGTGCTCCCAGAAGTCAGAGGATGCTTCTCTCTCTCACACACATCTGTACCAACCATATACCGACACCTAACCCAGAGTAGACAAGCTAGGTCATATATAAGCAAGAAAATCATGAGTCAGGAACCAGATGGATATAATCAGATAGTGGAGAAATTAGGCAAAAATTAGAGGATGATGTTGTGGGTTGAACTATGTCCTCCTAAAATATATGTTGAAGTCCTAACCTCCAGGATCTCAGATGTGGGCTTATTTGGAAATAGGGTCATTGCAGATGTGATTAGCTTAAGCTAAAATGAGGTCATATGGGAGGAGAGTGGGCCCCTAACCCAGTAAGACCAGTGACCTTCTAATAAGATGGCCATGAGTGAAGACAGAGACACACAGGGAGAACACCTGTGACAACAAGCTGTAAGCCAAGGAGCACCAAAGACTTCCAGCAAACCCCAGAAACTTTGACAAGGAAGGATTCTCCTCATTTTTCCTTCTTTTTCTTTTTTTTTTTTTAAAGATTTAATTAATTTATTTATTTGACAGAAATCACAAGTAGAAAGAGAGGCAGGCAGAGAGAGGGGGATGCAGGCTCCCCACCGAGCAGAAAGCCCGATGCAGGGCTCGATCCCAGGATCCTGAGATCATGACCTGAGCCGGAGGCAGAGGCTTTAACCCACTGAGCCACCCAGGCACCCCTTTCCTTCATTTTTCAAAGGGAACATAGGCCTGTTGACCCCTTCCCTTGGGACTTCTAGTCTCCAGAAATGTGAGACAAGACATGTTTGTTGTTGTAAGCCACCAGTCTGTGGTACCTGGTGACAGCGGCCCAGGAAACTAGTGTGGATAGATGGGCAGGAATAGCTCCTGACAGTCATATGGCCTGTTATTGGATGAGACAGCATGAAGTGAAGGTGAGTCTAGCTGGCCTGAAGGGTCAGAATCAGCAAAATGTGATTCTAAGATTCAGAGAACAGTTGCCATTTGAGGATATCATTAAGACAATGTTTTTTTTTTTTTTTTTTGGAGGTTTCTTTTTTGGCTTCATCTGAGACATTTTCTTTAATGAATGCCAGGTTGCAGAGGGGTTTGCCTGCTTGGAAACCCTGGGATAGGGAATAGCAGAGGCCGGATGGCAAGTGTAATGACCTCTCTCTGTGTCTGTTTCTTTGCTGCTGCTGTCTCTGTCCATCTGTCTCTCTACTGTCCCTCCATTTCTCTCTCTCCCTCATAACTGACCTCCATCTGCAGACTGTGTGCCCCAATGTCTCCAGGCTCAAGATGCCATCACATCTGCAGTGAGACTTGCAATTTAAATGCCTCTGCATTGAGTTAATCTCATTGCAGGTCTTCCTTCGATTTTATGTTTATCCTGCTGCACCAGGACTCCTGCTACTTCCTTTAGTTTACATCTTTCCTTTATGCTAAGGCCAGTGACTTCTCCTGTATGACTGAAGGGTCCTAGAACCTTGTAAATTGTCTGGTGCCTGTAAGCTCTCAATAAGTGACAGCTTTTACAGGAAGTAGACTTTATGATCGATGTACAGATTGGAGATGATGCAAATGAGACTTACAATGCTAAGTGAACCAGCCTGCGGTAATAAAATTAAGAAAAATGTAGCTCAGGCTTGAATCCAGATCTCTTGGCCCAAACCCAAGGCATTTTCCAATAGGCTGAAGATTCCTGAATGGACTTCCAGTTGCCTATGACTGCATCTGATCCAAGCACTGGCACTTCTTGATAGGAATCCAGTTTCTAGGCCTTGATCTCTCCTCTGCTGACCTTCTCACAGCTGACCAATTTCTGAGTTTCCTATACTGAAAGCAAGGTGAGAGACCAATATAGATTGAACTCCTCAGCCATGCATGACCTCCACCTTTTGGTAGGAGACTCATAACCGTATGTTCAGGAAAGCTGGAGTTCTAGGAACAATTTAAAGTCCACAGAGTTAGAGTAATGTGCTCTAACTATGAGTTATGTGATCTAACTATGCATATGAATTTAAGTTGAACTTACCACTGACTTCAACTCCCCCTGTGGTAAACCACTTGCAAATCATTCAGCATGCTGTAGTAGGCAGCGGCTTTCCCAATTTGCCCTAAGTTCTCATCCCCTTTCTTTTTATTTGCCAGAATGATGGGCATATAACCCCAGGCTGGGCTAGTTTCTTTGAGAGCTTAATTCAAAGGTTGTACATTTGACTCAAAATAGCCAATCAGAATTCCCCCATGGCATATTTTTTTTTTCTAATTAAAGCCAAGATGGAGAAATATTTTTCTCTCTGTGTGAAATGCCATTATTATACGAGCCAAGAGCAACTAGTGGCCAAATCTCCTGTCTGAGGGGGAGAGCTTCTCTCAGAAAATGAAGCCCATAGGCAGAGGGAGAAACTTCGATGGTGGAGAATCTGCTTGCGGTTATGCCTTCTCTTCTTGAGGCTTCATTTCCTATTGCTACTCTCACAAATTACCACAAAGCTAGTAGCTTGAAATGGTCTAAGGGAAAATTTGTTTTCTTGTCTTTTGCAGCTTCCGGAGAAAGCCCACATTCCTTGTCTCTTGACCTTCCTGCATCTTTGAAGCCAGCAGTGGCTGGTTAAGTCTTTCTCACTCCGGTTCTTATGCTTCTGCCTCTCTTTTCTCCAGGGGGAGACCCTTGTGATTACACTTGGCCTACTTGGGTGATCCAGGATAATCTTCTTGTATTAACTGTTTAGTTCATTAACAACCATAATCCCATCTGCAACCTCAATTCCCCTTGGTCATGTAACAACACACTCACAGGTTTCAGAGATTAGGATGGAGACATCTTTGGGTGGTCATTATTCTGCCTGCCTCCTACAATTTCCAACAAAAATCTGCTTTTCTTCTCAAATTATTTTTTTTTATTTTTGTCATTTTCCACCAAGAGGTTTGAAAAAAACACACATGCTGTGCCATTTTGTGTTTTACTAACTTTCCCCTGACTCTCATGCTGGTGACCTTGAGAATGACAGTTGATCTTTCAAGAACCTACTCAAGCTTTGTGCATGTATGTTCCCTGACTGTATGTCTGTTCCCTGACTTCTCTAGGTACAAATAGGAGCTTCCTTTTCCTCCTCTCATCATACCTCATTTGCACTTACAATGCTATATTGAAATTATTTCCTTCCCAGTATATCTGTTGGGAGCCTATGATTTACTTGCTGGCAGGGACTCTGAATTATTCATCACTAGAACCCCAACATCCAACATGTAAAAGTTTACTCAATATTATTTGTTTGAGAGATTATCTGTGGTATGATTCTCCTTTCAATGACTTTAAGGCTAACATTTTTCTCACTACATGAGAAAAAAAGAATAGCTGCCCAGTTAGACACTAAATCTGCAAGTGTCTTCTTTTGTCCAGAGAAATACTTTTGTATAATTAACAATTATACAAATTACACAAGTAATTATACAAATCAATTATTATAATTAATAATTTGTATAATTAATCATTAAACAACCATTTACCCTATAAGACTTTGTCCGAGTACACAGTAGAATTAGTCTTCTGTTGGTCACTGTTACTGATCAAATGGCAAGGGCTAATCCAATCTAGTCATTTAAATGATTGAAATAACTAGACTATATACCCGGTTGCTAAGGTAACAGCATCAGGTCACTCGGTGATCAATTGTTACTTAGTAATTGACCATTATGGTGGCTGACAAAATCAAATTGCAAACAGAAATTGATGGATTATGTTGAGCAGGAATGAAGTTATGCAGATAGAGGCCATCTCTTTTCTATGATTGTCTCAGGCCCGGGGGGAGCAGCATAAACCCCTCCACATACAGATGTGAATGGACAGGTGTGCTCTGGACCTACCAGCTGGAACAAAATGTATCATTTCTTTAAAAATACAAAGGAAGACTCCTGGGCACAAGGCAGACAGACACTAGTTGTAAACACTTGTGTGATAAACTCAGATTAGTTTAATGACTCCTTTGAAATAAATAATTTCAAATGTCCTTTTTTTTTTAAAGAAAAAACATTTATTTCAATCATTTATGGTAGGCATCTTACTTAGTGTTGACTTCAACAATTTAGAATACAGCTGCAGGGCTGTAAAACTTGGATCTGTTATGACAGGGTGAGTGATGTTTTAAAGGCAACTTCTGAAAAACAGCATCTCTTCAAGGATCTAATGCCCAGTGATCCATCACGCCATCAAAGAAAAAATTTAAACTATTCAGATGATTTATATTCCAAGAGTTTTCTGGGTGAAAAAACGATGTTTATTTTGTTGGGAGACAGAGATATATCATGCAGGAGAAAGCTGCCTGATGGCTTCTTGGCGTCATTGTTGGCAGATCACCATGTATGCCTGAAACCCTTTTCCAGGGCATGAAAAGACAGAATCCTCATTCCTTCTGGCATTCTGGGGGTTGGGGGGCTGGGCACAGATCTTGACCAGGAAATTTCTCTAGTCTTGAGTTTGAACATTCTAGCACCATCATATGGAGGGCACCTGATTTCATTCTACATTGCAAATAACCCAGTGGAAATACTAGCTGATCAGAGGATGAGACATTCAATTTCAAATTAGGCCAACATGAATAAGCATGGCTGGCCTGTGGAGCAATTCCAAGGATGCCATTAAAATCAATGGGAATTAGGGAGGAGTCAAGATGGCGGAGAAGTAGCAAGCTGAGACTGCTTCAGCTAGCCGGAGATCAGCTAGATAGCTTATCTAAAGATTGCAAACACCTGAAAATCCATCGGCAGATCGAAGAGAAGAAGAACAGCAATTCTGGAAACAGAAAAACAACCACTTTCTGAAAGGTAGGACCGGTGGAGAAGTGAATCCAAAGCGACGGGAAGATAGACCCCAGGGGGAGGGGCCGGCTCCCGGCAAGCGGCGGAGCAACCGCGCACAAAATCAGGACTTTTAAAAGTCTGTTCCGCTGAGGGACATCGCCCCAGAGGCTAAACCGGGGCGAAGCCCACGCGGGGTCAGCGTGACCTCAGATCCCGCAGGGTCACAGAAGGATCGGGGGTGTCTGAGTGTCGCAGAGCTTGCGGGTATTGGAACGGGAAAGCCGGCTACAGATACAGAGCCGACAGTAAGCTCGCAGCTCCGTGTTACCTTGAACCGGTCGCAGGCTCGGTGAGCTCGGAGCGCGGCCGGAGGTCAGGCAGACGGGAGTAACTGGGCGCTGTTCTCTGAGGGCGCACTGAGGAGTGGGGCCCTGGGCTCTCGGCTCCTCCGGGCCGGAGACCAGGAGGCCGCCATTTGTATTCCCGTCCTCTGGAACTCTACGGAAAGCACTCAGGGAACAAAAGCTCCTGAAAGCAAACCCGAGCGGATTACTCACCCCGGCCCCGGGTAAGGGCGGTGTAATTCCGCCTGGGGCAAAGACACTTGAGAATCACTACAACAGGCCCCTCCCCCAGAAGATCAACAAGAAATCCAGCCGAGACCAAGTTCACCTACCAAGGAGTGCGGTTTCAATACCAAGGAGAGCAGCAGAATTCCAGAGGAGGAGAAAGCCAAGCACGGAACTCATGGCTTTTTTCCTGTGAATTTTTTTAGTCTTGCAGTTAATTTAATTTTTTCTTTTTCATTTTTTTTTTTTTCTCGCCTTCGGGTAAAATTTTTTTTTTTTAACTGTTACCTTTTTCTTTTTTAACGATTTTTTACTAGTTTATCTAATATATATATATATATATATTTTTTTACATTTTTCTTAGATGTTTTCTTTTTTTTATTTTTTAAATATTCTTTTCTTTTCTTTTCTTTTCTTTTTTTTTTTTCTTTTTTCTTTCTTCCTTTTTGAACCTCTTTTTATCCCCTTTCTCCCCACTCACGATTTTGGATCTCTTCTAATTTGGTTAAAGCATATTTTCCTGGGGTTGTTGCCACCCTTTTAGTATTTTACTTGCCCCTTCATTTACTCTTATCTGGACAAAATGACAAGACGTAAAAATTCAACACAAAAAAAAGAACAAGAGGCAGTACCGAAGGCTAGGGACCTAATCAATACAGACATCGGTAATATGTCAGATCTAGAGTTTAGAATGACAATTCTCAAGGTTCTAGCCGGGCTCGAAAAAGGCATGGAAGATATTAGAGAAACCCTCTCGAGAGATATGAAAGGCCTTTCTGGAGAAATAAAAGAACTAAAATCTAACCAAGGTGAAATCAAAAAAGCTATTAATGAGGTGCAATCAAAAATGGAGGCTCTAACTGCTAGGATAAATGAGGCAGAAGAAAGAATTAGTGATATAGAAGACCAAATGACAGAGAATAAAGAAGCTGAGCAAAAGAGGGACAAACAGCTACTGGACCACGAGGGGAGAATTCGAGAGATAAGTGACACCATAAGACGAAACAACATTAGAATAATTGGGATTCCAGAAGAAGAAGAAAGTGAGAGGGGAGCAGAAGGTATACTGGAGAGAATTATTGGGGAGAATTTCCCCAATATGGCAAAGGGAACGAGCATCAAAATTCAGGAGGTTCAGAGAATGCCCCTCAAAATCAATAAGAATAGGCCCACACCCCGTCACCTAATAGTAAAATTTACAAGTCTCAATGACAAAGAGAAAATCCTGAAAGCAGCCCGGGAAAAGAAGTCTGTAACATACAATGGTAAAAATATTAGATTGGCAGCTGACTTATCCACAGAGACCTGGCAGGCCAGAAAGAGCTGGCATGATATTTTCAGAGCACTAAACGAGAAAAACATGCAGCCAAGAATACTATATCCAGCTAGGCTATCATTGAAAATAGAAGGAGAGATTAAAAGCTTCCAGGACAAACAACAACTGAAAGAATTTGCAAATACCAAACCAGCTCTACAGGAAATATTGAAAGGGGTCCTCTAAGCAAAGAGA
The DNA here is from genome assembly GCF_030435805.1 of Mustela lutreola. Taxonomy (NCBI): domain Eukaryota; kingdom Metazoa; phylum Chordata; class Mammalia; order Carnivora; family Mustelidae; genus Mustela; species Mustela lutreola. The sequence goes on from NC_081293.1 coordinate 36,273,562, forward strand.
GAGCCTACAAGTGGTAGATCAGAAAGGAACAGAGACCATATACAGTAACAGTCACCTTACAGGCAATACAATGGCACTAAATTCATATCTCTCAATAGTTACCCTGAATGTGAATGGGCTAAATGCCCCTGTCAAAAGACACAGGGTATCAGAATGGATAAAAAAACAAAACCCATCTATATGTTGCCTCCAAGAAACACATTTTAAGCCCGAAGACACCTCCAGATTTAAAGTGAGGGGGTGGAAAAGAATTTACCATGCTAATGGACATCAGAAGAAAGCAGGAGTGGCAATCCTTATATCAGATCAATTAGATTTTAAGCCAAAGACTGTAATAAGAGATGAGGAAGGACACTATATCATACTCAAAGGGTCTGTCCAACAAGAAGATTTAACAATTTTAAATATCTATGCCCCCAACGTGGGAGCAGCCAACTATATAAACCAATTAATAACAAAATCAAAGAAACACATCAACAACAATATAATAATAGTAGGGGACTTTAACACTCCCCTCACTGAAATGGACAGGTCATCCAAGCAAAAGATCAGCAAGGAAATAAAGGCCTTAAATGACACACTGGACCAGATGGACATCACAGATATATTCAGAATATTTCATCCCAAAGCAACAGAATACACATTCTTCTCTAGTGCACATGGAACATTCTCCAGAATAGATCACATCCTCGGTCCTAAATCAGGACTCAACCGGTATCAAAAGATTGGGATCATTCCCTGCATATTTTCAGACCACAATGCTCTAAAGCTAGAACTCAACCACAAAAGGAAGTTTGGAAAGAACCCAAATACATGGAGACTAAACAGTATCCTTCTAAAGAATGAATGGGTCAACCGGGAAATTAAAGAAGAATTGAAAAAAATCATGGAAACAAATGATAATGAAAATACAACGGTTCAAAATCTGTGGGACACAACAAAGGCAGTCCTGAGAGGAAAATATATAGCGGTACAAGCCTTTCTCAAGAAACAAGAAAGGTCTCAGGTACACAACCTAACCCTACACCTAAAGGAGCTGGAGAAAGAACAAGAAAGAAACCCTAAGCCCAGCAGGAGAAGAGAAATCATAAAGATCAGAGCAGAAATCAATGAAATAGAAACCAAAAAAACAATAGAACAAATCAACGAAACTAGGAGCTGGTTCTTTGAAAGAATTAATAAAATTGATAAACCCCTGGCCCGACTTATCAAAAAGAAAAGAGAAAGGACCCAAATAAATAAAATCATGAATGAAAGAGGAGAGATCACAACTAACACCAAAGAAATACAAACTATTATAAGAACATACTATGAGCAACTCTACGCCAATAAATTTGACAATCTGGAAGAAATGGATGCATTCCTAGAAACATATAAACTACCACAACTGAACCAGGAAGAAATAGAAAGCCTGAACAGACCCATAACCAGTAAGGAGATTGAAACAGTCATTAAAAATCTCCAAACAAACAAAAGCCCAGGGCCAGACGGCTTCCCGGGGGAATTCTACCAAACATTTAAAGAAGAACTAATTCCTATTCTCCTGAAACTGTTCCAAAAAATAGAAATGGAAGGAAAACTTCCAAACTCATTTTATGAGGCCAGCATCACCTTGATCCCAAAACCAGACAAGGATCCCACCAAAAAAGAGAGCTATAGACCAATATCCTTGATGAACACAGATGCGAAAATACTCAACAAAATACTAGCCAATAGGATTCAACAGTACATTAAAAAGATTATTCACCACGACCAAGTGGGATTTATTCCAGGGCTGCAAGGTTGGTTCAACATCCGCAAATCAGTCAATGTGATACAAAACATCAATAAAAGTAAGAACAAGAACCATATGATACTCTCAATAGATGCTGAAAAGGCATTTGACAAAGTACAACATCCCTTCCTGATCAAAACTCTTCAAAGTGTAAGGATAGAGGGCACATACCTCAATATCATCAAAGCCATCTATGAAAAACCCACCGCAAATATCATTCTCAATGGAGAAAAACTGAAAGCTTTTCCGCTAAGGTCAGGAACACGGCAGGGATGTCCATTATCACCACTGCTATTCAACATCGTACTAGAGGTCCTAGCCTCAGCAATCAGACACCAAAAGGAAATGAAAGGCATCCAAATCGGCAAAGAAGAAGTCAAATTATCACTCTTCGCAGATGATATGATACTATATGTGGAAAACCCAAAAGACTCCACTCCAAAACTGCTAGAACTTATACAGGAATTCAGTAAAGTGTCAGGATATAAAATCAATGCACAGAAATCAGTTGCATTTCTCTACACCAACAGCAAGACAGAAGAAAGAGATATTAAGGAGTCAATCCCATTTACAATTGCATCCAAAACCATAAGATACCTAGGAATAAACCTAACCAAAGAGACACAGAATCTATACTCAGAAAACTATAAAGTACTCATGAAAGAAATTGAGGAAGACACAAAGAAATGGAAAAATGTTCCATGCTCCTGGATTGGAAGAATAAATATTGTGAAAATGTCTATGCTACCTAAAGCAATCTACACATTTAATGCAATTCCTATCAAAGTACCATCCATCTTTTTCAAAGAAATGGAACAAATAATTCTAAAATTTATATGGAACCAGAAAAGACCTCGAATAGCCAAAGGGATATTGAAAAAGAAAGCCAACGTTGGTGGCATCACAATTCCGGACTTCAAGCTCTATTACAAAGCTGTCATCATCAAGACAGCATGGTACTGGCACAAAAACAGACACATAGATCAATGGAACAGAATAGAGAGCCCAGAAATAGACCCTCAAATCTATGGTCAACTAATCTTCGACAAAGCAGGAAAGAATGTCCAATGGAAAAAAGACAGCCTTTTCAATAAATGGTGCTGGGAAAATTGGACAGCCACATGCAGAAAAATGAAATTGGACCATTTCCTTACACCACACACAAAAATAGACTCAAAATGGATGAAGGATCTCAATGTACGAAAGGAATCCATCAAAATCCTTGAGGAGAACACGGGCAGCAACCTCTTCGACCTCTGCCGCAGCAACATCTTCCTAGGAACAACGCAAAAGGCAAGGGAAGCAAGGGAAAAAATGAACTACTGGGATTTCATCAAGATCAAAAGCTTTTGCACAGCAAAGAAAACAGTTAACAAAATCAAAAGACAACTGACAGAATGGGAGAAGATATTTGCAAACGACATATCAGATAAAGGACTAGTGTCCAGAATCTATAAAGAACTTAGCAAACTCAACACCCAAAGAACAAATAATCCAATCAAGAAATGGGCAGAAGACATGAACAGACATTTCTGCAAAGAAGACATCCAGATGGCGAACAGACACATGAAAAAGTGCTCCATATCACTTGGCATCAGGGAAATACAAATCAAAACCACAATGAGATATCACCTCACACCAGTCAGAATGGCTAAAATCAACAAGTCAGGAAATGACAGATGCTGGCGAGGATGCGGAGAAAGGGGAACCCTCCTACACTGTTGGTGGGAATGCAAGCTGGTGCAGCCACTCTGGAAAACAGCATGGAGGTTCCTCAAAATGTTGAAAATAGAACTGCCCTATGACCCAGCAATTGCACTATTGGGTATTTACCCTAAAGATACAAATGTAGTGATCCAAAGGGACACATGCACCCGAATGTTTATAGCAGCAATGTCCACAATAGCCAAACTATGGAAAGAACCTAGATGTCCATCAACAGATGAATGGATCAAGAAGATGTGGTATATATACACAATGGAATACTATGCAGCCATCTAAAGAAATGAAATCTTGCCATTTGCAACAACATGGATGGAACTAGAGCGTATCATGCTTAGCGAAATAAGTCAAGCAGAGAAAGACAACTATCATATGATCTCCCTGATATGAGGAAGTGGTGATGCAACATGGAGGCTTAAGTGGGTAGAAGAAGAATAAATGAAACAAGATGGGATTGGGAGGGAGACAAACCATAAGTGACTCTTAATCTCACAAAACAAACTGAGGGTTGCCGGGGGGAGGGGGTTTGGGAGAAGGGGGTGGGATTATGGACATTGGGGAGGGTATGTGATTTGGTGAGTGCTATGAAGTGTGTAAACCTGGTGATTCACAGACCTGTACCCCTGGGGATAAAAATATATGTTTATAAAAAATAAAAAATTAAAAAAATAAAAAATCAATGGGAATTATATCACAAGATAATCTATGTGAATGGCACCTCCTTGCATTGTGCAGTGTACAACCTGCCCGGGGGGCCTTGTGTTCAAGGAAATGCACTGCAGTGTTTCAACTATGAGGAGCCACAATCTAAATACCCTTCAGATGATAGGTCACTAGTAAAATAAATTATATAGTTATGAATATATATATATCCATCCTCTGGCTCCACCATGTATTAGCTGTGCATCCTTGGGCAACTTTCCCAATCTCTCTGTGCCTTCATCTTCATCTGAAATGGGGTTGATAGCAATGGAATCTGCTTCATAGTCATCTGCAAGGATTAATTTAATGAACATTAGTAAAACACTAAGTAGGAATCATATTTTTCTATACGTATTTCTGCTTATCTGCTGAGAAGAGCCCTGTGAGAATAATCAAGAAACCGGTATTCGTGTTCACCTCTGGGGAAAAGAGAGAAATGGAGTGAGATAGAAGAGGAGCATACTTTTCATTGAAAAGTACAGTTTGAAATTTTTTTTTTTTTGGTCAAATTTCTTCAAACTTTTTTCAGACATTACCAAAACTAGGTCAAGAAGTAGATAGGAGTGCCTTTGGCATTTCTCCTAAAATGTGGTCTCTGCGGCTTCTCAGCTTCTCCCCCTGGAGTCCACAAGCCTATTCTCAGAACCGCAGGCAGCCCCACGTCCACCCAGCACTTTCTGTCATGGTGTTATCACCCACCATCACCAACCTGCCCTGTGGCTTAGCCCCTCCAAGCCTCAGCTGTCAGCCAATTTATCAACAAAGCGATTCACCCTGAGCCTTCAAAGGGAGGCTCTTGGAGAGCTGTCTCAAAGGTTTCACATGGACACTGCATTCTTGGAAACAGGGCCCCTCATATTTTCTTCAGACTTTGGACTCCTTAGTGTCTCAAATAGTGAAGATTTTAGGGCAATCATTTGGCACTCATAACTTAGGTTAGCAAATTACTCTTAGCTATGCTGAAAAGTTATTCAAACCTAATAGGTTTTAAATGTTCAGGAGAAAAAAACAATCCGTCTCCTTCCTGAATAAGCTATAAAGAAGGAGTTCTGCCAGAAGGAGCTTACGAAAAGGGCCTGCGGTTATGAAAGTTCTTCCGTGCAGCAGAGACTCACCGAGCAGAAAGAACAGGTCAGAATTGTAAGGAAGTGACCAACTGCACAGTCCCCAAGAAAGACGTAGCAGGAATTCAATCTGATGGGAAAGTATTTGTGTTCTAGATGCTGCTGACATGCTCTTCTTCCATGCTCTATGGCCATGAGGATATAAATAATTAAGAACAAAAAAAAAATCACTGCAATCAGCCATTTTTTAGTTGATATATTTTATGTATTATCTCTAGTCCTCATGATGATCCTGGCAGGGGTAAGGGGGGGGATGTTGCTATCTCCATCTGTAGTTGGGGAAACCAAGGTTCATGGTGGGGGGATGTAAGTAATTTTCCTCAAGTTACACATCTAGTAAATGGCATGGCTTTGAACACAGGCACTCTGATGCAGGAGCCCCTTCTCTTATCCACTAGTTATCCACTCTGATCCACTTTGTTCTTAGGACAGACATGGAAGCATGCCACTCAGACCCTCCTTAAACGGAGGACTTCTACCCAGTTGCAGAGAAGGCCCCAGGCAAGCAGTCTTCAACATCAGCCTTTGGGAGATTGTACTGCTAAAGTGAGTTGTCCCACCCAAGGTGGCCTCTTTTGGGGGTAAATCGCCTCCAGCCACTCACTCAGGGTTGGTAGGTAGCCTCCCTCCCACTCACACACCCCTGCTCTGCTCCCCCATCAACTTCTGCTTTTTGAGGTGGTGGAAACCCCCTGTGTTGTTCGGTTGAAGACAGTTTCAATATACCCACGAGAAGCAAGTAAAGCCACAAGGTTCATTGCTTTCAAATCTCCCCAACAGGAATGCAGATGGGACAGCGGGGAGGACAGTCTTCTGTGCTAGGTCACAAGCAAGCATCAGGGGAGAGCAGGGTAGCAAGCACCTGCTACTTACAGGGTAGTGGGGTGGCAGCTGTTAATTCTTCACAGCCACAACTCTGAGTCAGGATTTTTTTTTTTTTTTCAAGATTTATTTATTTATTTGTTAGAGAGAGAGAGAGAGCATAAGCAGGGGGAGCAGCAGGTAGAGAGAGAAAAGCAGGCCCCTGCTGAGCAGGGAGTCCAATGTGGGGCTCGATCCCATGACCCTGGGATCATCACCTCAACTGAAGGCAGACGCTTAACTGACTAAGCCACCCAGGTGTCCCCTGAGTAGGCATTTTAAAAGGTGCCCTAGGAAAAGCAAGGCAAGAACTTACGGCAGGAACACTAACTTGAGGTCCTTACCTAAATGTCCAGATTTGGGGTGAGAGCAGGGGTCTCATAACATGAAATGCCTGGACAGCAAGTCAGGATGGCTATCTTCTCATCTCACATGGTGATAAATGTCTAGCCACTTCTTTGCAACAGGAAAACCCTGGCGAGCCCTTTTGGCCCTGAGCATTCTGTAAGGTTTGCACTGCAGCTTGACCACTCCCTCTGCCCAGGACTGCTTCTTCCGGTTCCTTCCACAGAGGCTGATTCTCCCTAATAGACATCCTGCATGTGGCCCGGATCTCTTGCTGCTCCTTTTTGCCTTTTACCTCCCAGCTATGAAGAGAAACTTCCATATTCTCAGGTGCCTCCTTTTCCCAGGGGCAGTGCCTTCCTCCAGGGCCACCTCTGGCTCTGCTCACTTTCTGGACCTCTAACTTTCGACTCCCCCGTAGCTAGGGCTCCCATCCACCACGTTTCTGAACCTGCACTTCATATATCTCTGCTCAGGGTGGGACCCAGTCCTTGTGGGGGATGAATTTCAGTTGGCATCATCTATGTCTCTAACACTAAGACTCCACTGCACACTCTTTATTCCACAGAATTCCCATCTAGATTTAGAATTCCCATCTAAATCTAGATTTTGGGGGCCTCCTGAGAAGACTTCTCTGTTTTCAGACATGGTCTTCCACCTACATGTAAATTTTGGATATTCTTTGGCCTATTAAAGCTATAGCTGTGATCTATGGAAGATTTTGTTTTCTCTCCTTGTTATTCTATCTGCATTTTGGGAAGCTAGGCAGAGAGATACAAATTTAGGCAGCCTCCACCATCCTTTCCAAACCTGGAAATCCTCGTTCCCCAACTTGAGTGTAGCCTCCATGAAAGGACTGTCCTTGATTTACTGAAGTAGGCTTTATTCCTAGAACAGTACCTGGCTCCTAGTCATCAGAATTGAAATGATATAATTAAGATGAGAAAAATTGAGAAGACCAACTTGACTTAACCTAAATTCATACAGCTACTGAATCCATGAGCTGAAATTCAGATGCGGGCAGACTGGCTCCCTTAGGCAGTCAATAAATATTTGTTAAATGAAGGAAGGAATGCCTTTTAAATCTTGAAAACGTTGTCATGGTACTACTGAATGGCAGTGTTACGTAGTACATGTCCTTGTGCATTTAAATCCTGGAAGCCAAAGTCTTTGAAAGCTGACAATCTTCAAACTGAAAATAGGTGAGGATGGGGAAGATGATAGTCCAAACAGAATGCACAATGTATGAAAGCCACTTTTGACCTTAGGAACGCCTGCCTAGCACAGTGACATTTGGAAACTCAGCTAGATCATTAGCAGGCGGAAAAGCAGGCTCAGCCGAAACACAGAGAAGACCTCCACTGACAGCTTGGACCACAGAGTCAGCCAATTTCTCCACTGCTTCACACCAAGACAGGCGGTCGTGCAAAACAGCACCTCCATGGGGGGAGTTCCGAGAACACATTGTCAATGCTTCTGAGCCATAATGTGCAAAGGGGTATCATTAAGATACCCGAAGTACAGGGGCCTGGGTGGTTCAGTGGTTGAAGCCTCTGCCTTCGGCTCAGGTCATGACCTCAGGGCCCTGGTATTGAGCCCCGCATCAGGCTTGCTGAGGCTCAGGGGGGAGCCTGCTTCTTCCTTTCTCTCTGCCTGCCTCTCTGCCTGCTTGTGATCTCTGTCAAATAAATAAAATCTTTAAAAAAAAAAAAAAAAAAAAAGATAGCTGAAGTACAATCTGCAGTGTGAAAGGTGGCTCAGAATGGAAATTTCTGTGAAGATGACAATTTTTTCCCCACATTTCAGTTGACACAGAAACTCAGCCACAGTTCAGCATCTCTCTGACACTTCCAAAGTTGGGTTGGAAGAAACGTTTTGCATACAGAGGGACTTAAAGATTCTGTAAAATTGTGCAACTGTGGCACTTGTAAAAACAACAAGTAGGGGCACCTGGGTGGCTCAGTGGGTTAAAGCCTCTGCCTTCAGCTCAGGTCATGATCTCAGGGTCCTGGGATCGAGCCCCACATCGGGCTCTCTGCTCAGCGGGGAGCCTCCATCCTCCTCTCTCTCTCTCTGCCTGCCTCTCTGCCTACTTGTGATCTCTGTCTGTCAAATAAATAAATAAAATCTTCAAAAAAAAAAAAAGTAGATATTAACTCTATTTGCCAAAAGTTGAAAAGTCGGCCTGAGGCCTACCTTCAGGGGAAACTGGCTACTACTAAGTTTGAGAGGCCACCCCAGAGGGAGGTTTTTAGTACGGTCAGTGGAAACTTCTTTTATGAAAAGCATGTAAGAGAGCCCAAAAAGCCGTCTAGTCAGTCGGAAGTGAGCAAAGAAGAGCAAATCCAGCCACTGGTTCCCAAATATAAATGCTGCAATATATTAAGAAGTCTATATGCCTAATATCTTTAATATTAAAAACTCTCCTGCAGGGGTGCCTGGATGGCTCAGTGGGTTAGGCCGCTGCCTTCGGCTCAGGTCATGATCTCAGGGTCCTGGGATCGAGTCCAGCATCGGGCCCTCTGCTCAGCAGGAAGCCTGCTTCCCTCTCTCTCTCTCTCTGCCTGCCTCTCTGTCTACTTGTGATCTCTCTCTGTCAAATAAATAAATAAAATCTTTAAAAAAAAAAAAAAAACTTGCCTGCAAACCAATGATAAAAATGTTAGATGAATTGGCAATTGACATGAAGAGGTGATTAAAAATTAAGCAGTAAAACTAAACTCAGGGGGCACCTGGGTGGCTCAGTTGTTAAGTGTCTGCCTTCGGCTCAGGTCATGATCCCAGGATCCTGGATTCGAGCCCCGCATCGGGCTCCCTGCTCAGCAGGAAGCCTGCTTCTCCCTCTCCCCCTCCCCCTGCTTGTTTTCCCTCTTTCACTGAGTCTCTCTCACAAATAAATAAATAAAATCTTAAATAAATAAATAAATAAATAGATAAATGTTAACTCGGTAGATTTTTCAAACTGGCATATCATTTAAGAAAATGCAAAATAACCAGAAATAGCCATGTTATTCTTTTTTTTTTTTTGACACCATAATGAAGATACAGTTAATCCACAAATATTGTAATAATATAAACTATAAAGCAATCATTAGATTGGAATTATTAGACCAAGGATTCTTAGGGCAAAGTCCATATTTTGTTTTTCGTATATTGAATTCAACAGTGGTCTATACAGATTAGGCAGATGTTGTTAAATAAATTCATTTATAAATGACAAAATATCATTGTATATGCAAGTTGAAAAAGTGACTTGCCTTACATATGAGGAATATACAAATATATTATTAGCAACATACAGAGAGCTGTTCATGTTTTTCCTCTAACATAAACCATAAATCTCATTTACCATTTGTTGACTTTAAAATGTAAAAAAAAGAAAGAAAGAAAGAAATGCAAAATAAAATAACTATATATGCTTATATCTATATAGATATAGATCCTATATTAATAAGTGTTTTTAAACAACTAGCAAATATTTAAAAAATAAAACCCATAACAGTTCATGGGAAATCATCATTTCCTTGTATTTTGGGGGGGTAGCAATTTGGCAGTATATTATATAATTTATTGTAAGTATTTCTTCTCTCTGACCTAGTGATTCCAATTCTGTGAATCTGTCCTAATTAAATAAAAGAAAACATAGAAAAATGTATAACAGTGAAATTAATAGGGGCATTATTTATAATAACAAAAAACTAAACATAAATTAATGACCCAAGATAAATAAATGGTTATATAAACTGTTGTGTATTTACCTAATTAAATCCTTGAAAACAATATTTATGAAGCGATTTTAATATAACATTAGAAAACCCAATTATGTTAAATAAATAAATCTTGTAAATAGAAAAAAGCCTGACTGTAAATACAGAGGAACATTACTTATTTGTTGGATAAGAACCATGCATGTTTTTCTTTCTGTCCACATATCTCTACTTCTAACTTCCTACAATAAACTACACTACTATTTTGATTGGAAAAAAATAAAGTTAATTTTTAATGCTACATTCCTTCCTGCATTAAAAATTACTGAAAAGGGAATACACAACATAACGTCTCCACGGTATGAAAGTGTGTATTTCCAGATCCTAAGCTTTTCCTGTCGTCAGCAGAAAAACCACCTACTGACGCAGAAACAGTCTGCCATTATCTGGACCCCAGCTTTGTGGATGGAGACAGCTCTGCTAGTAGTGATGTTGTGACCCGTCAGTTCTGCTGATCAGAGAAGAATCGTAGTTCAGTCTCTACATAAGCTTTTCCCCCAAGTTCTTTTCACTGACAACCACCTCTTTTCCCGTGATGGGAGATCAGGCAAAAGATTCTTACCTACCACCCCCACTACCATGTGGATTATCTTATTGTAAATTTACAGCACTGTGAGTCAAATGCTATGTTTATTGCCATGTTAAAACTAAAGAAATGGAGCCACAAAGCAGTTAAGTAATGTGCTTAACATGCATAGTTAGTTAGTAAAGCTGGGATAGGAACTAAATCTGTTGGTTCCAAAGATCTTGATTTTTTCTTTTCCTTTTTTCTATCATGTGTATGTATTTTATTATTATGTTCAATTAGCCAACATATAATACATGTTTAGTTTTTGATGTAGCGTTTAATGATTCATTACTTGCATATAACACCCAATGCTCCTCATAACACCTGCCCTCCCTAATACCCATCACCTGGTTACCCCAACCCTCCAGTCTCTTCCCTTCTGTAATCCTCAATTTGGAGTCCAGGGTGGCTCATGGTTTGTCTCCCTCTCTTATTTCTCCCCCTTTGCTTTTCTCTCCCTTCCCCAGTGGTCCTCCATGATATTCCTTATGTTCCACAAATGAGTGAAACTATGTGATAATTGCCTTTCTCTACTTGACTTACTTCATCAACATAATCTCCCCCAGTCCCATCCATGTTGATGTAAAAGGTGGGTATTCATCCTCTTTGATGGAGGCATAATACTCCATTGTATATATGGACTACATCTTCTTTACCCATCCTTCTGTTGAAAGGCATCTCGACTCCTTCCACAGCTTGGCTATTGTGGACATTGTTGCTATGGACATTGGGGTGCAGGTGCCCCTTATTTTCACTACATCTGTATCTTTGGAGTAAATACCTAGTAGTGCAATTGCCAGATCATAAAGTAGCTCTGCTTTTAATACCAAAGACCTTATTCTTAATCTCTATATGAATTTGACCTTAAAAGTAAATTATAACAATTGCCACATACTGAGTATTGTATCAGACACTGCTCTGTGCTTTACCTCAGTTATCTCAGTCTTTGGAAATAAACCCAGGAGATAGTCTTTATCCCCTTTCATACATGAATGCTGGGTGATTGTGCAGGAACAGACAAAGCCTCAGATTTCAGTCCCTTAATACAACCCAGGGTTGTCACCCTAACACAATCTGGTACAGGTCAGGAGGCTCTATGTGTTGCTTTTCCATAGCGAGTGATTCAGGGGTCCATGCTGCTTTCACCTAGCAACTCCTGTTCTGCAGAAGAGAAGAAAATGCACTGAGGATCTCAGGGCAGCTTTTAGGGACCACGCGTGGAAGTATTTGTACCCCGTTGACCAGAACCTCTCTCATGCCTTCAGTCCAACTGCAAGTGGCATGAATTAATTATGGAGAAGCATGTAGACTTTTCTTTGCTATGTGGTGAGCAGAAAACAGACTCTGCCGCAGAAATGGAGGCTCAGAGAAGGGAGGTGACCCGAAAGGCTAATGAAGTGTAGAGCCCGCATTCCCACCCTGGACCATGTGAGATCTGTGTGCCTGGGTCCTTAACCTCCAGCCACACATTCTCTGCTTCTCTGGGACTAGACACAGGTTTTAGGAATGTTATCCTACAGGGCCTTTTATTTTCAAATGGACAAGTTTCTGCCAAGTCCTCCTTTTGCCTCTGTCCCCTCTCTTTCCCAAGTCAAGGACTATGGTCCATTGTATTGTTTCCAAATTGTCATCCCCTCCCACAGAAGAGTATGTGTCTGCACATAGCTCGCAGGACTTTTGCGTTGGTGGCAGGTCCTTTCCCAGCCTGAGGTCAGGCTTAGTCATGTGATTTGTTGTGGCCAATGAAATGTAAGCAGCTGTGACGTGTGCCACCTCTGAGAAGAATTGTAAAGGCGGTTGTGTGTTTAAACACTACGTCATGTGTTTCCCTTCGCACAAGAATGCCGTGGCCCAAACAGGGACTTCAGCTTCAGCCTGGACCTTGAAGTAAAGACATGTTTAAGCAGAGCTATGGTTGACCTAACAGCTCACATTTCATGTGCCTAAGAAATAACTTTCATGGTTGGAAACCACTGAGATTTGGGAGTCATCCGTCACCCCAGCAGAGCTGATCACTACACACGCACACTTCCTGCCTTAAGTCCTCCCTCTTTGCCACACCCAAAAGCTCCCTTTGGGCTATCTCAACCAGCATTTGAACCTTGAGCCACGTCCTTAAGGATGCAAAGTGCCACTTCCTCACGTGGATGCTTTCTTGGGTGATGACGACATCTGCTGAGTTTGATTATTCCTTAACCAACCTGATATTCTGCTGATTACCTCTTAATTAAATACTTTCCCTATATGTAATTGCTTGATTAAATTCTCAGAATTTTATCATGGGCTACTATATTTAGTCGGCAATTTCTCAAGATTGGAGCATCTATTTAAATGTCATCCCCTGTTCATTGTTCATATATATATATATTTTTTTTTGCCATTCTTGCTTTATAAGTCTTTGTCCTGAAGATACATTCCACCATCCATCTTCTCTTGTAAGCATCAGTGCATGCAAACAAGTAGAATCTTATCTTCATTTTTATGAAGGGCAGCCAGGTAGTTTTGACCTAACCATGCCGTGCATTTGTCCAACCTTCACTTTGTTAAAGCAAAGAAATGACAAACATGTTAATATTGAGTATGCATTTCAGATAGCATCTTCTAAAGCACACACCAACACAACTAGAGATTCAAAATGTAAATAGTTAATCTCTTTATAGTATCATAGAAAACTGATGTTTAAACTGGTATATTTTATGCTTTTTGATGTCAAGGACACTACTGCATTCCATTATTTAATAAAAAGGCATATAGTAACTTCCACACCTGTCACTGTGCTAGGCATTGGGGCTAGAAAGCTGGGAAAGACGTATTCACGTCCATGAAGGCCCTTACAGAGGGGGGATTTAGATCGGTAAACAGGGAATTTGAGTCCAAAATGTGAGTGCTGGGATGAAGGCTGTTTAGGTGGTTGTAAGACCACAGAGGAGAACTATTCAACTGGCTGAGGCTCAGGTGTGAGAGGAGCAGGCAGGACTCCTTGCCAAACCCATGGTGAGGCCAGAAGAAGACTATGAGTTGGTAAGATATGGTGGGATGGGAAGTAGAGAACAAAGACAATGGTTCAGTCAGTGGGGTTGTAGGTGCACAGGCCTGGTGGCCGGGAAGTACACAGAGTCTTCTGAACCTGGAAGTCATTTTTCTAATTGGAGGGTGCATATGTGGAGAGTGGGGCTGAGATGTAGAGAGATGTAGAGATGGCATAGAACCCTGAAAAGGAAGTAGGGTTCAGACCAAACTGAGTATTTTGAAATTCATTCTGAAAAGAAATGGAAAGCTGTTGGGGTGTTTTTATCAGAGGGGTAAAGTTATAAACTCCTCTTTTTAGTAATCTCTCAGATTTCAGAAGGAAGAACAATTTAAAGAGTGGCCAGCCTGGCAACCAGGGAGAAGGATAGGCATTAATCTAGTCAAGAGATGACAGTGACCTGAAGTCTGGAAATGCCATTAGGGTGGGAGAGAGGTAGGCTGAGTCCTAAGATAAATTTTGACAGGCCTTGGTGCTCAATGAAACGAGTTAACAAATGAAGTTTGAGCCACATAAAGATTCTGAAATTCTCTGTGCATGTGAAAGGAGAGATTAAATCATGTTTTATATAGTGCTTGTGATCATGCTTAATTTCTTGAAATGCGTAATGTCATTATCAGTCAACCAGAGTGGTCAATTAACTGTCAGTGTGCATTCCTTAATTATTGTGACTAAATGAGAGTCCAGTGTGTGTGTGTGTGTGTGTGTGTGTGTGTGTGTGAGCTGAGTAGTAACCTATGCAATTAACGGAGATTCATGAAGTGAACTTGTTGTGGGCAATCACTTGCAAATGATTTTGCTAGGAAAAAAGTCTATTTACATTCTAATAATGTTTTGATTAATGGAAAATATAATAGGATGGGAAGAAAATTTGTAAATTCTATTAATTGAACCAACTAAACATTTATTCCCAATTACTAATAGAATAGAATCATGGGCTAATTTCACAGATATCTACCTAAAACATATGCAAGCCCTCAGTAGTCATGGCATGAGATTAAACATAATTAATATCTGAGGTAGATTCAAATGTTAGTGAAGTTTTACAAACATGCTTTCAAACTGTCCTGTGTATTTTTGAAGCAGTAAAGATATGGATAACCAAAGGATATGGTACTACCTACTTTCCCTTAGTCGTGTCCACAGGAAGAAAACTAGAGGTTCACCTTATGTTATTGGACCCTAAATAACTAAGTAGGAAGAGTCTACTCTGTTTTAGGCTTGACGTATACCCCCCAGATCTGGCCTCATTTAGCAGCTTGAGAACACAATTTTGGAAGTTGAAAGCTATTTTCACGCCATTCAATTTTTTTGCTTCTTCCACAAGTATGCATTTATGCAGGAGTAATCACTATTCACTCAATTGTACTTTGAAAAAGGTAATAAGCAAAATTCATTGCAACGGTAAGAATAAAGTATCAATTGCTTTCTTTGTTCATTCCGTAACAACGCCATCTTGTAGTTGGAATTACAGGCCTCATGCAACATTCAGAAACTGATGAAGGTGGAATTCATGTGTCCTTGAATTGATCTTCAACATTTCTGCTAAATTCACCAATCAAGGAAAAGATAAAAAGGTGGCTGACTTGTGGGTCTGCAATTTGTTAGCTGTCTTAGAATGCCTGATTTTCAAATTCAAATTGCTACTGTATTTTCAATCCAAAAAAAAAAGATCTTCTTAAAGAAATAATGACTGCATACATCTTGCGATAGGATATTGCACTGTTGAGGATTACAAAAGCACACTGATGATTTATAAATATATTCAAGGAAAGAAATAGTTTTTGTTCCTTGAGTGTTATTCATGCATAGAGTTAGTCCTTAAAACCCTCTTAGAGGTGAATAAAAAGCTCCAAACAGCAGTATTGGCCATATAGTAGATTATTCCTGAGATCCAAGTTTATCAAAGTCAACAGCATGAGGATTCACTGTCAGCAGTTGAGCTGGGAGTCATAGAATTTATCAAAATTAAGGACAACTCCCTCTCTGACCATGTCTTACTTTGATTCCTATAATCTCTGTGAAAGAAAAGTTTTCCTAATCCTGTATTTCACATGCCCACACTGCTTCCAAAATTTAGCCAGAGCTGAGTTTTTATTTTCCCCAAGGTCTGATCAGTCCTGGATTCTTGGCTGCAATGTTTCACTCATCATTAGGGTAGACGATGGGGTGTGGGGTGGGGGTTGCCCATTAGCCACAGCCAAACTCTGTAACAAGACTGGCCAACTGCTTCTAAGGGCGGGGGTGGGGTGTAGATGGTCTGTCTTCTGTTCTTAATCCCACACCAGGCAGAATTTGTGTTCCTATAGCTCAGCGACCACATGATTAATATTTCAAACCCAGACACTTTTGAAAATGATAAAAGGAGTCACTATTAATAATTTCATCAGAACAACAGGTAGAAACCAGGCCATCCTGGGAAAACTGAGACATTTCATCACCTTCATGTGGGTTGACATTTAATCACCATTCTCTTATCTCATTTGGGACACTAAAGGATCAGTTCTCCTGCCAATTCTCTAACTAAATATAGAAGATAATAAGTGTTTCAATCGGTGACATCCCTACGTAGATGTAAGGACAAACTTATTATGACTGCTTTTTATAATTTCCCTCAATTCAAGCAAATTGAGAAATGAATAGACTCCAGATCATAGCAATGTTCTGTGAATTTGTGTAATTGGACTTTGGATAAAAATTCAAGCACTAGATAATGTCAGGTTACTCCTTTGAAAAAATGCTCAGAGTACATGTATTCTATACAGCCAATACTAGACCTTTCCTTGGTCTTTAAATATTGGCTAATAAGAAAAAGAAAGAAGTTGATGTCTTCTGAAAATTAAGGGACCCAACCAATGTTTCCGTTCGTGTAGAGACCATGCCACTTTTAAGGGTTTGTGAGTTGTTTGGACAGGAAAATCATACAACACAGAAAACAGTTTTATGTTGGCATTAACAAAGAAAATTTTCTTAATCTTATGTTTCCTATTCGAGACGCTACAAGGAGACATTCAGATGCCCACACTGCTTCCAAAACTTGGCCAGAGCGGGGTTTTTATTTTCTCAAGGTCTGATCAGTAATGTTTCACTTGGCATTAGGGTATACCAGGGAGGGATTGCCCATTAGCCACAGCTGAACTCTGTTAACAAGACTGGGCAACTGCTTCTAAGGGGGTAGAAGCTCTGTCTCTTGAGTGTACAAGGCTCACAGTTCCAGACCACAGAGTATGATCACAGTGATAACTGCAGCCCATTTTTACTATGGGAGTCACCAATCACCCTTAGACTGACCAAAGAAAAAGCTTAATGGTGAACAGATGAAATGGTGAATGAATGAAATCGTATTCTTTGGAGAAATGCAACCTTCCAGTAAATACTCCAGAATAATTGTGATGTGAAATTTACTGAATGGCCCAAGCTGAGAGACTTGGTGGTGTAACTCAATGACATTCTAAATTATTTCTGGCAAAAAATGTTGATTTCAGCTTTGAGTGATTGATCCCAAGCAGTCCTTTCTGTTGATCTTCACTAAATAATAGGACGAATTCATTTGTGAAGTTCCTATCAATGAAACTAGTTTCTTAGTTTAAAGGAAACCAATCAGATATTTCTTTTCAGCATCACGGAAATATCTATTCTCATCATTCCCAAGTTGCTTTAAGTTAGGAAACAAGTTAAAAAGAAGTGAAGCCTGAATAATAGGTAACTTGTTTCTCAAAATTATTAGCGTATCTGTCAAGGGATAGTTTCTGGTGGTTGTTTCTCTTAAGATCACATTAAGATTCACCCAAAACAAATGGTCTCATCTAGATTAGCTGTCAGCTCTGCATTTACTTGCATTATCTGCAGAACACAAGCTATTATTGGTCGATTCACTCAAACAATGAATTATTTGAGGAAAGAAAGAAAATCAGTCAACCTGGTTTAGGGACATGAGTAATTGTTTGAAATGACCAGGAAGCAGAGTGGTAATGAATAATCCGAGAGTCCTACATGCAAAGGGCCTCTGTGTATAATAGCTCCATGAATAAAAAGTGCCTCATTGCTATGAATACCAAGAAACCATGATTTAGTATAGCTGCAACTGTTTGAAAACAGCCAGAACCTTGTTTTTGCATGATAAATATATATATATATATATATATATATATATATATATATTTTTTTTTTTTTTAATTTGAGAGTTCATATTTGATTGCTTTTCATTTCCAGGAATGTTTGCCATTATAAATTCTTAGCCCTGTTTATCTCTAAATCACATAGGGCCATGTTGTTTATGTTGCGTATGGTTAGGAAGGAGGGGAGGGACATATAACTTCTTAGTAAAACCCTTTCTGGAGGCTAGAGTAAGAGATGGGGCAAAATATCAGCCACAGAGCAGTGTTTTTCAAACTATGGATTGTTACCCATAATAACTCAATAATGGTACCTAGTAATGGGGATGAGATCAACATATAGGGTGGTGTTATGGACAGAATTATGTCTCCCTTCACCCCAACATTTGTATGTGGAAGCCGTCATGTTCCATGTGATCATATTTGAATTTGGTACCTTTGGGAGGTAATCTGGTTGTGATGAGGTCATGAGGTACTAGTGCCCACAGAAGAGACACCCAAGAGCTTTGCTTCTTGTCTCTTTTTCTCTCTGTTTGTCTACCATGTGAGACAAGCCAAGAAGAGGGGCCTCACTGGGAACAAAGTCGGACATGCCATCTTGATCTAAGACTCCCAGCCCTCCGAAATGTGAGAGAGAAATTCTTCTGGCTTACACCACCCCAGTCTGTGGTACCTTGCTATGGCAGCTCAGAAGATAAATACAGGAGGGCATCACCTTTTTAAAAAATAGAAGAGAAAATATCTGTTTGGCAAGGATTAAAGATGGTACAGTGATTTTTCTCTTTTTTTTTAAATTTTTAAATTATTTATTTATTTGACAGAGATCACAAGTAGGCAGAGAGGCAGGCAGGCTTGCCACTGAGCAGAGAGCCTAATGTGGGGCTCGATCCCAGGACCCTGAGATCATGACCTGAGCCGAAGGCAGAGGCTTTAACTCACTGAGCCATGCAGGCTCCCTGGTACAGTGATTTTTCTTTCAGCTTCCGTGAATGCATAGGTATGAGAACACAGGGTTATGGTGACAGATGTATTTCTTCCTATGGAATCCATTTGAAAATGTTTGTACACATGACATGGGGAGGCCTATGGTATAGTGGATATAAAGATGAAGAGGGTGATAAGACCCTTTATCCAACAATTTTTGTATTCCAGATGGTTCAGATCACCATCAAAGTGACTTTTGTCAGTAGAATCTCAAGGGCAAACTGGGAGTAGAATTCTAATAAAACGTCACAGGAAAAGGTGGTTGTCCTACTGGCAAAGTACGAAATAAGAAGCCTTGGTGTTCAGCACTCAAAATGGTTGAGTGTTGATGGCCAGTTGAATGGTTTGGTCAGTTGATCCTCCTCACGTCACAGAGATTTCAGGCAGCTACTTACTGGGTCTTACATACTGTATTAGTTTCCAGGGCTACCATGAAGAAGTGTCCCAAACCTAGTGGCTTACAACAGAGATGTATTGTCTTATATTTCTGGGAGGCTAGACATTTAAAATCAAGTCATAGGCAGGACCATACCCTGTCTCTGAAACTACAGAGGAGAATTCTTCCTTGCCTCTTCCTTGTTTCTGGAGCTTACTGTCAATCTTTTGTGATCCTTGGTTTGTAGAGATGCTACCCAGTGTCTGCCCCCACTGTACATAGAAATTGTCTCCCTGAATGTCTCTGTCTCTATGTTTGCATTCTCCTCTCTTTTGAGGATCCCGGTCAGGTGGGAGGAGGGGTCCGGGCTACCCCAACATGACCTAAACTTAACTAATTATGTTTGCCATGACTCTGTTTCCAAATAAGGTCACATGCTGACATGTTGGGGGCTAGGACTTCAGCAGATATGTTGGTGGACACAATTCAACCCACCCCCAAATTCCTGCTTTTCCTGTGTGCAAAATACATTCACCACATCCTAACATCCCCAAAAATCTTAACCATTCCAGCCTCAAATCTAAGTTCATATTTTCATCTAAGTATATGTCATTTCAAAAATCCCAAATCTCATCCATTAAATCAGTTACGGGTGAGCCTCAGGTTGATGATTCATCCTACAGCAAAATTCCTGTCCCTGTGTGAACCCATGAAACCTAGAAGTTATCTGCTTCCAAGATAAAGTCCTAGGACATGGGATAGACATTTCCATTCTAACGGGGAGAAATTGGAAGGGAAAAAAAGGGGGTCACTGGTCTAAAGCAAGTTCACAATTCAGCAGGGAAAATTCCATCAGATCTCAAGTCTTAAGAATAATCATCTGTGTTCCCATGCTCTGTCCTCATGGCCTTGGGCAGTGGTCCTGGCCCCTCATCTCTGGGTTGCAGCCCCCGGTTCTGGTAAGGAAGTGATGGCCTCACCTGCTGGGCCTGTGCCTTCTGATCCCAGGCAGTGGCAGCAGCAGCCCTAGTGACCTCTGCATGCATGGCCTTATCTTCAGAGTGCTCTTTCCTTCACTTCTTCCCATGTCTGTCTCTTTCAGGCCAGGCTGGAAGTGTTTCTGTAGGTGTTCATCTTCCATGGATATTGTAGGAAGCCAGCCACACCACGAGACACCAGAATTTTCCACAGGTCTTGCCTGGAAAACCCATCTCTTTTACTGACTTCTGCTGAGGTGGTCGGTTGGCCTACCCACTGTGGTGAAAGTTTGTCCAGTTGCCCCATTGCCCCTGTCTCAGAACATACTATCTGAGAGGCTGAGCATTTTCCAAATCCTCAAGGGCTGGTTCCTTTCTACTTAGCAGTTCATTCCTCAATTGACCTCTTTCTTCTCATGTTTTATTACAAACAGCAAGGAGAACCCAAGCTGCATTCTACCCTTTCCTTGGAATTCTTCTCAGTGAGATATCCACGTTCTTCTCTGGCAAGTTTTATTTTCCACCCCATAGACAAGTTCTCATAATTCAGATCAACTTCATATCAAGGTTATTTTTTATCCATTGGCTAATAACATGCTCCTCATTTCATCTGAGTCCTCACTGGAAGCACTCTTTAATGTTCATATTTTCAAGAATATTCTGTTAGTGAAGATTTCTGTGTTCTTTAAGAAATAGAAAGTGATCCAGATTTCTGTGTCCATATTTCTACTAACAGTCTCCTCAAGGCAATCTAGACTTAAAATCAAGCAACTCAAATTTTTCAACCTCTACCCATTGCCTAACTCCAAAGCTACTCCTACAGTTTTGGGAATTTGTTATTAGGAAATCTGTATTAGTCTCCTGAGCTGCTGTAACAAAATACCACAAACTGGGCAGCTTAAAAGAGTAGAAATGTACTGTCTCACACTTCAGGAGTCTAGAAGTCTAAAATAGAAAAATCAGTAGGATTGTATTTTCTCTGAAACCTTTAAGGAAGAATCCTTCTTTGCCTCTTCTGGCTCTGGTATTTGCTGACAGTCGTTGGGATCTCCTGACTGATAGATGCATCACTCCAATCTGTGCCTCCCTCCTCATATGGCTGTCTTCCCTCTATGTCTCTGCCTTCATATGGTTTCTCCTCTCTTATGAGGATGTCAGCCATATTGGATTAAGGGCCCACACTACTGCAATATGACTTCATCTTAACAAATGACATCTGCAATTTTCAAGTATTTTTCAAATAAGTTCATACTCGGTGGCACTAGGGGTTACGGGTTCGACATCTTTAGGGGAACACAATTCAACCCAACACCAAAGACGTTGGATTACTAGCAATGAGTGGCTCCTCTTCCTTTTTTTTAAACCTGGTAAATCTCAAATATCAGAAAACAGGATAAGTATTTTAATTTTCTATCCTTCACATAAATGAGTTTTTGATCCACTTGTCTGCTACTCTCAGATTTTAACTTCTGTTTCTGACCCTCACTGTCAGGCTAACACTGATACAGAGAGTTATTCTAGCCAGAATTCACTTGTCAGTAGGTGTTCACCAAGGAAGAGAAGTTGGCCCTCCAGAGGATGACTTACTCTACAGTCATGCTCTCCCAAGTGTGGTATACCTGTGATGGGCCTGGTTCCCCTGATCGTTGATCCCGAGAGGACATTAAATAATTCATTCCTTCATTAAGTCTGTCTACTAGATAATAGGAATGAGCCAGTATAGTTTCTGCACAGGAACATTTTCTTCACCTAAGTGGGTTGTGGTGGTGTAGATATAAGCTGAGTGGCAAAAGTTTCCAGGTTTGCCTTGAATCTAAACCATGTTCTCTAATCCAGTTTAGCCAAGGTTTGCATATATTCATATGACTAAAACCCAGTTTTCCAATATTTTTGATGTATACTTTGTGGTGAGAGGGGATGAAATGAGGAGAGAGAAAAAGGAAGCTTTTTTTTTTTTAACAGCAGAATTCTTACTATTATATGTGAAAGAAATTAAATTTAAAAATCACCATTTTCAGTCATCATAGTATTAATTGATTTAAGCAAGATTCATTATGGATCTTAAAAGTGTTGGCTAAATTCTCATTTAAGGAATAAAATGGTCTCATAGTATCACCTCACATATTTCTACCAGATATAATAAGTTACTTTTTGGATAGGATGCAGTAGATTTTCTATATCATTCTTTATTGTCTTCCTGCTGTCGAATCCTGCATTCATTGCTTTCATTTTTAATCATATGATAAATCTAACATTAGCAATAATGGCACCAAATGACCTCACAAAATGCCAGATTCAGTGCACTGAGGAAGATACAACATTACTTACGTAGAATTTCTGCCAAAGAAATTATTGCCTGGATTTAACTGCGAGGAAACCATCCTACAAACACAAACTGAGGGACTTTCTACAAAGCAACTAGAACGTGTACTCTACAAAAATACCCTATTCAATTCAAAGAAAGGTTAAACATTGATCTAGATGTAAGGAGACTGAAGAAACTTTACTACTGCTAGTGGCTTACAGGAAAGGATTATATCAGTAAGACATTTTTTTCATCAGTTTATGTTTTTAGTTAATTATAGGGCTTGGATGAGCAAAGGAATAGAGCCTAGTTCTATGAGATACCTCTAAGCAAACACACAAAAATGATAAATACATATTCTCAAAAACAGATTTTTAAAAATTTTAACAGACACAGTTTTTTGAAATTATTTTGAAAGAAATGGAACTGACAGCATGCAAAATAAATATATCTGCTATATAAAGGGCAGGCATTCGGTGAAGTTCTTTCTAGGAAGAAGCAAAACAAATAATGTGTGTAAAAAAAATATATTAAGTCAAGAAACAAAGAGCAAGGGGAAGAGAAATAGGCTCTCTTCTCTTTTCCTTTCTCTCCCCCGTAAGTATATTTATGTGGTGTCCCCCTATACATGTGTGTGCATGTCTCAACACCAAACTGGCTCTTTGCTCTCAATTTCACAATATTTTCAGCCCTGTCCCATTCCTAACCATATGCCAAGCATTTCTGCTCTTCTGCAAGCAATATTCCGCAAGTGTTTCCAAAGGATTCTGCTCCTACCGGTAACCTTGCCCCTCCTCCAGAATCATTCTGACACTCAAAAGAAAAAGAAGTCCCTCACTGAGTATTGTTAAAGGATGGTACTCAAACAAGCATAAAATTATGACTCTCATATAGGCATAAAAGAAACGTGTCAACAATAGTTGTGAGACATTAAGAAGGGAAGAAGTAAGGTATTAGACCTGGTTCAAATGAAGATTTAATTTACAGGGATTTCTGTTCTCTACTGCACAAAATTCATTTGCACTGTCATGATCAGAAATCATTTGCACAGCTAAGAAGAGACAATATTTGCCTTAGCATCCTTTTTCCTACAAGTTAATGTCTTTCTCTCCAGAGCTGGAGAATAGGCTAGTGAAAGCCAAGGGCACACATTCCGATAAGATTAGATAGTCCCAGAGGCTCCAGTGTTCCACTGAGTGGATATCTGGCAATCCCTTTTGCCTTTTTTAAAATCTTAGATTTTTCTTTATAGGATAATGGATAAAAATAGATGATTGATAGATAAAGAGATGATAGATGGACAATCAAATGGTAGGTAGATTGATAGATTGAGGGTTTTTCTACCTCAGAGGCAGCTGACAGTTCTATCTTTCATAAGAATGAATTCATTTCGTTCTTAAAGTCAGGTCTCAAAGATCTATGCAAGCAATAAGGATTTTACATACATCTTACCCCTGGTCAGGGCTCAGTGCTCTCTCATAGTGAGCCTGATTTTTTACTCTTCTTTCTCTGAGGAGAATCAAAGGCATTTATTTCCACATCTTTTAGGAAACTTAACCTTCCTAAAGGAAGGTCCTTCCTTGATGGTCCTTCCTTGCATCATGTAAAATGCCTGAGATACGTGCCCTCAGTGGGCTGAAACAGAAGTTTTGTTTGGTTTGGTTTCATCTGACTTTATAGAATGTGAAGCTGGCCACATACATGAGGAGACTGTAATTTGGAAAAAGAGAGCAAAGGTCAGAAATCCTAGTTAGTCCTGAAAAATAAAAACTGTGGTAGGAACCAAAAATTCATCTAAAGTTTGAGCAATGGGAAAGAGCACAGAAGCTGTGACGAACCCATAGAAAGCTTTGGCTTTGCCGGGCACTGTACACATCTGATCACATACATTAAAGATGCATGACAATGACCAATAGATTTCTCTACCCCTTTTAATCAGAATTTGCTGAATATTATTTTCAGGAAAAAAATTAATCTGGTCTGTCTTTACCATGAATCACTTGCAAAATCTAAGTTAAACCATTTTTTAGATACTACATTCAAAAGAACACCGTAGTCTGTTATTTTACTATCATGATTCCTTTTTAAGAAATTACTTCTAAATCACAAACTCTATGCTAAGCAACTCTACCTCTGCAGTTTATTTAATGCATCAGACCTGAATCTTCTTTGAAAGCCTTGTGGATTTCAGCCCACAGCATCAATAACAACAACAAAAAGTGGGGATATGCCTATGGAATTGGCCCACATTTCAAGAAATGAGAGTTACAGTTACAGAAAGAAAGTAATGAGAATGAGAGCTCAGTTCTCTGTCCAATTGAAAGTAGAAAGATATATACAGAATTGTAGCATCTTCTAAGCAATATTTCTCCCCGTTGTCGGATTCTGGCTTCTTCTATAATGGAGGCAATCACTATTATTTGATAGAAAATTGTATTTGTGATGATAAATGTCTTTTCAGATACCTAACACTTCTCAGCTTCTCTCAAGTTACTAATCCATCTCAATTTATTGCTTCATGTGATTTTAAAAATATAGTTAAATGTGATGTTAATGAATCCTAGTTTGACTATCTTGTATCTGATCTATGGAATGTCGCTTTTCTGAAACTGATTATAAATTAGGCATAAGTGCCTCTTTTGAAGTAACAGAAACTTTAAAACTCTCATATTTGATTAGTGGTAAGTGACAGGTTATATTTCACTAAATTGTACTGATTATTAAAAGGAATCAATCAACCTCCCTATTTTTCTTCTTTGTATGGGCAGAGATTCTGAGAACTGGATTGCAATCCCCAGCCTGCATTTCCACAATGAGCCATAATGTAGATAGATATGCCTAAGTATGCTCCTCGGACCTTGCCCATATGGAGAGTCCCTCTGAGAAGCCTGCATAGGTGCCATTAAAGGATCAACATGGGCTGCTTCCTAGTATACAACTGTGACCAACAATAAGCACTTTCTACACTGGGAGGGAGATAGTTCAGATGCTACTAAACCAGAATTTATTCTATCCTGTAACAAAATGCAACAACTTTAGACCCCCAACACACACACACACACATACACACACACACACACACACACACACAACACATCACTCATTATAAGTTACAGAATGTTCAGTGAAGGAAAGGAATGACATTTCCAGTGTAACTGGCGGCTACAGCTGGCTTGTTATAGAGCATGTGTTACAAGGCCAACCTTCCTCTTGTTCTTCTACCAAAGAATGGTATTCTCAATTCTCATGCAAGCTCTGTGAAGCCATAGATCTTACACAAATGGTTCTTTCTGATGGAACTAAAGAAATTGCCTAGCTGTGCCATCTCCAAAGATACCCTCTAGAATATCTGTCCTTTTCCTGTGTTTGTTAGGCCTTGGGTGCTTTTGTCATGTTGTATTTCTATTTGTGTGATTTGGGGTGGGGGGATTTATTTCAAAGTTATACTAAAAACAGGAACAGAAATAGGAGGAGGCACAATCTCGGAGTCTATAGTGGGCTCTGATGATACTCTTGCACCTTCTCTGGGTGTCTGTCTTCTGCTTGCTTTGCCTCTAAATCCTCCTACCTATGAGGGTTGCTCTGGAGAGAGGGAAGTAGTTGGGCCAGCCACAGATTAGCTGATGAGGAAGCACAAATTCTTAGCTCCTTTGCCTTGAAACAAAATATAAATCTGAGGCTTCACCTAAAATTGCAACCCTGCCTGGTGTTTTGCTCATTACCCTACTGCTTCCCTACTCATTTTCTTCTTCATCACTTGCATTGAATTCCATGGCCAGGGTTCTGCTTTTGGGAGAAGCTACTTCAAGCAGGGTCAGAAAACCTGATCTGAAACCTGGTTGGACTCATCAGCTTTGAGGCCTGGAAACCTATCATGTAACCACTAGGAACATCCGTTTCTTCCTCTGCTGCTAAAAAAAAAAAAAAAAAAAAAAAAAAAAAAAATCCATCTCTCTTCTTAGTTTGCAGGGCTCTCATGAAAAAGAAACAAGGTAATGGAGTATGAAGTACTTAGTGTGGACCCTTGTGTGTAGTAGGCACTCAGTAAATGTCAGCTGAATGTGAATATTTCCTGGCATATCTTGGCTTCCACTATTTTAAAATCGACAGAATTTTTTTTAGTTTCCCCCTGCTCCTCTCCAGCTGGTATGCTACATTCGTATTTATTGCACAGAATTTGTGTATCTTTTTTCCTGAGTTACGCAGCTCTCATTCCCTTGTTTTCTCATTGTGCAAGGCTGACTAGGATAGAAGACAAGAGTCTATAGTCACAGGCCAGTGGCTTTGACCACTGCATGGGGCTGGATTATGTGAATGGCTCTCATCACTCATGAGGAAACTTAGTATAAGATAACAAATAAACCAAAGATATCCCAAAGTTGCTTTTGTTGCAACAAAGTGATGGCTGTGTCTCCTTATGAAAATTGCAATGAAAATGTGGACAATTATTTAGGAATTCAAGACCAAGAAAAGCTAAAGGACTCTCAATTTATCTTTGATTTTCTCTAGTTCATGACTTTCATAGATTTTGTCATTAAAAAAATATTTGTATAAGGCAATCCAATATAATCCTTGATACCTTCAGACCCTTTGTTCTGGGGGAATAGCAAAAAATCCTTCCTTTATTTCTCGCATTGGCTTGTGTTCTGAGCTTAGAGCCCTGAAAGTTAAAATATACTCTGTGAACTTTCTTTCAGGAAATTAGAGATACATTTTCCACTCTTTGAGGAGATGCATCTAACATAAAACATAGGCATCTAACAACATTCAGTGGTTTGTGATCTTTTTAGCAATTTGCCCAGGCTCATTTGCATAATTGTCTTCCCTTTATTGCTGGAATAGCTAGGGACAAAATCAAAAGAAATAATTATTTAATATTCTCAGGTCATATAATTTGGAAGGACTTAAGACATCCTAGCAGCTTTGAAATGTCAGAGTCCTTGAAATAATAATGTGTTTTGAATATGGGTTTTTAGCCTGTGTAGGGTTTGATGGAATTGATGTTTCTATTCTATTAAAAACACTCTTCCCTTTATGAATTTTATTAGCATGCATTATTTGAATGTTATTTTTATTTACCTTCAGCTGTTGACAGAGAGCATAAAAAAGGAAAGGTTTACGAGCATAAAAACAAACATTTGAGGATTGGCCGTTATTGTTCTGGTTTGACCTCAATTTTTCACACAACACACAATTGCTGGGCATCTGATTTGGCCATTCTCCTCTACTGGCAAGGTAAATTTCCAAATCTTCTTAGGGAGCCAAAAGTAGCCCAGCTGTTTGACCAAACGTCTGCCTCTCCAGACCTCATTACCATGGCCTTGATCATCCTAGTCTTTCTCTCATAAAGAGGTGGCAGACCTAAGTGATGAGACAAGGCACTAGTAACATTGTCCAGAGTCAGAATGAGCAGCGTGAACAGGGGAGAAGGGTCCAGCTTGCAGAAAACCCAAGTTTTCAATCTTCAGAGAGCAATCCGGGAATCTATGGCCAATTAAGAGAGCAATTTCTATCGACATTTGATTGGAATTGAGAAATAATGACAGTGATGTCAGTGGTGAGTGAAATCTGTCATAGTCTCTTCTGTGTGGTTTTGTTTGGAGCAGTGAGAATGACATTATTTCATAAAAGGGGCAAGGTCTTCAGAATTCAGACAGACTAGAGTTCAAGTTGTACCTTTCTTCATTCCCAGTTGGATGACTGTGAGCAAATTATTGGGTTTTTATAAAGATTAAATGAGAAATATGTGAAGCTCTTAGCAGAGTAATACATGCTTTAGACTTAACAAATACACACATTGATGTAGTTGATTTTTTTCTCAGCCAGCTTTATTGGATAGACTTTTCAATGTCATTGTGGAAAATGAAAAGGTCATCCAGAATCAAATCTTGAATATGCCTCATTTAACTTTTTCAGATATAAAATAAGCAGACCTTAGCTACACTAGGTGCTTCCATATACCTAACCACCTTAAACTTGGAAGGGGAGGAAGGGGTGGGGACAATGATGGCTATATATAATACACTAATTAATAACTTACAATTCACTAACCCTGCCATACACTAATCGTACACCCAAAGGTAGTTCCCCTTTATTCCAAACACCACGCACTTGTGTCCACACAGGTACCCGTGACTTATTTATTTTGTAACTGGAAGTTTGTATCTCTTGTTAAAAACCAAACCATGAGATTTCAAAGAAATGACATGTTTTTGTCATCACTCAAATACACACACACACACACACACACACACACACACACAGCCTCCATCATCCTATGCTGTAAGTGAAAAGGTTTGAGGACTACTTAAACAATGTTGAAAAAACATGGGTCATAAATCTTAGCAGTCTCTCTTTTTCTTTTTTTCACTATTTCTTCTCTCCCTCTGATAACGTAGGTCTTGCAACAGATTCCTGAAATGGGAGATTTCCTCTTCTTTCCCTCTTCTGTCACGGAGGAGGCTCTGGTCTGCAGTCTGCCGTGGAGGTCCAGTGCTCTCCTTGCCTTAATACAGAGGAGCTATTGAGGAAGACCTAGGTGCATCCTTCACTGAACCCTCCAAAGTTTCTGGTTGGTAGGAAAGGTAGTTCTCTCTTCCCCTTTTCTAGCAGTGAACAGAAGCCATACAGAAGGGAATAAATTGGCAGTCCAAAGTCTCATGATATTGCATGTAAATAAGCTATAGTCCTAGACTAACTGATCTTCTGGAGGTAGAAGACAGAACGAGGGGTGATGGGGAAGGTAGAATATGAAAGGATAGACATGGAGAGGTGAGCAGGCTGCAATCCAGGAGTGGTCCCCATTGGGGAGGGGACAGCAAGCTGCCCTGTTGGGCAAGGAATGGAGACAGGTTGGAGAATGAGGATCCCCCTGAGCCTTTCTTCTCTTCTCACCAGCTGCAGACAACTGTGGTATTTATTGTAGCCTCCCGCCTCGAGAGAAGATATTGAGTTCCTGCCTCCCCAGTGAAGCCAACTCACCTGTGAAACTTGGAATGGGCAACATTAGTTTTGAAAACAAAATCTTCTCCAGAGAGAAAAGGGATTTTCAAAGTTCACCCAATTCATCTTTACATTGTACGGGAGGAAAGCTTTGCTAGAAGCTATCATGTAAACAAGTAGTGAAGTAGTGTGAGGAGACTCCCACCTGACAGAAAACAGGTGAAGGGTTTTAAGGTTCTAGAGCCTGGGGAGCCTTCACAAATCCTTCTCTTTTCCATATTCCTTTGATATGAAAGGCCCAGGTATGTTGAGGATGGAGGGAGAAGCTGAGCCAAGAGGTGGCTGTGATTACTTGAATTCATCTTTCTTTGCCTCGAAAAAGAAAATGGAGAGAGAGAGAGAGATGCTACAAGGGAAGCAAGTCTGGAAGGTTGTAACTGCTTGTCTTTCGAGATGGAAGACAGTCATGAGCTAAGGAATGTGGGTAGGCCCCTAAAGCTGGAAAAGGTGAGGAAACACATTCTCCCCTAGAGCCCTCAGAAGGAACGCAGCCCTGCCATACCTTGATTTTATCCCAGGGAGACTCATTTTCAACTTCTGGTCTACAGAACTGGAAGAAAATGGGACACACAGTTGGACAAGTTAGAGCATCTTCATGGACCAAAGGCACTGAAGAGTTGGAGCCGGGACTGTTGAAGACAGTTTAAATGCGTGGTGATCACCAGGACTGAGATGTCACCTCAAGACTGGTCGGTGTGCTGGTCAGAGTTCATGCTCTAAGTTCAGCTGCCCAGATCTGTCTGGGCTTTTTCCCACTTATTAACTATGCAACCCTGGGCACATTACCAAATCAATCGAAGACTCAGTTTTGTCTTTCTCAGTCTTTCTGAGAGAAAACCACCTCAGAGGAAGCAGCCCACACATTTAAATGCTGGTGGTGGTGGTGGTATGTGTGTATGCTGGTGGGGGAGTATTTAGGACGGGGATAGGCTATCGCAAGGGCACCGGGAGTGCCTGTGGCCTCACAGGAGACAGGTAGCTGATGGTCCTGGTCCCATAAATGTGCCCAGGGAAGAGTCACTATGGTGGGGCAGAATGAGGGCTTCAGGACAGATGGGCCATGTCTGATGATGGGTACAAAGGGAGATGGCTTAGCTCCCAGGACACAATGCCTGTGTCAAGAGAAGAGGACACATATTTCATCAGCCATGTACATCAGGTAAGAGCTGGTCACTTAGTGGATAAGAACTTCTTAGTCAGAGGTCAATATGAACTGCAGGATAGCACAAACCCATACACCCAACAGCTACCTCTAAATTCCAAAGGACATGCAAGACTTGCCATTCTTCCCCATTCCATCTTGGAGAGGGAGAGGATCTGGGATGAATACCTGAAAGGCGAACACAGCCTGGTAAGGAGATGAACCTGGAACCCAAAGGGCATTGAACAAACAAGAGGAGACTAACCTAGCAGAGACTGATAAATTCAATT